>NC_086236.1:34363862-34700529 GCF_036321145.2 Pelmatolapia mariae | reverse complement strand
AATTGTCCCAAGAATTAGATGAAATGAGAGTCCAGGTCTTTGGAACAAGCCACCTGCTGACCTGAGGTCAGCTAAAACTGTGTCTACACTCAAAAATAAATGTAACTTTTTATCTCACAGGCCTACACCCAGTAGCTGAGTGTTGTGTGTGTCTGTATAAACGTGTATTTTACTTCTTAGTAAAGTTTTATTTTGCAGTTTTCATTGTAAATTTACATTGGTTTTTTAAAATATATTCTGTGTTAAGTAACCATATGTAATAAGGTCAGGTACCAGAATACCTGCATTGTCCACGCCTGTCATGCACAAACTGACAATGAGCATCTTCGTTAAATCCCAACCCAACAGCAGCTTATTAATGCCAAAATAGGGGTTTCCTCTGGTGCAGCATGTTGGCCCATGGATAAAGTTATTTTTGCAGCTGACCTCATTAAATATGTATTTGTAGGAGTTTCCTTTTCAGACCCTTAAACAATACAAGATGCATGGAGACAACTGAGATATATTTTAAAGTGAGCTGAGTGAGCTTGCAGTGTTTAACATTTTTAGTCAGATTATAATAATGGATTGCATTTATATAGCACTTTTCGAGACCCTCAAAGTGCTTTACAATTCCACTATTCATTCACTCTCACACACTGGTGGAGGTAAGCTACAGTTGTAGCCACAGCTGCCCTGGGGCAGACTGACAGAAGCGAGGCTGGCATATCGCGCCATCAGCCTCTTTGGCCGTCACCAGTAGGTGAAGTGTCTTGCCCAAGGACGCAACGACCGAGACTGTCCAAGCCGGGGCTCGAACCGGCAACCTTCCGATCACAAGACGAACTGCCAACTCTTGAGCCACGATCACCCACAGAAATCAATCCATAATGAACACAAGACCAATCATACAGCTAATACAGGTATACAACACTGCTGTACAACACTGGAGCATGTCTAAATGAATCAGTTAATAGGACTCAAAAATCAGAATTGATATCTGAATCTAATAATTAGGACTGATAGTATACAGAAAGGAAAAATATTTCATGTGTAACTTACATGCCTGGGCGGGTCAGGAAATGACGGTATACGTTGTTTTCGTGTTCTTCTCTACACAGCGTACAGGCCAGCTGTTACACCGATTTCAGGTTTAGACAACAGAATGGTTTATAATAAAGCAGCTGCTCCTCTGGTCCAAAATGTGGATGAATCCTGTCTGCACTTAAACCATCAGATAAAGCTCTAACATTACCATTAATCTAACTGATTAATTAATTAAAAAGCAGCAGAATTGTAAAACAATCGCCTCAGAATAAGTGAGGGAGAGACGACATCAAAGTTGGGTGGGGGGGGTCGTGAAAGAATGTGAGAAGACACACCCTGTGTGAAAGTAAACTGATGAAGATAGTCAGATTAGGTGAGTACTGAACACTTTTTTAAGTTGTAATTTTATAATTTATGTAAAGTTTCAAAAAAGTTCACAAAAACTTTTTTTTTAATTTAAAGTAAGCCTGCACACTTGCATGTGACTCAGCTCCAACTTGGCACCATTAAAAAAAATTATATTAATATAAAATGAACCTCTGTGGATAGTTTGGAGTGTTTTTGTCACATTATCTGATGAATATTATGGTCTGCTATGTGAAACAGACCTTGAATCACTTTTTGTGAGTAAAGTTTTAGCGTTTTAGTAGTCCGTTACTTAGCACTAATTAGCTGTGTGTTAGGAATGCAGCTTTCTAACTAAGCTAGCTGATAAACTAGCATGTTTTCTTCCATAAAAAGTAACTTACCAAAAACGAATAAATAATTAAAAAACAAAAGCGTGACGTTGGCCAAAACACTAAGGTGGAACCTTCAAGGCTTATCTATAATGCTGGTTTAATTGTCATGTTGCAGAGTGTGTGTTGAAGTGAGGACCCAAATGCGGATACACTGAAAGATGGAGTTTGAAGCAAAAGTCGAGCCATTTATTCGCTGATAAAGTCCAAAATACAAGGTAACTAAAATACACAGAGGGCTAATTAGGGGTGTGGAAAGGCCAGGTAACAAGAAACTGGTGAAAGTAATCAGTGATAACAAGACCGGGAAGGTAAAATAATCACAAAACACACAATGACTACAGAAATAAAGTTTGGAACTCTATAACTACCTGTCGCATGAAGGAAGTTAAATATAGTCAGTTAAAGAGCTCTCTCTGCCTTGTAAACTTTTTTGTTTTTTTGTATGTTGTTTTTTTGTTTTTTAGTTCTTGATACCTGATCAAAATTTTTGACTGTTAGTGTTTCTATTGGTGGACCTCAAATAGTGTTGTGCTTTTTGAAGTGGTGAGACTTTTTGTCTCTCATACAACCTCAACTACTAACCAGAATCATTTTTTTATTCTCAGTTAATCATTGAGGTCTGCAGAGGACAGTTTCGAATGTCCAGACTCTTTTCACTAAGGATGAATTCTTATGTTTACTTATGTGCTTTGTTGTTCTTGTGTTTACTTTTTGTATCACACATCAGTACAACCAGACATGATATATTAATATATAATATTAATCCCCTCCACGAATCACTACCAGGCTATGTTGTCCAGGGTCTTTTGCCCCCTGATAGGGTCTCCCATGGCAAATTGGTCCTGGGTGAGGGACCAGATAAAGAGCAATTCAGAAGACCCCTATGAGTGAAAGACCAAGGGAACAGTTCACTTTGCCTGGGATAGGGTTACCGGGGCCCCGCCCTGGCGCCAGGACCGGGCAGGCCCGGGCAGGGTGCCCAAGCATCTGGTGGTCCATGGGGCCCGGCTGGGCACAGCCCGAAAGAGGGATATGGGCCCATCCTCCTGCAGGCCCACCACCTGGAGGAGGTGCCGTAAGGGTTGGGTGAAATGTGTGCCGGACGGCAGCCAGGAGCGGAGGCCCTGGCGGAATGATCCCCGGCTACCAAGACTAGCAATTCTGACATGAAACATCACCTCTCTGGTGGAGGAAGGAGCTGAGTTAGTGTGTAAGGCTGAGAAGTACCGACTAGATATAGCCGGGCTCACCTCAAACATGGCTTGGGCTCTGGAACCATTCTCCTGGTGAGGGGCTGGTCTCAGTCTGGAGTTCCCCTTGGTCAGAGGCAGCGGGCTGGGGTGGGTATCCTAGGATCCCCTCGGCTTGCTGCCTGTACATTGGGGTTTCTCCTGGTGAACGAGAGGGTTTGTTCCCTGCGCCTTCAGGTCGGGGAACGGGTCCTGACTGTCGTCTGCGCTTAGTGGTGGTTCAGAGTACCCAGCCTTTTTGGAGTCCCTGGGTGGGGTGCTTGAGGGTGCTCCACCTGGGGACTCTATTGTCCTACTCTGAGACTTCAACGCTCATGTGGGCAACGACAGTGAGACCTGGAGGGGCGTGATTGGGAGGAACAGCCTGCCTGATCTGAACCTGAGCTGTGTTTTGTTGTTGGACTTCTGTGCAAACCACAGTTTGTCCATAACGAAAACCATGTTCAAACATAAGAGTGTCCATAAGTGCCTGTGGCACCAGGACACCCTAGGCCGCAAGTCGATGATAGATTTTGTAATTGTATCACCAGACCTGCAGCCATATGTTCTGGAGACTCATGTAAAGAGAGGGGCTGAGCTGCCAACTGATCACCACCTGGTGGTGAGTTGGATCAGGTGGTGGAGGAGGATACTGGACAGACCTGGCGCACCCAAACGTATAATGAGGGTGCTTTGGGAACGCGTGGCAGAGGCCCCTGTCCGCAAGATCTTCAACAGCATTCCGAGGGAGAGTGGGGACATTGAGTCTGAATGGACCATGTTCTACACCTCCATTGCCGAAGCCACTGCACTGAGCTGCGGCCACAAGGTGTTTGGTGCCTGTCGTGGTGGTAACCCCCAAACCAAATGGTGGACACTAGAGGTAAAATTGCCCACCAGGCTGAAGAAGGAGGCCGATCAACCTTAGTTAGCCTGTAGGAGTTTGGAGAGAAGATGGCGGCGCGCACGGGTGCAGCGGCTCTTAGCTCTCCAGTTTGGTGCTCGTTTTTACTTTTACTGTGTATATTTTTGAATGTTTGCAAGGCCGCCATCTCTTACAGTCGCCAGAACCTAATTGACCTAGGTTTCAAATATAGTTTGTCTGTTTCTGGTGACTATCAGTGAACACACAACATCCTGGAGGAGATAGCGAGACCGCCGGGGTCACCGTGGATGGTCTGCCCGCCCAGCAAGCGTAGAAGGCGACGGAGGGAGAGAAAGCAGAAGAGGGGATGCCGGTCGGGCTCAGATGCTAGGCTACGCAAACAACCACACCGGCCAGCACTTCCGAGCCTTTTCCTGTCGAACGCCAGATCCATCACCCACAAATTAGACGAATTGGAGCTACAGATAGCAACCACGAGCTTTGCACGTAACTGCAGCATTATTCTTATTACGGAGTCGTGGCTTCACCCGCTGATTCCCGACGCTGCAGTTGAGTTAGCAGGCCGCACGCTACACCGGCACGACAGAAACAGCAACTCAGGTAAAAGCAGAGGAGGGGGGCTATGTGTTTACGTGCATAACGAGTGGTGTTGTAACAGCAGGATCATTCACACACACTGTTCTCCTGATTTGGAGGTTCTGGCAGTCTCGTGCAGACCTTTTTACATCCCGAGGGAGTTTACAGTAGTTATTGTGATAGCTGTTTATATACCGCCGGATGCTAACGTTGGCACGGCTCTCAGCCTCTTGCTCAACACCATAAACAAACAACAGCTTGCCCACCCCGATGGGGTTTTTATTGTCGCCGGCGACTTTAACAAAGCGTGCCTAAAGACTGTGCTTCCTAAATTTGTTCAGTTTGTGGACTTTGCTACGAGAGGTGAACACACTTTGGACCGTGTCTATTCAAACATCAGGCATGCTTTCAGAGCGACACCCCTCCCCCACCTGGCTGGATCTGACCACCTCTGCATGTCCCTCACCCCCACCTACACCCCCCTGCTGAGAAAAACAAAGCCCCAGACAAAGACAATAAAAACCTGGCCTGAAGGAGCCCTCTCTCAACTGCAGGACTGCTTCTCATCTACTGTATGGGATTTATTCTCCAGCCACAACCTCCAGGAGTACACGGACACTGTACTCTCGTACATCAGGAACTGTGTTGATAATGTCACCGTCAACAAAAGGGTCAGGGTGTTTCCAAATCAAAAACCCTGGATGAATAGCGAAGTGCAATCCCTCCTAAAAAGCCGCAACACTGCCTTCATGTCAGGGGACAGGGCTGCGTACAGGGCGGCCAGGGCAGACCTGAGTAGAGGCATCAGGAAAGCTAAGGCTGCCTATAGGAGGAGGATTGAAGATCACTTTGCTGACAACGACCCCAGAAAAATGTGGCAGGGGATCAATCACATTACCAACTACAGAAGCAATAACCAGGCGACATCTAGGACTGATGCCTCGCTGGCTGAGGATCTAAATCGTTTCTTCGCCCGCTTGGAGACGACCAGGCCCTCAGCTGTCACACCACTTCCACCCGCCCCCACCACCGGCACACTAACACTTAGGGAGCATCAAGTGAGGTGTGTTCTAAGGTCAGTGAATCCCAGGAAGGCGGCAGGTCCTGATGGAATACATGGAAAGGTTCTCAGAGCATGTGCTGACGAACTAACCGGAGTCTAGCCTAAAATCTTCACCCTTTCCTTGTCATTAAACACCGTCCCGCCCTGCCTCAAAACCTCCACCATCATCCCCATCGCCAAAAAGACAGCTGTGGTCAGCCCAAATGACTACAGGCCTGTTGCACTTACACCTGTAGTGATGAAGTGCTTTGAGAGACTGGTCTGTCAGCACATCAGGGCCAGTCTGCCTCCCACTTTGGACCCCCACCAATTTGCCTACAGGACAAATCGATCCACCGAGGACGCTATCACCATAGCGCTCCACACTGCGCTGAGTCACCTGGAGCACCGAGGAAGCTATGTGAGAATGCTCTTCCTGGACTTCAGCTCAGCATTTAATCATATCATCCCAGAGATCCTGGTCCAGAAACTGTCTCACCTGGGACTCTCCACCCCCATCTGCCTCTGGATCAAGGACTTCCTGACAAATAGACCACAGTCTGTCAGACTCGGCCCCCACCTGTCCAGCACCATCACACTCAGCACCGGGTCTCCACAAGGATGTGTTCTGAGTCCCCTCCTGTTTACACTCTACACATCCGACTGTTCCCCTACCCATCTCTCAAACACCATCATAAAGTTTGCGGATGACACCACAGTGGTTGGACTCATCTCAAGGGGGGATGAGTCGGACTACAGAGATGAGGTCAACAGACTGACTGAGTGGTGTTCAGTTAATAACCTCCAACTGAACACCACGAAAACTAAAGAACTTATCTTGGACTTCAGGAAGGGCAGAGCAGACCCGGCCCCACTGTACATTCACGGGAGCTGTGTGGAGAGGGTGCACTCCATGAGGTTTCTGGGCGTGCAGATCTCTGATGATCTCTCCTGGACTGCAAATACCACGGCGGTGGTAAAAAAGGCCCAGCAGCGTCTACACTTTCTGAGAGTGCTCAGGAGGAACGATCTGGAGGAGAGGCTGCTGGTGACATTCTACAGAGCCACCATAGAGAGCATCCTAACGTACGGCATAACAACATGGTATGCAGGGTGCTCAGCTGCAGACAGGAAAGCACTGCAGAGGGTCATCAACACAGCCCAGAAGATCACTGGCTGCTCTCTGCCCAGCCTGGAGGTCATTGCAAACTCTCGGTACCTCAGCAGAGCTGGCAATATCATCAAGGACCATTCTTACCCCAGCAATCAAGTGTTTGAACTATTACCATCAGGCCGACAGTACAGGTCACATAAAACCAGGACAAACAGATTCAGGGATAGCTTCTTTCCCAGAGCCATCACCATAGTAAATAAGCACAAAAACAACTGAAACTGCTTAGCTACACTATACTGTCACCGTCAGTTATTATGCTGCTATTCTTACTGTCATTATATTAATGCTGCTATCCTGTATATATTGTACTTACTATTGTTTGTTTTATTGTACCTTTTATATTTTACATCTATATTTATTATTGTATTTTTGCACCAAGGGAGTAGCACTCCAATTTCGTTGTACCCTGTACAATGACAATAAAGGCTATTCTATTCTATTCTATTCTATTCTATTCTAGGCTGCTGATAGGTACCGTTAGGCCAGGATGTTGTAGGGCTGTCTTGGTTGACACGTCTCTGTAGTGTTGCGTGGAGATCAGGGGCGGTACCTCTGGATTGGCAAACCGGGATGGTAGTTCCTATCTTTAAGAAAGTGGACCAGAGGGTGTGTTCCAACTATAGGGGGATCACACTCCTCATCCTCCCTGGGAAAGTCTATGCCTGACGAGTTCCTGCCCCAAGTGGAGGAGTTCAAGTACCTCAGGGTCTTGTTCACGAGTGACGGGAGAAGGGAGATCGACAGAAGGATTGGTGCTGCTGCTGCAGTGATGCGGTCGCTGTACCGGCCCGTCGTGGTAAAGAGAGAGCTGAGTGTAAAAGTGAATCTCTCGATTTATCGGTCGATCTACGTCCCTACCCTCACACAGGGTCATGAGGTCGGAAGGTGGTTGCTGCCTGTCATGGTGGTTACCCGCAGACCAAATGGTGGACACCAGAGGTGAAGGGAACCACCAGGCTGAAGAAGGAGGCCTATCAGGCTTAGTTAGCCTGTAGGAGTTCGGAGGCCGCTGATAGGTACTGTCAGGCCAAGAGGGGCTCAGAGCAGAGCTGCTGTTCCTCCAAATCGAAAGGAGCCAGTTGAGGTGATTCAGGCATCTGATAAGGATGCCCCCTGGGTGCCTTCCGGGTGAGATGTTCCGGATACCTCCCACTGAGAGGCGGCCCCGGGGCAGACCCAGGACACGCTGGAGAGATTATATCTCTCGGCTGGCCTGGGAACGCCTTGGTATTCCCCCGGACAAGCTGGAGGAGGTGGCCGGGGACAGGGAGGTCTGGGCTTCTCTGCTTAGGCTACTGCCCCCGCGACCTGGCCCCGGATAAGTGCAAGAATATGGATGGATAATATTTTTGCTTTTAATTTAGTTGCATTTTTAACTGCTGCAGCAAATGAATTTCCTAAATCTAGAAAAAATACAGTATATCTTATCTTATACAGAGATTACCATGGTTGAAACTTTTCTCGTGCCAAAGTATAATGAAGATTGGTAGAACTGTTGGTTGCCTGAGGGACATAATCTTGAAGCCTTTTACAAAAATCACTGGTAGGAAGCTAGTTTGACACTCCCTATAGAGCAAGTGATCATGTCCAGCTGCAGGTTTCGTCACTATCCGACCAAAATTACCTGAATCAGCAGCAAAAGAAGATCCAAACTACACTTCACGATTGAAAAACATCATCATTAATTCCCTCTTACTTTTGCTGTTTTGTTTCCACCACGATAAAATCACACTTCCTACACAGCTCTCTCTCCCTCACTGTACTTCAAGACCAGTTGACCATCTCAAATCTCTGTTTTCTGCATTATTCACTTGCTTATTACACACCAGTCTACCGTTGTGTACAGTGCTGTCGGCCGTTATTTTTGTTTGTTTGTTTGTTTTTTTTGTCAAAAATGACCTCCGACAAGAAAGATGTCTATGAAGGTTCTCAGTCATCCAAGTCATTGTAGTCTAAGGAGCTTGGAAAGAAAAGCGTCTGGACTTGGTGAAGAGTCCCAGATTTAAACTCTATGGGGGTGTCCCCAAGAGGGTCATGGACCCCCTATTGATCCTCTACCTAATCACACGAGTCAAGGTGTGAAAATGGGTGTGGGCCACAATCAGCCAAGGTTTCGGGTGAACCCATTGTGAAACCTAGCCCCACCCTATTATGTGATTTACTGAGGTCAAATGGCCAAGGATTATGAGTGGACGTTAAGTCGTCTGGGAAGGCTCTCAAAACTGGATTATAGATGGCAGACAGTTGGTGTCGTAAGCAGTGTTGGGGAGTAACGGAATACATGTACCGGCGTTACGTATTTAAAATACAAAATATGAGTAACTGTATTCCGTTACAGTTAACGTTTAAAAGGGTGATATTCAGAATACAGTTACTTTGTTGAAATAAATGGATTACACGGCGGTCTTTTCCTGTTTCATATGTTAGGTTATGACATCTCTATTTTTGGTAATTCCACGCTGGTGGAAACCCAAACAAAACACTAATAATAATAAGAGGCTCGAATGTCTGTGTCTCAATCTCGCGGCCCATGTCACCCCCTACTTGCGGCCCGCATATTGACGTGAAGAAATATTTTTTTAAATTATTCACAAAAATGATTTAATATGAAGGCAGTCGGCAGAGTGTTACAGGCATAGCCCTAAAGAATGTAGCCTCATGGGCAGTGTAGTCCGTGCTGCAGGGAGAATGGCCTGCCATACCCGCTGTGTGTGTGTGAGCGCGAGGAAGGCAGAAAAAGGAGAGTGGAAAGTAGTTGTCACCAGTGTTCCCTCTAATTTTTCATGTGTGTGAGCGAACACACAAAGTCCCTAAGCGGTCCCTTGGACCACTGTGAGCAACATTAGACGTGTGCACTGTGGTCACGCCAACATGGAATCCATCCAAGTTACATGGTTTATTAAAATAATCAAATTACAGCATTTACATTTATGTTAGACTACTTTTAATTAAGTGCTTTAGCCCACTTACAATGAAAATGTAAAAAAAATCTTGTTAATGACCTGTGTAGTATGTTAACACTATTGGAAGTAAAAATAACTTGAACTCCAATTTTGAAAACACACCTTTCTTTTTTTTTTTAATAACGCTCTGACTTGTATTATGAGTATGAGTCTGTGGTCTGGGAGAGAGTCCTGTAACTCTCTGTCTGCAAAATACAGTATATAATTACCAATGTTGGGCAATTAATTATATAGTTACTTCTTCAAAAAAGTAACTGAGTTTTGCAAACAAAGTTTTTTGCAGCTGTTTACCTAAAAATGCAGCTAAGGCGTTTTTTTTTAAATAAACATTTAAAAATATTTACAGAACAATCAGCTGTTCTGCATCAAATTTGATGCCACAAAAATTATTTGTGCCACTCCAAAAATAATTTCTGCCCACTATGAGATAAAGGAGAACAACAGCCTGACACCTGCAGACCTGACAACAGGAGATGTATCACTCCTGTAACACCTGTAACATTCAGCAGTCGCCTCATTGTTCTGACACACACAACAAAACTGTTGACTACACTACACACTAACTACACAAGATTTGCGCTAAACGTCGCAAATCTCTCACATCTCAAAACACCGCCGTCACTCCTCAAACTTCCCCCTTTCCTAAACAACTTGCCATATCATTTTTTGATTGGTGGACATGGTACTTTTTTCGACCAATAGGAAAGGGTGGGTTTTTTTGGTTTTGTTTTTGCTCACTAGTGATGGGATTTCCGTCTCTTTCTAGAGAACCGGCTCTTTCGGCTCCCAACCGGCTCTTCAGGTTGTTTTGTTGCTTTAATTAATTTATTATTAACAACAATCTAAAATTGTCCACAAAAGGGATTACTAATGTAAAAAAAGTGGTTTTATTTATATATGTTTATATATAAATATATACGGTGGCCCCTAGAGACAAAGCACGTACAAACTCCAAAATACATTTCTAGCGTTAACTGAACTTCCAAAACAGAGCTACCTAGATCACTTAAATTACACAATTGAAAGAATAGAATAGAATAGAATAGAATAGCCTTTATTGTCATTGTACAGGGTACAACGAAATTGGAGTGCCACTCCCTTGGTGCAAAATACAATAATAAATATAAATGTAAAATATAAAAGGTACAATAAAACAAACAATAGTAAGTACGATATATACAGGATAGCAGCATTAATATAATGACAGTATGAATAGCAGCATAATATAATGACAGTGACAGTATGGTATAGCTAAGCAGGTTCAATTGTTTTTGTGCTTATATACTACGGTGATAGCTCTGGGAAAGAAGCTATCCCTGAATCTGTTTGTCCTGGTTTTATGTGACCTGTACCGTCGGCCTGACGGTAATAGTTCAAACAGTTGATTGCTGGGGTGAGAATGGTCCTTGATGATATTGCCAGCTCTGCTGAGGTACCGAGAGTTTGCAATGACCTCCAGGCTGGGCAGAGAGCAGCCAGTGATCTTCTGGGCTGTGTTGATGACCCTCTGCAGTACTTTCCTGTCTGCAGCTGAGCACCCTGCATACCATGTTGTTATGCCGTACGTTAGGGTGCTCTCTATGGTGGCTCTGTAGAATGTCACCAGCAGCCTCTCCTCCAGGTTGTTCCTCCTGAGCACTCTCAGAAAGTGGAGACGCTGCTGGGCCTTTTTTACCACCGCCGTGGTATTTGCAGTCCAGGAGAGATCATCAGAGATCTGCACGCCCAGAAACCTCATGGAGTGTACCCTCTCCACACAGCTCCCGTGAATGTACAGTGGGGCCGGGTCTGCTCTGCCCTTCCTGAAGTCCAAGATAAGTTCTTTAGTTTTCGTGGTGTTCAGTTGGAGGTTATTAACTGAACACCACTCAGTCAGTCTGTTGACCTCATCTCTGTAGTCAGACTCATCCCCCCTTGAGATGAGTCCAACCACTGTGGTGTCATCCGCAAACTTTATGATGGTGTTTGAGAGATGGGTAGGGGAGCAGTCGGATGTGTAGAGCGTAAACAGCAGGGGACTCAGAACACATCCTTGTGGAGACCCGGTGCTGAGTGTGATGGTGCTGGACAGGTGGGGGCCGAGTCTGACAGACTGTGGTCTATTTGTCAGGAAGTCCTTAATCCAGAGGCAGATGGGGGTGGAGAGTCCCAGGTGAGACAGTTATTATTAACAACAATCTAAAATTGTCCACAAAAGGGATAACTAATGTAAAAAAGCACAAGTGTATTGTTTGTGTATTGTTTGTGTATTTATACACAAGCACTCATATATATATATATATATATTCAAATAATTTAAAAAAAATTTCATTTACCTGTTACTACCACACACCAAATCTGGTCGTTGGTACTTCCTGGCTTGTGTAGCCAAAAGCTCAGACAAAAGCTCAGCACTGCACTTAGCATCCTGGAGCACTTCTGTTGTGTTTTGTACGTGTTTTGGAGTTTGTACGTGCTTCTGAGTTTGTACGTGCTTCTGAGTTTTTACGTGTTTTGGAGTTTTTACGTGTTTTGTGCTTTGTTTCTTGCAGCCACCGTAATATACTTTTATTTATTCACTCCACATAAAATGTAATAAATAAATCATATAATACAAAAACCAACTACTTTCATTTCAACTTTTAACTATTTAAATTTTCAGCTTTTTCCTTTTAAACAAATTTAAAGTGAAACAACACAAAACACTGCAAACCACAATACAATTAAATATAAATTAAAATATGAAAACAAAAAGCAGATGCATATTCTCTGTCATATGGGCCTGCATGAATAAACTTTCTGAATCCTTTATCATCCGCAACTGAAAATAGTTGTGGATGATTACTATACCTTTCTAATGTGACGTTGTTGTCCCTGGCTGTCTTTCTCTCTCTCTCCCTCCCTGTTCCTGTGCTACTGAGAGTGTAACTACCGCCCCTCCCCCCTCTTCCCAGCGCAAAGCACAAGGCTCGCGTGCGGATTGAAAAAAAGTGCGAGAGAGAGGGTGAAAGAAAGGAAAAAAAAAAACCCACGGCTCCCAATCGTCTCGCGTCGTTCACTTCAAAGATCCGACTCTAAGAGCCGTTTCGTTCGCAACCGACACATCACTACTTACGACCAGTGTTGGGAAGGTTACTTTTAAAATGTATTCCACTACAGATTACAGAATACATGCCCCAAAATGTATTTTGTAACATATTCGGTTACGTTACTCAATGAGTAACGTATTCTGAATACTTTGGATTACTTAATATATTATCATGCTTTTTACAACTATGTGAATGTACTATTGCTGTGTGATTTATTACTATTACTGAAGGTTACTCGCCATACCAATACCAACTAGACTTTTAAATTTTAATATAAAATGAGTAACAGTAGGGTGGACATTAGGTAAGGCTGAACTTTTTGCAGCGATCTCGTATAGAAAACTATTCCGCATGTATATAAAACAGGTCCGTGGCTCCGAGCTGTCGTAAAGAGACCTCTGGTGGGCTTGTAGCCGAAAACTAGCTACCCTTAATTTGTCTGGGTCAACTTTGCTAGCGAGAGACAGAGAGAGGCGTTGAAAGGTTGCTCCAATGGAACT
Organism: Pelmatolapia mariae; assembly: GCF_036321145.2. NCBI lineage: Eukaryota > Metazoa > Chordata > Actinopteri > Cichliformes > Cichlidae > Pelmatolapia > Pelmatolapia mariae. The sequence goes on along the minus strand of NC_086236.1, from coordinate 34,687,325 downwards.
TATTGTTTCGGAGGAAAACACGAACACAGTGTACAGTCGAGTCTTAACAGCTTACTTACAACTGGGCTCGTCAGGCACTCTTTTTGGCTGCAGTGGTTATTATTATATTTACATGCTTCCATCTCCGGTTTCTGCTCGGTGACAACGCTGTTTTTACCGTTTCTTCCCGCAGTAAATATAAACAACGATAGTATTCAGGAAGAAAACCAAACATTGCATATATTTTTATCATAACTCTGGTTTTACGTGGCCTATCAACACAATTTAAAAACTGGTATAAAGTCCACACTTTTTCCCTCAATTGTTCCGTCTGTCCTGCTCACATCTCCAATGGTTGTACACGTTGTCATTAACGTGGCTTCACTCCACATCAGCCACGCCGGTGTCGGCAAATAAGGACGCTGTCATAGCCTGTCAACGACGTTGATTAGCTGCGTATATATACGAATGTGAATCGCATTATTGGCCGGACTATGGGATAAGGTGGCATTGTTCTAATCAATGATCCCTCTAAGCTGCCGTGCGTGCGCAATTGCGCACTGCTGGCACGGTCTCTGCGCACAGAAAATCTGCGTTGCGCACAAAAAAAATCTGACCTGAATTGAAATTAAAATTAATACTTTAAGTGACTGGCTGCTCCCGTATGGGATTAGAACCAATGTTCCCTCTAAGCTGCGCAATTGCGCAATTGCGCACTGCTGGCACGGTCTCTGCGCACAGGAAATCTGTGTTGCGCACAAAAAAAAAATCTAACGTGAATTGAAATTAAAATAAATACGCTAACAATTCTGTTTTGCAGTGTTAGTCAGTAAGTCACTGGCTGCTCCTGTATGTGTTTAGAACGATGCCACCTTATCCCATAGTCCAGCCAATGATGCGATTCACATTCGTATATACGCAGCCCATCAACGTGGTTGACAGGCTATGACAGCGTCCTTATGTACCGACACCGGTGTTTTAGCAAAGCGGCGTGGCTGATGTGGAGTGAAGCCAGGTTAATGACAACGTGTACAACCATTGGAGATGTGAGCAGGACAGACGGAACAAGTGACGGAAAAAAAGTGTACTTTATACCAGTTTTTAAATTGTGTTGATAGGCCACGTAAAACCAGAGTTATGATAAAAAAAAAAAAAAATATATATATATATATATATATATATATATATATATATGCAATGTTTGGTTTTCTTCCTGAATACTATCTTTGTTTATATTTACTGCAGGAAGAAACGGTAAAAACGGCGTTTTATAAGGAAAACGCTCGAAAGCACTCTCCGCCTGTGAGCAAAAACAAAACCAACCCCCACCTTTTCCTATTGGTCGAAAAAAGTACCATGTCGACCAATCAAAAAATGATATGGCAACGTGGCATCTAGTTGTTAAGACACGGGGGAAGTTTTAGGAGTGACGGCGGTGTTTTGAGATGTGAGAGATTTGCGACGTTTAGCGCAAATCTTGTGTAGTTAGTGTGTAGTGTAGTCAATAGTTTTGTTGTGTGTGTCAGAACAGTGAGGCGACTGCTGAATGTTACAGGTGTTACAGGAGTGATACATCTCCTGCTGTCAGGCGTGCAGGTATCAGGCTGTTGTTCTCCTTTATCTCATAGTGGACAGAAATTATTTTTTGGAGTGGCACAAATAATTTGTGTGGCATCAGATTTGATGCAGAACAGCTGATTGTTCTGTAAATAGTTTGAAATGTTTATTTAAAAATGCCTTGGCTGCATTAAAAGAAAAAGCTGCAAAAAACTTTGTTGTTTGCCAAACTGAGTTACTTTTTTGAAGAAGTAACTATATAATTAATTGCCCAACATTGGTCATTATATACTGTATTTGGCAGACAGAGAGTTACAGGACTCTCTCCCAGACCACAGACTCATACTCATAATACAAGTCAGAGCTTTATGAAAAAAAAAGAAAGAAAGAAAGTTGTGTTTTTAAAATTGGAGTTCGAGTTATTTTTTTTTCCAATAGTGTTAACATACTACACAGGTCATGAACGAGATTTTTACATTTTCATTGTAAGTGGGCTAAAGCACTTAATTAAAAGTAGTCTAACATAAATGTAAATGCTGTAATTTGATTATTTTAATAAACCATGTAACTTGGATGGATTAGATGCTGGCGTGACCACAGTGCACACGTCTGATGTCGCTCACAGTGGTCCAAGGGACCGCTCAGGGAGTTTGTGTGTTCGCTCAGACACATGAAAAATTGGAGGGAACATTGTTTATAAGGAAAACGCTCAAAAGCGCTCTCCGCCTGTGAGCGATAGTGATGTGTCGGTCGCGAACGAAACGGCTCTTAGAGCCGGATCTTTGAAGTGAACGACGCGAGCCTCTCTCTCGCACTTTTTTTCCTCTGCACTCCACACGCGAGCCTTGTGCTTGCGCTGGGCAGAGGGGGGAGGGGCGGTAGTTACACTCTCAGTAGCACAGGAACAGAGCAGGAGGGAAACAGAGAGAAAGAGAGCCAGGGACAACAACGTCACATTAGAAAGGTATAGTAATCATCCACAACTATTTTCAGTTGCGGATGATAAAGGATTCAGAAAGTTTATTCATGCAGGCCCATATGACAGAGAATATGCATCTGCTTTTTGTTTTCATATTTTAATTTATATTTAATTGTGTTGTGGTTTGCAGTGTTTTGTGTTGTTTCACTTTAAATTTGTTTAAAAGGAAAAAGCTGAAAATTTAAATAGTTAAAAGTTGAAATGTAAATAGTTGGTTTTTGTATTATATGATTTATTTATTACATTTTACGTGGAGTGAATAAATAAAAGTATATTTACGGTGGCCGCTAGAGACAAAGCACAAAACACGTAAAAACTCCAAAACACGTAAAAACTCCAAAACACGAAAAAAAATCCAAAACAGGTAAAAACTCCATAGCACGTACAAACTCAGAAGCATGTACAAACTCCAAAACACGTACATAACACAACAGAAGTGCTCCAGGATGCTAAGCGCAGTGCTGAGCTTTTGTTACCTAGTGGCTACACAAGCCAGGAAGTACCAATGACCAGATTTGGTGTGTGGTAGTAACAGGTAAATGAAAATTTTTTTAATTATTTGAATATATATGAGTGCTTGTGTATAAATACACAAACAATACACATATGCTTTCAATTGTGTAATTTAAGTGATCTAGGTAGCTCTGTTTTGGAAGTTCAGTTAACGCTAGAAATGTGTTTTGGAGTTTGTACGTGCTTTGTCTCTAGGGGCCACCGTATATATTTATATATAAACATATATAAATAAAACCACTTTTTTTTTACATCAGTAATCCCCTTTGTGCATAATTTTAGATTGTTGTTAATAATAAATTAATTAAAGCAACAAAACAACCTGAAGTGCCGGTTGGGAGCCAAAAGAGCCGGAACTTTTTAGTGATCCGAGCTGAAAGAGCCGGTTCTCTAAAAAGAGCCAGAAATCCCATCACTAGTCGTAAGACACGGCCTCTGTTCAAAGATGGTCGTTCACAGTGGACATAGATGGCTTCTTTCACTCCTCTTTCAAACCATCTGTCTTCTCTGTCTAAAATGTGAACATTGGCATCCTCAAAAGAGTGACCTTTGTCCTTTAGATGCAGATTGACAGCTGAGTTTTGTCTCGTACATACACACAACCCGTTCAGTGTGTATGTAGATTACAAGTTCAGATCCGTAAAATTCAGAATTTCGTGCCATTTTTACGCAACGTGTTCAGTGTGAAACAGCCTTAACTTGTTCATGTGGGGTTTTCATATAGATTCCATTGCAACTACAAGAAATAAAGCACTTTGAGATTTAATCCTAATTTTAGTTTTAAAAGTAGGTTTTTATTTTGCCATATATGTATCCGACATGCACATGTTGGTGTTGTTCCTGCGTTATCAGGCCCAGGATCAGCAGTACAACTAACCAGTCATGTTGTGGTGTCATAGCTTTGGAATGTTGAGGGGAAAAATGCCTTTGTTTACATAAAACCTCTTTCTGGAACAAATGGTAAGCATTTTAAATTGTTATGCAATATAATAAATATATTATCAAGAGCAGTTTGTCAAAATTTGTCAAGGCTAATTGGCAGGTGGACTCAAGCACAGGACTCTCAGAGATCACAGTTCAGTGCGTTTATTTACAGTAAGAAAATATATTTACAATAATCAGAGTGGAAAAGGGGGAATGGTTCCAGGGGGGTTCCAGGAAGGAAGGGAATCCACACATCCAGTATTTACAGATTACACTTTCTCAGTTCAGTGTTAGGTAGGGATGGGAATAGATAAGATTTTCACGATTCCGATTCCATTTTCGATTCTGTTTAACAATTTGATTCTTTATCGATTCTCCTATCGATTCTTATTTTTAAAAAAGGAGAACACACAGGTCGATTAGCTTAGAACTTTGTTTTATATCTTCTCTTTGAACAAGATAGAAATTTAGGAGTATCATGGCCTTACAAACCCAACAGTGAGATCTTAAGAGATCCACGCCCTACGGCTCTTTGATGGGGTGTCACGGTGTAAAATATTAATAAAATAAATATTCTTCTGTAGCAATAACCAAGTATAACATAAATTATTCTGTAGCAATTACACAAAAGTATCCAATTAAACACATTCACTTACCGAAAATCGGGGGCATCTACTGTGGCAAATGGATGCAAGCCTTTTACCACAAACTTAGTCACTGCTCGGTGACATTCGTCTATCCTGGCCTAAAAGGAAACGCTACCAGTAGACTGCAGCGAGAACTGCCAGCATCTGAGCCAGCCAGACTCTGTCTGTCTCTCTCATCATGGTCATCTAAATGCAATGCACAGTAATAGCAGGTTTTGTAATAAGGCAGATCACGCTAACATAATAACCTGCCGTATTAACGGGAGAGGACGTGCAAACGTTACCGCTGCTGCTGGGTTGAGATTCACTAGTCCGCAGCGGAATTAAAAACACAACATTCATTTTAGGTTATCTTGTTGTTTCCTCCCTTTAATGAAATATCTACTTTGCAAGTATTGCAAGTTGCCCTGTTGTCATCCATTCTCATAAATTATAACCAAACTTTTGAGCGTTTGTGCCGCTTAGGCGCCATGTTTCCTGCCAGGTAAATGACGCTACGCAACGTGGTGACGTCATTCGAGGCTACTGGAATCGATAGGGGAATCGTGTGCAAAAATGGCAAACAATTCAATTTAATTGAAACAGTAGGGACCCGGTCCCTAATCATGAGGAACAGGTGGTTGGTTAGCGCAGATGTGTTCGGCCAGAGGCAAGAACCCATGATGAGTCCCGCTCTCGAACACAGAGACAAACAAACAAGCCAAGAAGGACTGAAGGACCATGACAAACTTAGGTTACTCATATTGGTTTGCTTGTGATAGTTTGCAATAACATTAGTTCTTACTTCTTGGCTAATGCTAACTGAATGCTCAGTCAATGTAACTGGTCAGTTGCACCAACAATGTTACAATGATGTCGGAACAACACCAACACAGGGATATCAGATCGTGCACCTTCCTTAAACTGTTTTTTTAAAGATACAAAACTGCCGATTGTTCCTGTTAGAGGATGGGATTTTTTAACAATTTTGTGATATTCAGAGTACTGTAATAACATACTGTATATTGTGATTTATCAGCTTTTTTAATGGCAAATTTATTTTGCAGCAAAATGAGATTGTCAAGCATATCAACACTGCTACTAAAACCTGCCATATATGTTGCCAGGAGTCAGTCTGCTATCAGTCTGATATCTGTCTGCAATTAAATGGGGTCAAGTTGGCAATTACATGCAATGTGTTTCAGATAATACAGCAATTAGCTGTGATAAATCACCAAATGTTGCTTAAATGTTGCTGCATAGACAGAAGTTCACATTTAATTATTACCAGCTAGCAGTCAGTTAGGTTAAGTTATGCGACTAGTGCTCATTGACAAAACCTCATTCAGACTGTTGATTGTTGGCAATCTGTCTGGATTTATAAATTAGACTGTAGTTATTTGCAAACCTTCAACAATTCGATTGCAGTCATATTGCCATGCAAAATACTGCGATACTATGCTGTATCGATTTTTTTCCTCACCTCCCTACTTGCAGACTTTTTCATAATCATTATGTCAGCGTTGTCTCTTTGATATTTGATATCAAAGACATGCAACCTAATCCAAAATGGGTTAAAGTTTTAAATTCTTGAATTCAAATTCACTACATCACCAGCTGTTAGTACACTTAGAACAATAGTCTAAATTATTCATGTTTTATAATGCTGCAAATCTTAACAACAGTAAGGTTTGTAAATGCAAGTTTCACAAGTAAAGTACTTCTAATTTTGTGTGGTCTGCTGAAATATGATGAAGTTGGCTTCATTGGTTCGTTGGTTCTTGTCCTCATATACTGTGTTGTAGTATTTATTAGTTATGAAATATTCCCGGTCAGTTGATTCAAGAAAATGAAGACAATCCATTAAACTAAACACAAAAACAAAATGCCAGCAGAACCACAGAACTTGGTAGATCGGGGCAGTGCTCCAGTTCAGCCTCCACTCATGAAACTTTAAATGCCACTGGATGCCATGGTGATTCGGTTGGACAAAAATGGTATCTTTAAATAACATTAAAAAGAAATCTAATGCTGCAGCAAAGATGAACTGTAATTGTGATAGCATGTAGCTATCTATAATTCAGAGCTGGGGCTGTGATATTAACTTAAGAGTGAACCCTTTGCATTTAAATGACATATTTGCAGGGGAAGTTTTGCATGTAGGTGCTCTTGCAGATAGTAAATGAACAGCGATGGGAATCAGTCAGCTGCACCGTGGACCATGTGTGCATGCGTCTTCCTTTCCTCTCATTCAGCTGTTTTAAAACGACACCTCCCCCCTCCTTCCCAAACCCTGCTCCCGCTCCGAGTGCAGTCATTTCTAGTGCAGAGAAATGTCCCTGGTGACACAGAGGGATGACGCAGGCTCTCTCTTCTTTCTGTTTCACCTCTCCCCCCCACTAACATCATCTTTTTCCTCTTTTGACTTGCTCTCCCATGCTTTTTTTTTTTTTTTTGCTCTGGCGCTCCCTCTTTCTCCATTTCCTCTCACTGTCTCCCTTTCCTCCTCCCTCTCCTCCTCCCTCTCTCTCGTTCTGGCTCTCTCTTTCTCTCTCTCTCTGCTCCAGCACTGCAGTGCTGATTGTGATTGCACAGACACTCACACACACACACACACACTCATTCACGCACGCACACACACAGAAGCGTAGCTGAGAGGCAAGGACTGCAGCAGCATGCACCAACCACGGCTGAGCTGTTCAGGGACTTGAGGAAGGAGAAGTGAGGAGAGAAAATAGTGGACTATCTCACACCAGCCTGCGTGTGCATCTTTGCAGCGGTAGGAACGATGCGTTTCAAGAGCGGACACCTTATGTTATCCGGCCTCCTCTGCACTGCCTCTGCATCCCATTCACCCTGCTCCTCCCACTCCAACTCTTCCTCCTCCTTGTGTCTACAGCATCATTAGACAGGACTACAGATTGACCGGGACTGGCGAGTGGTGGATGGTCAGGTTTTGCCCCGGCTGAAGGATTCTGCTATGCTACACTCACATCACTGATGGTTGGATTGTAACTGACATTTGGAGCTAGACGATAACACGCGACCTGCGAGGAATCTTGGATGTGCGTGTCATTCTTTACCAGTGTTGTAATTGGCGCATTTCTTCTTTTTAGCCGGTTGTTTTTGCCATCTCTGAGACTGGCTAGCAGGCACTGCAGCATCAGGACCGCAACACCATGAATCGGTAGGGCATGAGGACCCAGGGGCAACCCGAAGGAAGGGCTTGAGTGTTTCCATTGCTACCATTGCTGCTGAGGTGCTTATCTTGATTTTTTTTCCCAGAAAAGTGTGCCTGGTGGGGGCTGGGGTGGGTGGTGACAGCACAGGTACCTAGGCCCCTGCAGAGCAGAGCGGGTGGCTCTTGCGTAGAGGAGGTAGGCAGGACGTCCTGTGGAAAAGGGGGGAAGAAGGGCTGGCTCGAGCATTGGGCTCCTGATAGTGGCTATTTTTGTCTCCTCTAGTTCAGTGATTGGGACAGCGGGTGGAAGAGAAGATGCTTATGGCCCGAGACACAGCGCGGGATGAAGCTCAAAAGCTACACAGGAAGTGGCTGAAGCACCAGGCCTTTATGGCAGAACTGGCCCGCAATAAAGAATGGCTGGCCAAGATAGAACAGGTGAGTGGAGGTGATCGAGGGCTGTTTGTGGAAAAGTGGGGGAGGGATGGGGAGGTCAAAGAGGCAGAGCACGTGAGCCAAAGAGAGCACGTGACAAAGAAACGGTGTTGATGGTGGGTGTGGTGGCAGTAAAATCGAATAGGTGAAAGTGGGTGACATGTCATCACTCAGCTTGGGGACATCCTGAATTACAGTGTCAAGGTTACATTGCTACAGTAGCTGTGCTGTTTTCAGATTCACAGGTGGTGTGATCCCTGTGGTTCTTTTGCCTCTTGATGCAGACATTTGACCAGCCTGCTCAGCTATGGAGGTTACAGTGAATCATACAGAGGACATTTAAACATGTGCAGCAGTTATGGACACACATGCAGAAAGTGCAGACACTGTAACTTCCTTGTATGTACTAATTTTATGTGACACAAGTGATATAGGGTCAGTTCACATCATTTTTTTTGTTCTGCTTTCCCATAATGCTTTGCTTTCCTGAAATCCTGACAGAGCAACATCCCATCCATACACAATGTTTTTCAGCTTAGATGGGCTCTAGGCCTGCATTGAAATCTGCTGGTTTAAACCACCGGTAAATTATATGTGACATTTTAAATGTTAGTTGTAAATACAAAAAAAAGTTTGAATAAATTGTAGTTTTGCACATATTTTGGATACAGTTTTTGTCTTGAGTACAGTATAACACTGTTTGATACTTGAATTATTTTATTGACTCTGACTCCATATGCACTGTGCATGTGTAGTGATGTCATTTAATGCATTCAGATTGATGACGATCCACAAACGCTGTGAACTGGTTGAATCAGGCAGCAGTTTGTCCCTCAAGCATCATATGAACATTAGCAAAATGTCATCCAGAAACTACTGCAGTCTCCATTTTAAGTACTTTAATCACTATTTTTTCCATATTCTGAAAAAAAAGGAAGGTTAATGAGCGGATTTCTCATTTCTTATCATACAAAAACCATCATTACTTTGTCTCTTATTGTGTAACGGGTGTTCTGGCAGCAATGTTTTTGACTATTTGATGTCCACACCTAAATTTGAAAGGAAGAAGCAGATGAGTTGCTTCTGTCAGATTATGTGAATATATTCATCTGCAGTAGAAATAAATAAATAAGAGAAATTCAGACATTTACATTTCAATATGTTTAAGTCATTCATTTTTATTGAATGCATAAAGAAATTAATTGCTTTTAAATTATTAGAGCTTTTTTGTAGGATATACTGAATTATTAGATATTCATAGGGTGACAGTGTAACCAATTATAAGCACAACCCTTGCAGACAAATCTTACAATGGTATAATGAGGAAATCCTCATTAGCCATCTTGGTTGTCCATGTGTGAAATGCATTTTAAGGTTCATTGTGCTATAGTCTAGACCCTCAGACTGAGACAGACACCTTAGCGTAGTTCAATAATGATGCAAACTAACAAAAACATAGTAGGACTTACATTTCTAGTAATCAGGCTTTTTGGAGATGTTGTTGATGCTGCGGACCAGGGATAGTTGGAGAATCCAAGCAGTCACACTCACTTGTGTTCTCATTAGGGTTATGTACTGTGGTGTAGAAGTGCAGGACGCTATTTTTTCTGATATTACCAGTTGAGCAGTGAACTACTGTAAAAATGTATTAGAGCACCTAAGAAGTTTCTACAAAAAGACTCAATTAATGTCACAACACAACTCAAACGACCTAATGTTGTCAAATAAATACAACTTAGGAATCGTTGTGGTATCTCTTTATTAGAAAGAAATTTGGTTAACAGATTACAAGACAGACGTTGACAGCCACAGCATAACTGAGATCTCCCCATAGAAACCCTGTGTTGGACCTTTTGCTCTGTTAAATCTGTTTTGACCTTCACATTTACCTATTTGGTTTGTATATTGTTCTGCCAAAACTGTACATTCAATCTTGACTTAGTGGGTTTAACTCAGTGTCTCTAGCTAATAGTGAATGGTTCCAGCTTCTGAAATGCAAACACCTTTCTGCCACACCTCTCAATCTTTGAATTCAGGTGTTTTCAGTCCCATTTCCACAGCCTGAAGCACTTTGGCGACAGTGGGAAGGAAAAACTCTTTTAACAGGAAGAAACCTCCGTCTGAACCAGGCTCAGGGAGGGGCGGGGCCATCTGCCGCGACCGGTTGCGATGAGAGAAGGAATTTAGGAACCACATTTAATAACTCAGCCAGAGAGCAGCAGACCATGAAGTTGCCAACTCTTTGCTGACTCAGAGCCCCAAATCGGCGCTGGCGTTAACATCAACACAAAAACTGTGTGCCGAGAGTTTCTATGGCAGAGCAGCACATGTAGGTGTAATCCATAGGTACACACACAACAATTATTTGTATTTGTGCAGAAAACTTTGTAAACCTGTTAAAATTTAATGTCTCCTTTAATAACAATATTTGTCATATTTGGTGATATCTAGTACACATAGTTTTGATAACTAAGGTAAGTCTTTTAATCAATCTTTATGTATTCTAATGTGTTATTTATTAGTGTAATATCATTTGACAGCTACACTGATAAATGATACAATAATAACACAATATATGCGTTCTGGTACTGCGGTAACTAGAATACAAATTTTGTTTTAAAAACAGCACTGAGGCAGTTAAAGGATTAGCCTGGACATGTCTCAGGACCTGCCACTGCAATGTTTTTGTTCATTTTTATTTATGCTTTCATGAGCTGCTTTACAGTACACAAGCTGGAGGTAGAACATAAAGTGAGACAGTTAAAACATACAGTAAAATCTTGAACCATTTTTGATCAGCTTACATTGCAGATAAATTATATATTTCATCCACCACTGGGATAGAAAACTGTTACATTAGAATGAAGGAATACACTTGATGTTCTGCCAACAGAGTTTATATAAGGATGGATATAATTATTAAGGCACAATCACTGGTATACAATGTCCCTTTTTGAAGTCTTAATTTTAGCATTTTGGCTGTTGCCATCTTGTTTCTGTTGGAGCCAACAAGGGGCCATATTTGGACGAGAGGCATACACGAAGCAATCCAAACATTTGGTCTTCTTACTTGTATCTTTAATAAGACTATTTTTTTGTACCGTGGAGCTTATTTTTGCTGTTAAGTTGAGTGTTGTTAACATAAGAATCGAAGGGGGTTGACTCATTTTTGGAGTCGGCTTCAAGTGGTTATTTGAAGAACTGCAGTTTATTAGCCTTGTAGATTGCTGCTTGGTTCTGCCTGTAATGTGAATCCACTTTTACCTCTAAAATGAAAACAGAATGAAACAGGATACTGTTTTTCTTCCAAATCAGTGCATTTGTTTTTAACCTTTCGTGCCAAACAGCAGAAAAACTGAAAGGACTGACACAGAGTGCAGAAGATGGCTACTCCATAAAAACTGTCTAACATGTGCTAACTGCCTTGATTTCCTGTGTTCCCGACAGTGACAGTTTAATCTACCTCTTAATCTACCCCAATGCTATCTCTGTCATTACCTGAGAGACACAGAAAAAAGATGTTGCTGTGCTGGGACCGGAGAACTCTGCGTCCTTTTGGAAGGGTTCCTGTATCAGGCCTTACTTCTGTTCTCTCACATTACTTAATCAGCAGAGCCACAAAGATCCATGTCGGCTCATATATGTGGAGGAACTGTGGGTGTTTCTCTCTTACAGTGGGAGGAATCCTAGCTGACCTTGTGCTTTGCCTTGCTGTGGGCTCAGGGGTCAGTGGATTGTAAACAAACGCTGTGGAAGTAACAAGCTGGAGAACATAGATCACTGAACAGACACAAATTAGGTAACTAAAAATGGATACCTAACAAATTGGTTATCTGTGTTTTGCTCAAGGTTGGTACCCAGTATATTTTTGCAGTGAGTTGAGATGAACATAGATTTGTTTATGTCATATTCACAGACAGTGGACATTGATAATATACAAGTATTTCCATATTTAGCAGCTCCCCTTTTTTAACAATTGAGATCTAACATGGGAAAAAACACTTGGACAAAACTAAAATAGCGTGGTACCTCACCGTGCCTGCTTCAGACATCTTAACATAAGTGATGGATCAATTTCATGTGCCTGCTTTACGTTCAAGCTCCTTGGATTGTTTAATCCAACATGGCGTGCTCAGACACAATGCTGTTTTTATTAGTACGGCAAGTCAGAAGTACCAATAGTGTCCTTATCCTGTCTGTGGCTACTATTTTCAGGTATTGTGCACCTGTTGGGAACTGTATTCAGTGACAGATTACAGATTTTTAATGATACATGATGAAAGACTGTTTCCCACTGTGTGGACAGTAAGGTTTCTTACTGTAACAGGGGTATAAGCTACTATTCATCATTCATTGGTACACTGAAAAAAATCCATGTTGGATTTACTTAATTCAATAGTGGACATTGATTGCACACAACTGTTTTGCTTTGGCAGAAACTTAAACAATTGAGTTAAATCAACACAACTTATTCATATTCAATAAACCTGTGCATTTTGTGTTGATAAAACGCGACTGAAACATGTTTAGATGAAGTAAGGTGAGCTCTTGGAATATTTTAATCCTTCGCAATTTCGACATTTTATCTCAACACTATTCAATAACTTTTAGCCCAGTACTACTTGGTCACTCAAATACTACATGTTGTCTTCATATTACATAATGTTCAACAAAGTTTAGAGTCTGGTTAACATAAGAATTGAATGGATCTATTGAATGACTACCATCCTCCTATCTCTCTCTTGGTTGCAGGAGGGGCTGGGGCATAACCCAGAAGTGATAGGGTAAGAGGCAGGGTACACCCTGGACAGCTTACCAGTCTATCACATAGAGACAAACAACCATTTGCACGTATATTCACAGGTAATTTAGAATCCAATTAACCTAACCCTAAATCTAACAACTGCATGACTTTTAACTGTGGGAGGAAACCAGAATACCCAGAGAGAAACCAGTGCAAACTAGCCAGATTGTGGATTTGAACCCAGGCCCTCCTTGCTGTGAGGCAACGGCGCTAACCACCATGCCACCTGCTGCTTAAAAAACAAAGCAGGAAAGCTATGATTTCAAGGCTTGATGCAGAATTTTCTGTACATTTTTGTCCTTGACAGGTTAAACCACAATAAATAGCAATAGCATACACGTGGTGTGTGTGTAGTTGTCTGCCTCTTATAACTCCAGGGATTTTCCTGCAGTTTGAAATCTCGTGCGATATTGTGAATTTCTTACTAGATTGTATCATGTCATCTCAACAAGAACAAATTAAGTTGTTGAATTTCATACAGATCCTACATGATTTAATTACGTTCAAGACAGAAACATGAAATTTTTGTGTTCAAATTAAAAGGTAGACTTTTTTAATGTAACAGCCACCCAATTTACTTTTTTCGGTATACTGAAAAAAGGAGAGGCGGCTGCTCAACTTGACTGAGATGGGTGCCTTCCTCAAACCACGATCCAAAGCGCGTGAGACTGAAATCCCGTGTGGTGTCACGAGATTTAACATTGCTATATTATTGACTTACTTCACTCGAACATGATATGGACAATTTAATCTACCCTCTCTGCATATCATGTAGTTTCTACACTATATAGTTACACTTAGCTTTAAAGCATGAGGCAATTGTGTTAAATACACGCAAGATTCTTACATAAATCCAAGAGATGGCCAATCCCTTTTTTTCAGTGCAGGATCAGTTTAATGCTCATTTTGAGTCAAAGTTGTTGATAATAAGAACATTTAAGTACTTTGCTTGACATTGTCATAGACTGAATCCACTTCATAGCCTACACTTTAGTCACCAGCAACACTCAACTACAAAAATCATATTTTAAAGAGCAGGTTCAACAGGAGTTTTGTGGGGATCATGGGAAATACTGTCTTTTGTTTGGACCATCCATTAATTAATTCTGGGGTTATATAAATAAATTTGGAATAATTTTATGAAGAGTTGGCTTTTTAACCTATCATTAGCATAGATATTGTTATCTTATTTTGTTACTTACTTAACATATAAAGTAGTGGTGCTGATATATCATTGTGGCAGTGGCATGTGACTTTACAGAAAGGCAAGCAGAGACAACTTGCCCCAGCTCCCAAACAGACATACAAAAACATCTTCCACGACAATTTAAGTTGGATCAGATTCAAGCATACCATTTGTGCTGCCTGCCTCTCTGCAGTCCTTCCTCGCTGAAGAATTGTAAAGTGTTATTACTTATCTAGACAAATAAATATCTAGTGTTTTATTAAAAATTGTACCCTATTGGCTGACAGCGACAATGGGTGGAAGAATTTTTCAAACCATCTATTTAGGAAAAGAAGCAATAAAAGATCATGACAACACCTCAGCAGTGTCAGGGAGTAACGGAATACATGTACTGGTGTTACGTATTTAAAATACAAAATATGAGTAACTGTATTCCATTACAGTTACTTTGTTGAAATAAATGGATTACATTCTTTTCCTGTTTCATATGTTAGGCTATGCCCTCTCTATTTTTGTTAATTCCACGCTGGTGGAAACCCAAACAAAACACTAATAATAATAAGAGGCTCGAATGTCTGTGTCTCAATCTCGTGGCCCATGTCACCTCTACTTGCGTCCCGCATAATGACGTGAAGAAATATTGTTTAAAATTATTATTCAAAAAATTATTTAATATGAAGGCAATATGAGCAGAGTGTTACAGGCATAGCCCTATACCCGTTATGTGCAAAAAAAAAAGGAGAGTTGAAAAATACGAGTTGTCACGGCAGAAATGGGAGCTGGAAGCATGTAAATATAATAATAACCACTGCAGCCAAGAAGAGTTGTAAGTAAGCTATTAAGACTTGACTGTACACTGTGTTCGTGTTTTCCTCCGAAACAATAAGTTCCGTTGGAGCAGCCTTTCAACGCCTCTCTCTGTCTCTCGCTAGCAAAGTTGACCCAGACAACAAAGTAAAGCTAGTTTTCGGTTACGACACAAAACCCGACGTATTAGCCAGATGTCCCTTTACTACAGTTCGGAGCCGCGGACCTGTTTTATATACGCGCGGAACAGTTTTCTATACGAGATCGCTGCAAAAAGTGCAGCCTTACCTAATATCCACCCTACTGTTACTCATTTTATATTAAGATTTAAAAATCTAGTTGGTATTGGTATGGCGAATAACCTTCAGTAATAGTAATAAATCACACAGCAATAGTACATTCATGTAGTTGTAAAAAGCATGATAATATATTAAGTAATCCAAAGTATTCAGAATACGTTACTCTCATTGAGTAACGTAACCGAATATGTTGCAAAATACATTTTGGGGCATGTATTCTGTAATCTGTGGTGGAATACATTTTAAAAGTAACCTTCCCAACACTGCACCTCCGTACACATAAAACTGTGTTATTGGAAAACTGTGCATAAAATATCAAAAGTAAAAATAATTATTCTGCAGAAAAATGCTCCCCATCACTGTTAAATGGAATACTGCTGCATATTTTAACTATTAATTAATTTAATATTTATTAACTATGTTATATTCTTAATCATCATCATCATATCCTGTAAATCGTTTTTGTGGTTGGACCATATATCTCTAAAAAAGTTGTTAATTAGCTCAGAAGCAGGTGATTTAAAAATAAAAGTGCATTAAGATATATTAATAACAAAAGAAAATCTGCTAAATAACAAGCTCGAGCAGTTTGTGACATGGTTTACTGTCAATATCTACAGGTGGATTAACGAAAAATGAAGGTGGAGTGTTGGCAAAACAGCTGGTTAACCGCTTTACATTCAGTCAAGTGATTTCTCATAGATGTTAATCTGAAAGTGCTGCTGTGCCTGCACTGATTACCTTGCCTGTTTTTAGACCAGATTCCTTCCCCTCTTTATTATCATCAGAAGTGTCTTAGCTAATGTACTAAAGGAATTGTTAATCTCAGTCTTTACATCACACGTGTTGGTCAAAGTGGTTAGCAAGAAGAAACTCATCTGTAACGATGCTAACAGAAGCTTGTTTACTTGCTTATGCTAGTTCTGTTTCAGCAAAAAAAAAGTGCTGGTCATAGCTGATTTCAGAGCAGTGGAAACGGAGCCAATGGCAGCTCCCAAATCATGATGGTCTCCCATCAGTTTGCCATTAAAGACTAGAGGTTTATCCAAAGTGCATCCGCAAACCACCAGAAAAGAGCTCATCTTACCCAGCTCATGTCACTGTTAAGGAGACTGACATGCCTGTGAAACAGAGACAGCCGCAGTTTCTTATGAGCACAACACAAGCCAAGTGCCGAGCTTTCCAACTGCAGCCATGAGATGGCAGTAATGTAAAGAATGGATCTAAACAGGGCAGAAGTTTCATGAAAGCACTGTTGAGGAGAAAGGAGAGACTGCAATACTTTCTTTTTAAATGATGTCTAATTTTAGATTTGACAAGTAAATACTGCTTGCCTTGATTGCCCTGAAGGAAGGCTGCTGGCTTGTGGTTTCATTTGACCAAGAAACATTTTATCCAAATCAAGAGTTAAACAATATTTCATACGCATTTATTTAATAGCACAGTGTTCAATAACCAAATGTCAAGAATGATTCTGAAGACTGTTTACTGACAGCTGGGCGGTCAAGTAGGTCTCATGCTGTACTACAATTTCAATTTTTAACTGGGTGCCTATTCTGCTTTTCAGTAGAAACTTTGTGGCCAAAATGTTTCTGTCACTGCTAAAAACACCTGTTACCACTGAGTAACATGGTATCTTTGACAGTTTTGGTTCTCTAGCTCTGTGAGATAGTTATATGAGGCCCTCCCACAGTGACAGCCTAGCACAGAAGCAGCAAGTCTAGAAATTAAGCTAAGGTGTAATTTAAAAAAGAAAAAGACAAAACAAAACAACAGACACATGTCCTCTATTGGTCACAAGTTATTTTTGTCATCCTCCATCTGTTTTTACTGTTCTTGAATGTAGCAACAGAGTCCCTTCCAGCTTGTAATGGGTTTTTTTTTGCAAGCTAGGATCACCCAACATCCTGTTTGGCCTTATACTTTTGTAAATATGCAAATATTAGATTTTCATTTTTCACAGATGTTTGTATGTTGATGTCGTGAACTGTCACATTCTGTCTTCTGTTTGCTCAATAATATTTGAAAAAATGATATGCTTCCCAGCACTGTTGCATACTAGTATTTACTTTAGTATAGTCTTCATTAGCCTTAACACAACTTCACTTTTACTGCTATCTTAGCATTATGTCACTTTTGTCACTTTTTAATGAATTCATTCATTTTTTTAATCACATTTCAGTTTGACAGGTTCAACATAGCCATGCTTCTTGTTTCTGTAGCTGACTCAACAAAACCTCAAAACCCGGTCAGAGATGACTGGGATCACATTGGTGGTTATCAATATTCCTTGTTAAGCTAGACTCTGCTAACTTAATCTATTTATTTTACTACTCATTGTGCACTCAGTTCTGCTGTTTTAGGGCTCTACAAACTATAAACTTGCTACAGATAATTATCAAAAACTACTAAGTCCATTCAGAATAACACTGTTACATGGCATAATAGAGAAGATTTGGAATAGCATAAATTTTTGGTTACTGACTGAATATTCTTACTAATATTCAGCCTCCTAAAATCCATCCATTTACATATTGTTTTTTGGGCTACATGGGGGCTTCCTTAGGGATTATTAAAGTATTAATATTATTCTTAAAGTATTCTGATACTGATTGAGCCTAAATGAGCCTGGACAGGTCACCAGTGTATATTTCAAACAGACACACACTCACAATCTGCTAAATCTAAAGACCCAGTGTAAACCAATTAAGAATCATCAGTTACCTTCAAAAGCTTGTCTGAACTGCATGAGGAAGCCAGAGTACTTGGAGAGAACCTGCGCAGGCAAAAGGGAGAACTTACAAACTCCATGCAGAAGACATACCGAGTCAAACAGGCGGTTTAAACCAGGAATCTTTTATCAGTTGCATTTCAACCAAAGTAAAACACTCTTGGCTTACAGAGTTTGCACCGCATGGTATTATTCAGTGGTATTACCAACATACACCTCGATGAATGTATTAAATATACTCTCTCAGGAAAGAATATTTATTTTGCTTAGAACATATTTCCAGGATAAAAGTAGGTGCAAATGTGGTACTTATAGATTATTTTAAATTGAAACTCTGAATGGAACATCGGGAATTTTCCAGATGAGGCTGTGTTTTTAGCATAAGCCAATGAAAGCTCATCAAACTGACTGTATTGATTGGTTATTTTATGTGATAAAAAGCCTACCAATAGGCACTAATTCATTTTCTGGCTTCTGTTCTGTTTGCTCGCTATTTGTAAAATAGATTTGAGAGGCATGTATAATCTTGTGTCAACCCTACATGCTCTTTACACTTTTATATCTGTACTACACTGGTTCATTTGATCCAAGTCAAAGGCTTGCACATGCAGGGAGCCGGTTTGGCTCTGTGGGTGAGCTGGTGACCATATGCCACACAAATGGAGTGCAGCGGCCTGGGTTCGGGTTTAATGCGTGGCCCTTTTCTGCATGTCTTCCCCTTGTTTATCTCCCTGTTTTCCCACCTGGTCAACATGGCCAAGCTTTCTTTGCTGTACCTGATTCACAAAACCTAAAAGTGGCTCAAAGCCATGCTTTTAAACCAGGCTTGCTGCCTCAGGATTTGCGCACTGTCACATATACAGTAAGTGGGCATTTGACATGTCATTTCACTCGTCCTTTGCACAGAATTGACAGATTGAATGTTGTCTGCTACACTGAGTGAAATCATTAGAGAAATCGATGAGAAAGTTGAATAAAGAACATGAAAAATAAAATGGCAAAAGGCAATAAGAGTTTTGTGCCTGCAAATACATCAGTTAGTGATGTTGCAAAAGAACCATTAATCTTCTGAATTATTGAGTTAATATATTTATTTTATGACTTGTGACTGCTGTTCACCAGTCCATTACAGATCTGAAACTTGAAACATATTTAGACATTTAGGACTTCTCAGTCCATTCCTCTGTGGCATTTTCCATGGCCTATTGAAGGAAATGTGGCAATCACTTCTGCCTGTTGGCAGATTAAGGTGAAACTAATATTGTTTATGGTCTTTGTCACAAGTAACCTACTAATAGACTAGTTAGCTACACTACAGGAAGCAGATTAGAGTTATACATTAAGAAAACATACAGTTTGCATGTTGTAAATTTACCGCATGGCTTTCTTCCTCCTCAGGTATGAAGCATATGAACCGACAGAAAACAGCAAAAATCCTAAACATAACCAGCTCCAGACTAGGTTGTGTGTTCAGCACAAGTTACTATGGTGATCTTGCTAGATTAAAAGAAATCACATATATGGCAAAGACAATTCTGGCAATTCTGTCAACATACCTACCTAAGCCAGTAACGTGTTCTTTTAGTACATCCATCAAACTGCTTTGTGTTAGCAACTCTAACTCTTTTACGGATACAGAGCTCACTTATTCTTATTATACACCTTTTTAGTTTGTATGGATACACATGTTCTATACATGCACAGCAGATTGCTTTCCAAAGAAAGACATGATCTTCTTTGCCCAATATTTGGACAAATTATTGCACATTTTTCTGCGTATTTGTGCTAACACAAATATTCAGATTAACTCAATCATTCTTCATATTGTATTCTCTAGCAAGATTTCTCCATATGGAAACACCACTAGCCCCTTTAACTAAGTAATCATTCAAGTCTTGACCTTTTTTCTAATTATTTACCTATTTTAGAGGTCAAGGGCGTCAAACTCAATTTTACAAATGGCAACAGTGGAAAGTGAAAATCACATTAAAGCCCATCTCAGCCTCGCCTCTCAAACTTTATCTCAAAAGCCACTGAGCCATCAATCTGATGTATTCATTTCTAACCTTGTCCATCCTGGTCACTCGCAGTGAAAATCCTAACATCTTCCACTCTGCCACCTCCAGTCTTTTAGTCAGTGCCACCATCTCCAAACCATACATCACAGCAAGTCACACTGCCATCTTTTACCACATTAAAGGCTTAACATATATCTTTTCTTAATACATGTCCCATATGCTTATATAAGACTGAATAAAACTACTTAAGGGGCATTTACCCCAACCAGTCACAGCAGATGGCCCCGCCCTTCCCTGAGGCCCCGCCCTTCCCTGAGCCTGGTTCTGTTGGAGGTTTCTTCCTGTTAAAAGGGAGTTTTTCCTTCCCACTGACACCAAAGTGCTTGCTCATAGGGGGTCATATGATTGTTGCTTTTCTCTCTGTATGTGTTATTGTAGGGTCTATCTTACAATATAAAGCGATTTGAAGCAACTGTTGTTGTGATTTGGTGCTATATAAATAAAACTGAATTGAATTGAATAGTGATGATTTGCCACACCATTAACAGTTAATAATGTAATCTCAAATTAAGCGTTTGAATTCACTGAATTTAAGCGCTTGTAGGGTCTACCTTGAGGTGACTGTTGAACAGAATAACAAATCTTTGTTTTTGTTCTCGCATATGTTTCTTCTAGTCTTATATAATCTGTTTTACTGGTCTGAACATGACATGTGGAAAATGCGTTGATACAGTGGGTAGACTGGCCAAAATTCATGCACTTTTTAACCACAATTGTACAATAAGTAATTTTTTAAAGATTCATTAGCGGCAGGTGTTCAGCAGATAATAGTCCAAGTTGCAGAGCAGAAGAGTGTATTCACACCTACAGTGCATCGATCTGTGCGGTGTGAATACACTGTTGTTTTTGCAAGTGGAATGAAACAAGCTCTTTAATCCCACCCACTTTTGAATTATGCTGCATCAGCTTTAAATGGAAGCCTGCAGAATTTGGCAACACAATGCTGCCATAATAGCGTGATTTATTTGTGGTAGCCATTAAAATATGGTACTATGTCAGCTATGATGGCCTCCAAAAATTCACTTCACAGATACCCTTTGGATCTGACTGTTCCTGGGCTGTATGCACCATAAACCTTTGATTCTTTCTCTTCTCGATTCCCTTCTTCCTTTAGTCTGCCTTTTCTCATCTCCTTTGTCCACCCCCTCTCTGATTTCTTCTCCTTCTGCCTCACTCTGTGTGTCAGTAAAGCCAAGAGAAAAGAGAGTGAGAAAGACCTGCTTTCTGCTGGCTCTGCATTATGAGAGGGAGAGCGAGGGATGTGAGCGAGTGAGCGCTAGCAGCAGTTTAGCAGACTGTGCCAAAAGAAGGAATGCAGCACTGCATTATGAAAGCCATAGGATATAGGTCCAACTCTGTGAAAGATAAATGAGAGAAGCAGGATTTAGAAGATGCACCCCACCATACGCATGGCTGATGTGATAATAGGACGGAAGTAAATAAGCAATGCATCATCCAGAGCAAGCCAGAACAGGACGTTTCCTTAAAAAGTGCAGCATTTTCTGGTGCTTCAAATCACGAAGGAGTACCTTGTCATAGAAGGAAAACGCCTCCTACTCCCCTAAGTCTCACTGTAGTTGGAGACTGGTAATTATCTATTCTAGGGAAGAACTGACACAAAGGGAAGCACCACAAGCTTTGATCTCATCGAATCTCCTCATCCACATCATGTCATGAACAGAGCTCAAAGATTTAGGGGAGAGAAGAGGAGTATGAGCGAAGGGCAGAACGGGGGTTTATCAGACTTGCCATATACCATTTTTAGGTCAGCCCAAGGCCAAACTTTGCTCCATACACCTGCCTCTCTGCAAGCGGGGGGCTGCAGCCTTGGCGTGGAGCTCTGTCGTGCTGAGCTATTTTGGGGACAAAACCGAATTTAGCCACTCACTTTCTATCTGTTGTTCTCCCAGCTCCTTCCTGAAATACAAGAATGCATACAGACTTGGAAAAAGGATCTATAGGTTTGTGGCTTAGTGTGTTTATTCAATTCAAAATATTCATTTGGTGAAATGAATCAATAAAAGGTTCATGAAAAAAATGCTTTCAAAAGGAAAGTTGATTTACGATACATGTCGAGTCTTAAAAAGTGGTTGACAGACGACTGAGGCGACTGTTGTCGTGATTTGGTGACGTATAAATAAAATTGAACTGAATTGAATTGACAGTTGTTTGCAGCATCGTGCAACTTATAGATTTCTAGTAGCAAGCAAGGCGATCTGTAGGAGCCTTCCATTGAAGCAAAGCCTGACATTAAAGGAGTGCAAGAGCGAGAAGCAACAAAATAACTCAGCCAGGAAATGACAGTGCCACACATAATGTAATTTTAATAAAACAATTTCACGACTATGCACCATTCTCTAAAAACCTACCCTAACACTTGCACTTTCTTTCTGCAGGAAGGTCAGGAGCTGATCCAGGAGAAACCTGAGCTCCGTTCAGTGGTGCAGCAGAAGCTGGAGGAGATTAGGGAGTGCTGGTCTGACCTGGAGACCACGACCAAGGCCAAGGCCCGCCAGCTCTTTGAAAATAACAAACCCGAGCCGGCAGTGAAGAGCTACTCAGACCTCGACAACCAGCTCTCCCACCTGGAGCAGCAGCCCCCCCAGCTGGAACAGGCGCACCACCTGCCAACCTTCAATGAACAGCTCCAGAAATTTCAGGCAAGTCCCAAGGCCCTCCTCTAGGTCTGAACATGTCTCTTAAACCAGCACAACATAAAATTCAAACAAATGTTTTTAACATATCAAGAAAGCTGTAATTAATTATTATTGGTTAACACCACCTTGCATGTAGGTGCATATTTCCACTGAAGTGTGGAACCTTCTTGTATAGTTTGGCTTAAATTGCAACATTTTTCTGTATAGTTGAAAATTTTCAATAAATAGCCCACAGCGGCCCTTGTAGTGGCATGCTCTCAAACATGGGGTTCAGATGCATTCAAAAATGCAGCAAACCTGTTATATAACCCTGAAATGTTCTGTTAGGGAAACAGCTGACGTGCTGTGTTTGTCCATCCTTCATATGGTTGTAACATGACCTTTCCTTTCTATCCGGTGAAGGCTATGGAGTCTCAGATAGGGGACTTTTACAAGGATGTGGGAGAGCTTGGAAGCTTGCAGGGGCTCTGCCTACCCCAGCGAGGGCTGATGGCAGGTGACAAGGAGGTCGGCGAGCAGTCAGGCGAAGTGGAGACCCGTATAGTCCGCCTCATTGAGCCCCTGAAGGAGCGACGCCGCATCCTGCTGGCTTCCAAAGAGATGCATCAAGTCTCCCAGGACCTGGAAGATGAGATAGTGAGTCGTCCGAGTCCCTCTTCTTCTTGTTTCATATATTTTGTCTTAAATTTAAACACTGCTTATAAAATGTGCCAGTATGGTTGTTACAATATCATCACACATAATTGATTTTTCATATTCAGAATTTGCAAAGTAAATATATCATGTCTTTGCCATCGCTTCCGTGTTTGGTCTACGTTTGATCGTAAACGTGCCTTCTGAAATATTTAATAACCCCACTGTGGTTGTTTGCCAGCTGTGGATTCAGGAGAGGCTTCCCTTAGCTACTTGTAAGGATTATGGAAACAACCTCCAGAGCGTACAGCAGTATATCAAAAAGAACCAGGTAAGTCAGGATGACTTTTGGCCATGGTCAGCTGAAATGTAATCCACATTCTGATAAGTCTGAGAACTTTCTCATCGGTTCTGTAGGCACTCCAGAGGGAGCTGACAGGGCGGCGGGCTCGTGTTGAGGAGGTTCTTGATCGGGCAGCAATCATTGCTTCACTGAGAACTCCTGAGGTGGAATTTGTACGTGAGGGGGCGGGACATGTACGCCAGCTGTGGGAGGTGCTGCAGCTGGAAACGGAGAGGAGGTCTGTGTTGCTGGAAGCTGCGCTACAGGCTCAGCAGTACTACAGCGAAGCAGCTAAAGTGGAATCCTGGCTGTCAGGACAGAAGCTCAACCTGGCCAGCGAAGAAAAAGGCACAGTATGTACCCCTGTAATATTCACACTGCTCTTTACTGCCATAGGTTATCATCAAAGTGATCATGGTGTTTTATTTTTCAGGATGAGGCGAGCACGCTACAACTTCTGAAGACCCACCTCGCTCTGGAGCAAACTGTGGAGACATATGCAGAGACCGTAGGCATGTTATCTCAGCAATGCCAACATCTACTAGAACTAGGACACCCAGACAGGTGTGCCATAATCCCTGCAGATTATCCTAAATTTGTTTTGCACATTCTAAGTACCAAACGTTAATGTAATTGTAATTTAATGTAATTGTATTCCTTTGATTTGTCTTAACTTTCAACAGTGAGCAGATCACCAAGCAGCAGTCCCACATAGACCGCCTCTATGTGTCTCTGAAGGACATGGTGGAACACAGAAAGACCAAGCTGGAGCAGCAGTACTGGCTGTACCAGCTCAACAAGGAAGTAGAGGAGTTAGAGAAGTGGATCACTGAGCGTGAAGCAGTAGCCAGTTCCACTGAGCTAGGCCAGGACCTCGAGGATGTCACGGTCAGTATATCTACAAGGTTTTAGCATCTAGTCAAACAACAGGAACACATGAGGTGTTCTAGTCTCAGTCATTTCTGAGCCCAAACTGTGAACCATGGCAAGGAAATTTCACGACTGCACATGTGGCATCCTAATACAGTACCACAACATTCTTTCTCAAATGTTTGTAGAAGCATGCTGCATGCCTGGTTGCTTAATCTTATACACCTGTGGCCATGACAGTTATTGGAACACCAGAATTCAATGATTTGGATGGGTGGGTGAATACTTATATAGTGTATACCATAAAGGAGACAGACGTATATTGTGTTTCAACTTTGATCTCTTTTGGCTGACTACAACATGTTTGTTCCACCAACAGCCATGGCCATAGCTAGGATCATGTGCTTGAATTGGGAGGGGTAAGGAAGCAAACTCAGTGGACTTCAATCTGCAATATACTGACATCTTGTGGTGAAAACTTTACACCATGTAACTTTTATTTGAGATTGGACAATTAATCAGCACAACAGCACCACCCACCTGTTTTTCATGTGTTCTTTCTGTCTGTCAGCTGATCAGAGAAAAGTTGTCTTAAATGGGGTGAACTGCAGGGCGGCACCATGGCCTGTAAGGATTCACTGGAAGTGGTGCAAGAATATTTGGTCCAGTTTTAATCAGCTGCTCAGTCACTAAACAGATTTATTTAACAAACATCTTTTGCATTGATAGGATACACCTGACTTTCCTTTAACATGCATTGGAGACATTTTTGATGAGGAACGTATTTGTCAGGACAGGAGAATGCATTCTGTATTTGCAGGGTGGAAATCATCCACTGTGTTAAATTACATTACATTTATGAGAATAAAGAATGATTCATGTTTGTGTGAGTCTCTGTAGCGTTGTGTTGTTTATTTGCGTTCCAGGTTCTTCAAGAGAGGTTCACCAAGTTTGCATCAGAAACCAACAGCACTGGCCAGCAGCGCATGGAGCAAGTGAACAAAATGGTGAACGAGATGATAGACTGTGGCCACTCAGACGCGGCCACTATTGCTGAGTGGAAAGACGGACTGAATGAGTCGTGGGCTGACCTGCTGGAGCTGATGGAGACCCGCAGACAAATGCTGGCAGCATCGCACCAGCTGCACAAGTTTTTCACCGACTGCAAGGAGGTATGGTCACATCCGATATCAGACAGTGACTCAGGTGTGCCCTGTTCTTCCTCAACATTACAGGTAGACTGTCTGGGCGTGAGTTGCAGCTTCTATTTTTAAAGCACTCATGATGACAGCGTTGTCCTGTGTTGTAGGTCTTGGCTCAGATCGCAGGGAAGATGAAGCAGCTGCCAGAAGTGAGGGCGTGCCAAGCCAACATTACCAATCCAGCCACCCTGCAGAGACTCATGCACTCTTTTGAGCATGCCCTTCAACTTCTAGTTGCACAGGCAAGTGATATACTCACCAAACTTATGTTTGTCACAAAATAGATTATACGTCATAGACAAAGCAAACTTTGACTAAAAACTAAGGCTAATCTTTTATTAATTAAACAGAGTGACGCATGTCTTTATGCAGGTGAGGCAGCTGCAGGAGAATGCTGCCCAGCTGAGGACCATCTATGCTGGTGAGAAGGCTGAGGCTATTATGGTCAAGGAACAAGAAGTGATGGATGCATGGAAGGAGCTGCTGAGTTCTTGTGAGGCCAGTCGTGTCCAAGTGACTTCAGTAACTGATAAAGTCCAGTTCTTCTCAGTGGTGCGTGAAAACCTAATGTGGATGGAAGGAATCATGGGCCAGATAGGATGGGATGAGCCAAGGTAAGGTAGCATATGCTTGTTAAGGTATGGCTCTCCTTTATTACAGTTTGGAAAAGATGAATTAGAGCTTTAGAGAGTGCATTTTTGCCTGCAAGTTTCTGTGGTCTTATATGGTCATTGAAGACAAAATGTTAATATTGTCTTCTGTGCCGCTTTGACCTAATTTCAAATGACACCTGCTACACCGTTTGTTTTTGTTTTTTGTTGGGGTTTTCTCAGATTGACACTCTAATCACTGCCTTTATTTGTCATGTTCCCAACCAGTACCACCGTCCAACTTGCAGTATTTTCATATTTGGCCTGAAATCTTCCAGCAGATGTCCACATATCAGCATATGCATGAACATACAGCACTATGGGAGCCACAAAGATGGCAAAACATATGCACATGTAGTGTGTTTTGATGCAGCTAACATTTTTATGCCTCTACAAAAATTGAGCCTTCCTCAACTTTTGATCCCCACCATCCTTTTTTCTCATCACTTGCAGTGCCATCTTTTGGCACAAGCCCTTGAACATTTTCTTTTTTTCATGTCTGGCTATAAGATTGTTTGCTCCTTGTCTTCCACCTGTCTTTTTCTTCTTCTTCTTCTGCTATTTCTTCTTCTTCTTCCTTTTCTTCGTCTTCATGCAGTCTGCTAGTTTTTTTAATATTAACTTTGACACCCAAAATTTTTCACTCAATCCATAGAGAATGTCTGGTGCAGGGTAAGAATGTTTTCACACTCATCCACGTAATAAATGAAGGCTGGTGTGATAAAGCCTGACAGTATTGTGTCCCTCCGTCCGGATCAGAGGTTCTTCTGAATTTGTTTGTAAAGTAAAAACAAATTCCGGTGTGATATAATATGCTGATATAATATTGGTCAATCACTGATTTTTGTGTGAATCATTCATATACATGGCTAGTACATGAGGCCCTTTGGCAATCTTTTGCTCTTTGACAGATTTGCAAACTATTGCTGCCAATACAATCACATCGCTAATACTGCTAAATAAGGAGAATAATATGGCTGTTAAACAGCTGTTTAAGAAGTAGAACTGTCAGGATTCCTTTTTAAAAATATTTTGTGAGGGGGTTAATGTAACCAGAAAAAACTGATCTGTGTTCCTCAGAGATCTGACAGCTCTGGAGGGGATGATGAGACAACACCAGGAGCTGAAAGCCAAAATAGATGGACGCAGCAAGACCATACAGCAGTGTGCAGATCTCGGCAAGATCCTGATTGCTGCTGGCAATCCTGCTTCAGAGGAGGTCTGACAAAAAAAAAATATTCACACTGTTAATATAAGAATACATAAAAATCATTATCATATCACTTTATGTAGTAATATGTTGCCATGAAACCAACCTGCCTGTCGCCGCAGATAAAAGAGAAGTTGGACAGTCTTCTGACTAAGCAGAAGGATCTTGTTGAAAAATGGGACAAACACCAGGAACGGCTGCAGCGCAGTGAGTAAATAGAATACTTAATAGATGAATACTTAACAAAACACTCTGTTAAATGTTAAATGGGCCTAAACTATAAATGTTTTTCCCTTTCATGCCACTATGTGCATTTAATATATCATGAATCATGTATGAATCTTACTGTTCTTTTCTGGTTGAGCTGACATTGCAGATTCACTCTCAACACAATTTAACCAAAAAGACTGAAATCCAAGCTGTAACATAAATGATGAAATTCTCTCATAATACATACACAAACATGTAAATAACAGATTCTATTGAGTATGCATTAAGCATGTAGTGAGTTGGTAATAGTGTGGCTGGTCTTCTGTCACTTCCAGAGCAAGAAAAATTCCAGTTTGCTCAGGAGACAGTAAAAGCAGAAGCCTGGCTAAAGGCCAAGGAGCCGCTGATCACTACCAGGCATCAAGAGGGAGGAGTAGCCCAAGCCCAAACTGATGAGGTTGAGCAGCTCATCCTTCGCCACGAGGCCTTCCGCAAGGCTGCTGTAACCTGGAAAGAACGCTTCAGCTCCCTGCGCCAGCTTTCTGCTGTAAGCTTGACTGTAGATAAATAATTAATCAGTTTGTCGGAGTCACAGTTTTTTTAAAAAAGTGACTACGTGTTGTGTTTGCTTAGCAGGCATGGGCGCATACCATGAGTTTGCATCATCACAGGCTTTAATCTGTCTCGTGACATTAAGTGCATGTGGTGTACCCTAATCCCACTGCACCCAATCCTCCTTCCGCGCTACATTGCTTAGTGTTTTGTCTGGCATATGTTTGAAATGAACAAATCACTAGCTTTACCTGCATTTTTTGGAACCATCGCATAAAATGTGGTGTTAATCAAGTTTATGTGGTGCTATTAGTTATGTAGCTAACTCTCTCTCTAGGCTGAAAAGAAAAAAGAGGAGGAGAAAAGGACCCCACTCTCCAGCCGAAGGATGTTCCCGTTATCTTGCCTGACTCCCAGTGTTCCCTCAACCAGTGCTACCTCTTCTTTCCTAAGGCAGACGGTACAGGCCCATATTGAACCCAAGCCCTTGCAGCCCAGTTTGGATCTGGGTGCCACCTCTGCAAGCCAGAGACTGTCTTCAGCACTGGCCAGCTATAGTCCAGTTATAAATGGATCAGGCTACCACGGACTGGATCAGGGCAGCGGGAAGTTGATGGGTACTTCTTACCTTGGGATGAACCACCAGGCAGCCGGAGGTGGGAGTGACTCTGGTTTCTCAGCACTGACCTCTCAGAGTGGTGGAGTAGACACCTCCACCTATCTCGGTTTGAACCATCAAACTGCTTGTAGCGCAGAAAGCTCTGGGTACTTTGGACTAACTACTGGGAGCATGGGTGGGTTGCAGAATCATCTGGGCAGTGGCAGGTTAGGAAGTTCAGGTAACCTAGCTCAGCAGCCAGGCAGTGGAGGTATGGGAAGCCCAGGCTTTCTGTCTCAGCAGAATATGGGCAGTTCTGGATATCTGGCGCAACCGCAAAACATAGCGACTTCCGGATATTTGGGACAGCAGCCAAATTTAGGGAGTTCAGGATATTTGGCACAACCGTCCAACATGGGGAGCTCTGGGTATTTGGCACAACAGCCCAATATGGGAAGTTCTGGGTTTTTGGCACAGCAGTCTAATATGGGGAGTTCTGGATACCTGGCACAGAATTATCAGAGCGCTGGCGGATTGGGTAGCTCAGGCTATCTGGCACAAAATCATTACAGCAGTGGAAGCCTGGGCAGCTCTGGATATCTGGCACAGAGTGGTGGCATCATGGACCCTAAAATGGCATATGCATGGCAGCACCTGAAAGCTGACTTCATGCAGCCTAGAATCAACCACATCCACAAGGCTGTAAACCCTCTTCTCGAAGCCAGCAGAGTGCAGCGTGAACAGTTTGGTGACATCCCGATGGCAGACATGATGGGGCCAGAGTCAGGGCTGGAGCTCCTCCATGGCCGCCTCCAGAGAGATCCCCGTGGCAGCCGCTCTGACCCTCAGATGGACCATCTGAGGAGAGAAAGGGAGTACAAGCTGGGCAGACAGACCTCCAGCGAACAGGAAATTCAAGCGAGGCTGAATGAGCTGCCGCTGATTGTGCGGCAGGAGCGTTACCGGAGGCGCCTGGAGAGGCAGTCGTCTAGTGAACAGGAGGGGAGCGGCAAGCAGAGGCTGCAGAGGCAGGACTCGAGTGACCTGGAGGGCTCTGCTAAGGAGGGCTCTGACAAACGCTCAGGGTATGTGAATGAGTGGTTTCTTTACAGTTTGCCCAGTCAGCACAGTCCAGCATGATCGTTATCATTTGGAGGTTGCGTAACGATTGTGTTTGCTGTGTGGGTGACTCATGTTTGCTGTCCATCCAGGGAGAAGAGAAATACCATGGCAGAAATTGTAGAGCAGGTCCAGGAGAGAGAGGCAGCACATGTGAGTTAGTTTACATACTGCACACCACAGTATTGTGGTGTCACTTTAGTTTAAATTATGTATAGATGCAATATTCTCTCTTTTGTTATCGGGTTTTTCAGGCACGAGGAGAGCCTTATCGACCTCCTAGCAGCCTCTCAGCACCTGTGACCCGTTTTGATGGACGTCCTCGTGCCCGAGACCGTCCCAAACCAAGGAGAAGGCCCCGTCCAAAAGAGCCTGAGGAGACTCGACGATCCCGCTCAGCCCCGGCAACTGGAGCCCCAACAACACCCCAGCCGCCTTCACACACTGCCCACAACGAAGGTTCCCTCTACCGGAAAAAGGCCACCAGCTCTGACCTTGAAGCTCAGCAGAGAAGCCCAAACAGGTAAAGAAGTCATGAACAAAAGACAAACACCACCCCAGTAATAACAATTGTCTGTTTAAAGGTCTGATCAAAGATTTGCAAACTATGGAAAACTGTGCAAACCAGGTCAAATAGCTTATGGTTTCAGTCAGCAGGGTATTACTTTTGTGTTTGTAAAAAGAAAGCCAGTTGTCTAGAAGCAACCTTCATGCTCACTGTCATTACTGTGTTTGACCAGAGTGAGCTGATTGTCTTCATTGAAGATTAATTTATTAAACTAACCTCAGTCGGATCCAACTATCATGTTATCTATGCTGTCAATGTTAGCATGTTGTGTCATGAACTTTGAAGAAAATATCGACGGTTAGCTTTCAGTCCTTGTCAGTCACACTATATATGTGATATGACACAGAGCGACAGTATAGTTAGATCTATATGTTTTTGGACAGTTAAATATTTTTGCCTCCAAAACCAGCAGAAAGGATTTTCCAAAGATTCATTTGCATGTTTGATTCAAGTGGTTTATCTCGGTTAACGGCATATTTGATTTGGGAAAACAGAGAGCTTGACAGGTTGATTGCAAATTTTCATTGATTTTTATTAGTTATTCTAAAATTTAAATGTGTATTGATTGAAACAAAAATAACTGATGTGACCCAACTTATCTGCAGAAATGCATTACAAATCTGTTTGATGTCTCATTGTGATTTTCCAGCAAGTCCTGGGTGAACGTATATTGTGTGCTGAAAGATGGAAAGCTGACCTTCTATAAGGATGCCAGGAACCACAACACAACATACAACGGAGAGCCTCCTGTTGACCTTAGTAACTGCTCGTTTGATCCGTCGATGGGATACAAGAAGAAGAAAAATGTCTTCATCCTTCAGTAAGAATTATTCATATTATTATGGCAAATTTTATTGCCAGTAACTGTGATTTCAAATTGTGGTTTTACTGAGTTTATATTGAAAAGTGTAATATGTCTTTAAAGGTTATTGCCTATTAAAAGATTTTAAATTATTGATTAACCACGTGGCTATAAAATACATGCAAATGCATAAAAACTGACAAGTCCCTATTGATTTTCTGTGCAACAGAGTGAACGATGGAAACAACTTCGTATTTCATGCAAAAGATGAGGTAAGATTCATTTGTAACTTGGTAAGGTCAATTAACTTACTGGTGTTAATATGTTAGAACTTAAAGACATGGAGCATTCTGATCAGTCAGTACATTATCAAACTCATGAAAAGACCAAGATCATCAATAAATGTATTTGCTGCTCATTGTTCTGCAAAAACAATTTTGATTTAAGTAATAATCTACAGCATTGCACCGGCTGGCTCCTTCCTTCATTATCTTGAACATTACCTTAAACATGGGCACTGATTTCACTCAAATCTGCATAGGTCGCCCTGCTACCAGACTCAAAACATGCCGAACAAATCAACTATTTACTCCAGTTTCAATAACATTTGTTTAAAAATACACTGTCAAGCTGTTTTAGGAAATCGCTTTTTCAGGTAAATACTATATAAAGTATTGGCCAGAAATTTACATACACTCACCTTTGGCATGAATGGCATGGTCATTTTGGGCTTTTAATTGTTTCTCTGGCTTTTTCTTGTTTCAGGGTGGAACGCTTATACAGCATATGTCTTTAATGACATTAAAAGGCAAAAACTGAGAGCACAAGTTTGAATTCTTTTGGATTTTTATTTTCGAAATTGTCAAAATAATACATATAAGCTCACTTTAAACCTTTTAATAAGTGGTGCTAAAGGCTCTTCAATGTCTTAACTTGATAGGTCAAGGCCCTGTTAACTTCTTGTTAGTGATCATGACTGGTTGGTAGTTTCTCTTTACCAGCATAAAAAGGCATCACTCATTGGATTGACCGATACTTGCAACAAAGGGAACATCCAAGGAACATGATAAATATCTAAAAATGAGGATTAAACATTTACACAAGCATTTCTAAACAACAGCACATTCCAAGATCATCAGTTTAAACAATTGTACATAAATACAAGTAATTCAGATGTGTCACCACTGGACTAATAGGGTTCTGACCAAAAAAGAAGCCCCTGCTCCAAAATCAGCATCTTTAAACTCAACACCCCCTGACCTCAACCATCATGAAAATTTATGGATTGGGCTTAAAAGCAGGGCCAGAAAACCAACCAGTTTGAATGAATTCTACCAAATCTGACAAGAGTTGTCAAATGTCCAGCCACAGTTCTGCTGGAAGCTTGTTGCTTGTTGATAGCGATCAAAACCCATCTGGTGTCACTGCAGCTTCCTAAGAGATATTTCACCAAATAGTAGCAGGGGTGTATTTGAGCCTGTATTTAGCATTCTGGATCTTCTCATCAAAGATATTTGTCATCTGTGAACCTAGTTGTTGTTTTTAAAGTCAATGAAGATGTATGCTGTATAACCATTCCACCCTGGAAAAAGTTCAAGAGTTCAATAAAATCATAAAAAGCCCAAAATTACCATAACATTCATACCCATGATGAGTCTATGTAAACGTCTGGCCACATGTGTATGTGATATGTTACTATTGGCAAGAGGGTACTGAAGATCTAGAACAACAGAAATGTTGGTTTTGGTTTGTTAATGGAACTTCACAGATAACAGAATGACGTTTCTTTAATTTGTATCCAACACATTTTCACACATTTTGATTATAATATTACCAGTTTGTCTCTTTTTAATGCCACTGGATTACTAAAATCACACAAGGACAGCGTAGAGGAGCATGTTGAGTAAGAGAATGATATTACACAAATGCACCAGTGAGCAACACAGGAAATCATTCCTGCCTGTGGTTATCTCCTTGTACAACTCCTCCATCTAATACATAGTACACAGTGCAATAGTTACACCCTTTTGCACACACTCTGTAGTGAAAATAACAAATAACAAAGTTTTACAGGTTAGAGTAAAATGTCAATCATATATATTTAATCTCTGTAATATTCTGGAAATTTATAATTGAGCTATTTGTATATATTAGAGCTATTCCTTATGTTTTGTAAACTTTGTAATATATTGTGTTATTTAATGAGTTCAGTCTGTTACTGTTACTGTCTTGAAGCCACTGCAGCCACATAATTTCCTTAGGGAGTGTAGTATTCAGTGTAGTATTTATGTCAGCAGTATGTTAAAAGTACACTGTTACTGCTTCCATATGAATTAAAGGGTAGGTTGCAGCCAGGTCCTGCTAATCAAATGTGTTAATAGATTAATAGATCTTGAGCAAGTGTGAACAGCTCTATAAATACTGACGTTTTGACTGTTTGGACCATTCAAGTACATGTTAACACAAAAAGGGAAAGACATCAGCAATGATCTTAGTGAAATAATTACTGGTGCCCATCATTCTTGGAATGGTTATGAAGCCATTTCCAAATGTTTTGACGTTGTTTTGCAGTTATGGGATGTGAACACTTTGAGTTGAGTCGTATCCAAAAATATTCTAGAGTCAAATATGAGCTCATGTGTCCAACCACTAAAGCCTGACTCAAATTGGGTCATGCAACAGGACAATGATCCCAGCAGCAGCAGGAAACAATCCTCCACAACAATGGCAGAGAATGATAAAGTCAAACTGTAAATGATTACAAACATTCACTTTTCAGATGAGTTAATATTCTGTATCTCTATCTCTCTCTCTCTCGCTATAGATAGATAGATAGATAGATAGATAGATAGATAGATAGATAGATAGATAGATAGATAGATAGATAGATAGATAGATAGATTTTCCTGTAACTTTTGTTTAGTTATTTGGGTCACATTAGCCATCTCTCAGTCCCTTAGATCGAGTGTAATTCTAAGTAAATGAAATGAAAATACTTCATTTTACATTCTTGCAGTACTTGGCATGTACAGGACCTAAATACTTCTTCTACTCTTGGTTCTGTCTTTATAGTTTGAACTCTTTCCACTTAGTAATTGATGGGTTCGGTTTGTGTGAATGAGGTGCGGCACAAAGCCACAAACCACTGATGTAATAAGAAGAGGTGCAACCTTCAGTCAAAGGCAAATTTGATTACATTGTTTCCCACCTGAAGACACTTTATTCAAATAAAGAAAATGTAGCGTTTCAGCTGGATGGTTTGCATATATCTGCTGCAGGCTCAGATTTGGATGTGTAAAAATGCAATGTGTAAATCCCAAACCACACAGTGAATCAAATGCAAAGAGGAAAAAGCATTATATGATGAGAAGACTCCTTATATAAGCTCTCTGTCTGATCCTGGTCTCTGTAGGAGGACCTAAAGGCATGGACTTCCACTATCACCACCTGTATAGCTGAGCACGAGGCCATGGTCAAGTGGGATAAGCCAGGCACCTCATCTATGGATCCTGACCGCTCTGAGAGGAAGGAGAAGTCGGAGGGAGATGCAGACGCCAGGTCAGAGAGGTCCGAGCTTGTAGAGGGGGAGGAGAGGTCTGAGAAGGAGAGGTCAGAGAAAGGCGACGGCTCTGAGAAGTTAGACACATCTGAAATTGCTGACAAGCTGGAGGGTGGGGCGGGGGGCTCCAGCACGTCTGGAAAGAGCAAATGAGAAGCCCTTTTTTGTTTTACTGCTACTCACTGACAAACAGCATAGGAGGCAGGGATGGATGGAGAGCATGTGCAGTTAGGTTTGCAGGTCCTCGGTCACACAGCTGGAACACACCGAGGCCACGGTCCTTTGATTGACTATTGTAACTGTGACAGACTAATCTCTCAGCCTCTCCCCCTTCACCCAGGAAATACATCAGTGCTTGCGGTGGGCCACCTGCTGGTAGATAGGAGGCCGGCCGCGTGGACAAACAGGCAGACAGACTCCAACAAATGGTCCCAAGAATTAGTCACTGTCACTTCCTATTGTTGATCGTTTAATCTCTCGGATTCACAGCATCTTTGTTTATGTATCTTTGACTGATAATGTAATGCTCTGTCTATCTAGACAAACCTGAGAAGTGGCGAATGAAATGTTTCTCAATAGTAAAAAAAGAAAAATGTTTTTGAAGCAATATACTTTTTTATGTTTCCTCTTTGTCGGTGAGAGAAATGGGGGGAAAGGAAATAAGAAGTAATGTAGAAGCAGCTGTAAATTCTCTCATTTTTTTGTCACATCCACATAAGCTTACTCCAGGCAGTTGTGCACCTTAAACACTTGACACATCTGTATACTAATCATAGTGACATTTAATCCCAACACATGGCTAGCTTTGACTCATCTTAATATAACGGAATGCTTGTGTTACCAACTGACTTCACTGGTGTCATTTCCACAGTTCTTTTTTTTTCACTTCTTCTGATTCTCATTATGATTTATCCGTAACGATCCGTGTCCAGAGAAGAGCATCCCTTCAAATTCTGATCCATCACCCCAAGGCATGTTCAAAGTGGCAATGCTCAAAGTAACACTAAGCCTGAGACGATGCCTTTGTGTACATGACAAAAAATCAGAACATTGCATGAAATAGTCTTAGTGCACCTGTTAAACTTGCCTTTATTTCTGTGTTCTTGGCATAAATCAGGCAGCACTGAAATTGCAATAATCTAATGTGAGCGGGTGGGTGGGTTGTATTTGCTGTCATAGACGACTTCTCAAAATCCAGAGGGTTGTTCGAAAAAGCAGAGTTGTGTTCTCTCTGCAGTAAGCATGAGAGGAAGAAGCCAAATGGCCCTGCTGCTGTTTGTACTGTATCACTGCTATTTCTTTTCCACAGAATGTACTGATTTCAGGTACCCCCCTCCCCACAATGTCAAAACCTGAGCAGGTGTGTGAGAGACGAGACCTCTCTGTACCCTTTGTCCTTCGTTTGACCTTCAAAGCAATTGGAATCTATTTGTCAAAGACGAGTTACATGTAAGTCATGAAGTGTATAGACCTATCTTTGTATGTATACCAATAAAACCTGTGCTCTAATAAAACCATACTCTGAATCGGTAAAAATTAAAACATTTGTATTAATCCACAAATAAAATCAGTCATCACTCAAATATATTAATGTTTATTACATTTAAATACAAATTATGCAAATTAGGAGTCACTATTAATTATCACAGTGTATATACAAGTACACCAGTATCTAGATGTATTAAATACGTTGTACTGGGGAAGAGCAGCAGGTGTACTGTAGGTATGCTTGTTGTATTTTTATATGCATATATTTATTCATATCAGACTGAAGAGTTGCCCCATGTAATATTAGCTGATTGAGTCACCAGTGTTACTGTGGGAGGTGTGCTCAGTTTATGGATTACACACACAACAGGATCAACTAGCCTGGGCAGTTTACTACCTGCTGCTCAGGGAATAAAAGTATTTTGTCATCACAGTGATTATTTTGTTTTATAAAATAGTGCTTGTTTGTCGTATATGTGAGTTATTTTTCCACACATAGGTCCAAATAGTCTTTACAGTGCTTATTTTGGAGCTAATGAGAAACTGCGAATCTCCTGAA
Organism: Pelmatolapia mariae; assembly: GCF_036321145.2. Taxonomy (NCBI): domain Eukaryota; kingdom Metazoa; phylum Chordata; class Actinopteri; order Cichliformes; family Cichlidae; genus Pelmatolapia; species Pelmatolapia mariae. The sequence goes on along the minus strand of NC_086236.1, from coordinate 34,650,206 downwards.
ATTTGTGCTGTGAGAATGACTCGCAACACAAAATTTTTCCATACTGTCGAACTGCACTTCTTCAGTTGTGTAAAATGACTTCTTAACAGTCTTCCTTTCTGAAAACACCAAAAGTCCACTTTCACATTACAAGATTGCGAACAGAGAAGTTGTGCTACAATGTGAATGTTCTTTTGTTTTTTATTTGTCACACACTGTTTGCTTTTACATAAGTGCCATGTCATGAAATCTGCTGGAACAGCGGGAAACAGTTGGTCCTTTAATCATGAATAATGTTTTGTTTGACCTGACACTCATCTGCCGTTGCAATACATATTCTCAGTCATCTAATTAGATGCTATCGTATTTTCATGTGGCTGTGATTGTTCTGATTCGTGGCAGATACTTAGCCTGCCTTACCATGTGCATTTGAAATGTTTGCTTCCCATTACTTTTATGAAACACATAGGGGGAGGGGGGTGGGGGGGTATTTTCCACTATGTTACAGCAGTCAACGAACTAAATAGGCAGCATAAACGTGACTGAAGAGAAAAAAAATGTGCAAAAATCTGTTTCCTTCATTGATTGATGGTCTTACATGTGTGTATGTCTTTGTTACCTTACATTAAAACTTGCTGCTATGACATTAAATAAACCTCCAAACTTGCTGATGCAAAACTTGACGTGGAATTGATGTGGACACACGCATACCCGCACACACCCACTGACACCACACACTGATTTCAACTACAAGATAAACGAGTGGTTTATTACCGTCTTTCTTCTCAGAGTTGAGCTGAAAAGCCAGAGCATTATCGTCACAAGGTAGCAGCAGCAGTAACAACTTCATATTCTCCATGCTGAAGCCTTCTAAGGTTGTGTAACAAATGTGGTGGTTGTAATTTGCATATAACAGTAACATACAATAAAGTATTTATGGATTATGTAAACATGGCTGAAACCTTCATTAAACATAGGCTTAGTCTTTGAGTGTACTGCGCTCCTCCTGGGAAAGAGCTGCAGGAGCCTTCACACTGACACTTTGCTGCAAGAAGGAATCGTTGCTGAAGGGCCCCAGACTGTATCCATACTGAGAAGTCATCCAAATGCTTTACATCTCCTTCTGTACACACAGTAACCAGAGTACCAACAACAACAAAAGATGTATACTGTATTCTTGTTTTTTTCTTAGAGCAACCGACTAAAGTTCTCCTATCCAAGCAACATACAGTGCATCAAAAAAAATGGACAGATGTGAATAATTAATGTGAGTAAAAATAAAGGTTTGTGCAATTTTTTGGGGCACTCAAGTGCAGCCCTGTGCACGGTGAGAAAGAGCAGCAGTGATGCAGGATCTGTTCTAAAGACATCCATGTACACAGTGCGGCACAAAATCTGCACAATTCGATGTATATTTGAAGAATGTAAAGCTACATCTGCCAGTATGTATCTGTGAAAATATGAAATGTGGTTTTGTCTCATAAAATCTGTTCATCCCTTCATTTTCCTATTGTCTTTTTTTCCCCCTCTGTAGGTGTGAACACATTTTTTATAGATCTTCACGGTGCATTCATATGTTACCGATAATCTTTTCTGGAATTCTGACACAGATTTGATGATTGCTTTCAAAAATAAATCCTGGACCTCTTCTTGTTCTAAGATACTTGATACATATTGACTCTGTTTGATAAATTGCACTAAAACAATGCATCTTTTCTCTTATATATTATTACAATGCAATTGTATTTTAAACCAAAACAAGACTACAGTAACGATTCAGCAGACACTGTTTCAGGTAGTCTAGTTTCACCAGAGAACATGCCCTCTGTGACATTATAGTCTAGGAATGAGGAGTGGTTAAATGAAATGGATCTTGACCTTTGCTCCACTCCTTCCTCTTCGGTCTGTACCTGGGTGATATACAGCCTGTGACAGGCAGCCTTCAGTCCTTGGACACACATTCATACTGAAGGAGGACATGTATATGTGTGCACAGACTGAGTTTATAGTTATTGCTCTGCACTGGGGTCTCCTCTTTATTGTATGCTGTTGCTAACTAACAAAAATGGCTGTTGGACAGTTCCTCTGCATGGTATAAAGATGTGAGGAGGTGGTTTCAAATACATCTGCTAAAAGAGCCCTACATCGATCATTTTAACTCTGATGTACCAGCAGGGCTTTGGCCAGTCATGGCCCAGTATGGAGTTTATATAATCTGAATGTTGGACCTGAGGCCCCAAAAATTGAGACATGTTATATGTTTGATTGTTTTTTGTTTACTTTTGAAATAAAAATGCATATTCAGTTATTTTAAAAACTCAATAAAGGATATTTCAAGATTTTTAAGCTTGTTTATCTGACTTTTTAAAATAATATTAGGCATAAGCTACTTTTTCTATGTGTTACCACAGCTCTGTAAACAATCCAGATGAAGTGTCTTTTACAATTATATATAATATTTTCTCAAAAGTGTTCTTCTGAAAAGGTGAACTCTACAATCCGGCGCTGACGGCCTCACGTCATCTATTCCTGACCTATCACGGCTGGAGAGGGGGCGTGGCCTCGCTTTGCTAAGACGAACGCAGTTTAGCCAGCTAGCGAGTTAGCTTCCTGAAAATGGCCAGCTGGGGGAAAGTTGCCGCTCTCCTGAGGGGTGTCTTGAGGAGCCCTCGATCTCTGAAAACCTTCGCACAGTACCGTACTGTCGGTCGCGGCATTGTGGCCTCTGTAATTGGCACCGGAGTTGTCTGTTATTACCGGTATCATGTAAACAACAGGACTCTGCCCTTCGCCGTTTATGCTAAGGAAGAAAAAGTAAGTGGACACTTCAGAAAGTTTCTGTCGTCAAAATTCACCGCAAACGGACAGTACCGCTCATATGCCTGTCTGTGTTCATTTAAAGTACGATGTTTCGTAATTACAAGTACAAGCGACACAATAATGTTAGTTGGATACAAAAAGACCGTCCAAATTCATATTGTCAATTAGTGCCCCCTAGCGGTGCTCACTGAAACTGTTTGTACTTATACACAGTGAATCTGTTCGTCTGACTTATTAGATATAATTTATTAAAATAAAATTTTAGCAAACCACTCATTTGTCCATTTAATCATTAAACATATAAAGGGAGGTGCTGTCGAACATGTGTTCTGTAGCTTACATTGGTGTTTGTGCTCCTTGTGCTGTTGCAGGAAGATGCAGCTCCCCAAATGTCTGCAAGGAAAATCCGCTTCATCCAGTTTGCCTCAGTCGTCCATGAAGAGGAGCCCTACATGACCCCCAGAGACTTCCTATTCTCTGTGATGCTGGAGAAAGTTGATCGTAAGCAGCTCATACAGCGTACAACATGTCAAACAGCTCAAAGCCTTCCATAATCTACATCCCTGTTCTTTCTTAACTAAATATATATAGGATGTAATTTGCCAGGTCAAATGGTAGATTTCCCTTTGCTAAATACTTTTTCATCCCCACTATGTATCATGTATGTCAAAGAACAGTGCCCTTATTTTGGAGCCTTATTGAGTATCACCACAAGTCAGATACCAGAAACTGGACCGTCTGTGGTTGGATCCCCAGCTCCTTTATTCCTCATAGTGAATCTTTCTAATGCAAATATAGTGAAACTTAAACTGCTCATGTTTAGTGTGTTTAACTGATAAAAAATAAATGCAGTGTGTGTGTGTGTGGGGATGGGTGAGTGTGGCCTATGGTGTACAGTGCTTTCATGTGTCAGTAAGACTGGACTAGACCATCTGTATGTAACCAAACCCAGACACACCTCCCAAACATTTCAGATCAGTGTGACCGTGCAGCAGTATGAGAAGACTGAGTGCAGTTCTGACTGGGAAGAGGGACCTCCATGTTCCCACAAAGCAAAACAGAGTAGTTTGTTGTGTGCATGGAACAACTTCACGTGTGCGGCTTGCCTCGTGCCTGTTATTGAATAATTTTTTGCTGTTCTGTTATCAACACATCTTCTCTGGTTTTTGCAGGAAAGCTGCAAAAGAGAATTTTAACCAAACAGGTACATTAACTTCCTAGCAGTGTGTAACCTGCACATGCAGACCTCGGCCATTTCTTTAGGCTAATGGTTCGTTTTATCCCGGCAGGATGTGAACGGTATGCTGGTGGCTGCCTCTAAAGCTCGTGCTGGTAATGATCTCTTCAGAAACTTGGGAGACAAAGGTAAGTTCTCAAAGGGGACTGCAGTGCCATACCTTTTAATTGTCAGGTGGATCATCTGTTTAAATCCTCCCCCCAATTTCTCTATTCACTATAACACCAGAATGATCACCAGCTCCTTTTATCATTTTTTAAAGGTGTTGTTGCGCAGTAGTTCTCCAGGCTTTTCAGAAGTCTTTCAAAGGTTTTCTTTGGACACTGGCTGCTTTTGTCAGTCATTTTCAGGCCAGGGCTCGTAGCTGATAATTTTTAGAGAAACGTTTTTACCCTCAGCTGTAAAAGAGTGATGGGGCATTGTCAGTGAGTTTGTGAATGCAATAACTCAAGAACAAGGCGTAGGATTTCGAAATTGATGCATCTATTAAAAACCTCAGGAGTTTTGGAGGATTTGTCACGTTTTGGGGCTGCATGTCAGCCATGGTGTTTATTTCACTGACTTTTTTTCCTGATGACAACAGGACGATAACTAGATAAAAATGAATGCACAATGATAAAATGTGTTGACACTGTATAGGAATTTCTTTCACTTATGTATTAATCACATTATTTTATTGTAATGCCTTGGTGCCACTGGATTTTAACATGTCTGACACCCATACTGTAAGACAAATGGTGGGGGTCTAGTTAGGAAGTTGGGGGAGGCAGACCACTTCACAGGAAGAGTCTTTTGTCTCTGCAAGGACTCTGGGAAGGTGTGAAACAGCTGTGTACTGCCTTTTGTTCATGGAGAAAGTATTTAACTGAGAGACACACTACTCTCAGTGAGACTCTGCTGACCTGCCCCGCGTCATGCAGGCTCTCCATCAAGCTTGGTTGTCTGTCTTTGTGTGTCTGGATTAAAGAATGTTAGCTACCGCTCACCGCTTGTCTGCAGGCTTTATTTAAGTGGAAAAACTTCCACAACAGAATGGCGCTGCGAGCAGGGTGGTCCGTGTGGTCGCTGAACAACGGTTCCGTGGATGGGCTGATCACCCCTGAGGAAAAGGTACCTTTGTCCTACCAGCTGTTGAAGCAAAGGAAATGGAGGAGTCACGGAGCCGTGTGTTTCAGTCACCACCGAGACCATCAACTTTGAGGGGACTCCTGCAGATGGTGAGTGATAGCTAACTTGTAACAAGTCACGAGAGTTTTGTGTATGGCCGAGGAGGTGAGTGTGTTGCAGCCTTCGGAGAGCTCAAGAAGGTAAAAGTGATACGACCTTCCAGGGCAAGAGCTCCGAGGGAGTCTTCGTGTAGAATCACGGAGAGTCTTCGTGTAGAATCACGGAGTGACATCTCTAGCGTCTTCTAAAAGATCCTAACTTCTTCAAAGGAGACTGGGGGTGGCGGTGTTCGTTCCTTGGTCCGTAGAAGGCAAGGAACCTCACGGGGGACGCCTCGTGCAGTAATAGAGAATCTAGATTCCAGGGGCAGTCAGCGGAGCCGGATTAGTGGCTCGAGAGGCGACTGCGGCAAGCGCTCCACCGGGCGGCCAGGGCAAAACTCAATGTGTGACTGTATGGTAAGAACTGAGTAAATGTGTGGTGGGTAAGACTGCAGAGAATGGATGTGTGGGAAAAGTTGTTGTGTGTGGAAAAAAAAAAACAAACAAAAAAAAAAACAGAAAAATGGGGTTCAAAATGCTAAAATGGGGAACAAAACAAGGAAAAAAAAAAAAAAGAGAGAGGAGTGTAGACATGTGTGTAAAAGTTGTTTCTAACTAGCAGGAGAGGGTGGTACTGCAGGCCACCAGCTCCCCTAGTTTTGACACACAAGAAATTTCTTTTTAGCAGAATTGTTGATGAAAATAAGCAAAAATAGAAAGAGGGTTTGGTGTTTTTCAATGTAGAACTACAATCTCTCTGGGTTTTTAAGAAAGGGGACTTCAGAACCAGAGAGGGGAGACATGTTGTTTTAAGCAATGAGAAGAATGATCAAAATGTCTCAGTGTGTCACTTGCAGGTGAAGAGCAGACCCGGATCAATTTTCCACGTGAAGCAGTCAGAAGAAATTATAGGTTAACATCATTAGAAACACTCAAGCCAAGTTTTGGCTGAATTGTTTTACAGCTTAACTTCCATGTGTTTGTCACCCTGAGAACACAAGCTCCAAGAATCTCTCCCTGAAGACAAGAAATGCAGTTCCAGAACAACGAGATGGATATCAAGAGCTCAGAGCAGTGTCCTGAGCAGTGAAGAAAAGGTCCAGCAGTAGCAGCAGCTGTGCAAGACAGTGACAGCAAGCAGAAAAATGGCATCATCATGACTGGATGGATGGATGTGCATTTCCAACGAGCTGCAACTTCACTGTGTGTGAATGGACCTTTGAAAAGACTGTCTGAGTTGGACATTTGCCACTTTTGGAGCAAAATGGCAAGATGAGACAGTGGAAAACACAGGACAAAGCTGAAAGACAACTGACTCTCACTGGACTGCTGCAAGAGGGGAGAGATGAGATGAGACCACAGTGGAAGGAGCAAGGGAGAACATGGCTGTTTTAGTGTGGGGAATGAAATTTGGGTTTAGGAAACTGGGGAGAAAAAGACTGCCTTGCGTGGAGAATTGAAAAGTGTCTGGAGCACCGCAAAGAGGAGAGGTACACAAAATTACACAAACAGAAAAATGCATTAATCCTACTAACACAAACACACACAATGAAGCTCATGAAGACCAAATAGCATTTTAAGCATGCATTGCTGTCACCATCATCTTGTCCGGTTCACTTAGTGGGTTAAGAAGTGATACATAGACTAGTGAACTAGTATTATTTTGGGGAAGGATGATTGAATTATTGCAGGGGTGAACAGAATGCTGCAGGGGGGTCAGATGAGTGGAGACCAATAGGCTATTGAGTTTCTGGTTTCTGATGTGTGGGGGAGGTCTTATCATAACACACATCTGGGTACATGGGGGAAAACAAAACTCATTATCTAATAGAATATTGCTGTGTGAGGTGTGTGACTGCTGGATGAAAGTTTTGGGGATTCACCGATGCATTTTCCTTTGGTACCACTTTGAAACTGCCAATTAGTTTTGTTTTGATCTATAATTCTAAGAGAGTATGCTTAGACAACTTCTAAAAAGAGGCCTTCATATTTTTTTGATTTTAACAGTGCACTGAGATTTTTGTTTGGCAATTTTCTTTTTTCAAGCAGGCCTGCAATATCGGGATCGAAAGCGCTACACAACATGTTGAACAATCGCAAGTGAGTTTCTCCAAAAAATTTAAATGGGCTCGGGAGAAAGCCACTTATTTGGGACAATCAGAAAACAAGTCCCTGCCAAAAAGGATTCCGCGAGGTAATCCAGTCTAAATTCTTTTTCTTTTTTTGAAATGACGTCATTGCTGGCAGTAGAAACTTATTGCGTCACGAGAGGTTCTACTGTCAGCAAATAAAAGGGGACTGACTGGACTGACAAAAGCTTTGACTGACTTGACACCAGTATGCAAGATTGCACCTCCACCTTGACCTGACAAAAGGGTGGATGTTTCTTTTTACAGGAGCAGAAAGATGACAGCAACAGGTTGCGTGACCTTTGGGGCATGCAAACTTAACCTTTAATCGCCACTTTCTGTGTCTTTGAATTTACCAGCAGTGTGTTTTCCATGACCTTGTATTGTTTACAGTGCAGAGGTCACTGTGGGAAAGTGTGCATACAGATGCGCTGCGCTAACATCACTTTTTCACAGCAAAGGGCTAATCATATGATCCAATCACATGATTTACAGCAGGACACACCGCTGGCTAATGTTTTACGTTTTCTTACGACAGGGCCTGGAGTGAAGCTACTTCAGGGGAGAATCCCTGGGAATTTTTTAAGAGACAATGCACAACTTCATTGTGCATGTCTAATTGTGCTAAGCTGACATAGGGCAAAAGAGGGTTTTCCGTGGAAGCTTTCATTTTTCAATTGCAGAAACCGTGACATGAGGGATATGGAAGGATTGACGTGGATACAGACCACGACCGGGACAGAACGCTTCAACAGGACCAGTGAGAAGCAGGGATCATCTGCAGGACAGCAGACAAACGACAGTGGGCTGCACCACTGGGCTTCCAAAAGATTGTCACGAGGAGATTTTGAACAGCAAAATCTTAAAATGAAATGGAAAGTTTCTACGTTGACGTTGAGGAAGACAACTAAGGTGTACGACGTGCTCTGCCTTAAATCTACAGCCGCGTTGGAATGGAAATCGAGGGATGGAGAGAGCATGCCAAGCTCCAAAGGTGACAGCACAGAGGGAGATCAGCGTTGGAATTACAACTCTGTAAATGGCACAGACACCAGGAGCCATGATCGGGAACTGAGAATGACCATCTAATGCTTTTCCACTTTGCCATGCAAAGTACTTTGACACTCTGGAGAAGACCTTTCCTCTGTATCATTGTTGTTGCCATTAGCATGTGAGAGCTTAGATTGGGGGGAAGTTTAAAGATGAACAAAGGGTGGTGGGAGACCAGTGAAGTTAGGATACACAGTGTGAAACTCCTTTAAGTGTAAAATAATGTTGATGTGATATACAGAATGTCGGGAAAGAAATTCTGGTTTTAATGTGATTCTTGATTTGAGAATCAAAGGGTGGGATTGTATAGGAATTTCTTTCACTTATGTATTAATCACATTATTTTATTGTAATGCCTTGGTGCCACTGGATTTTAACATGTCTGACACCCATACTGTAAGACAAATGGTGGGGGTCTAGTTAGGAAGTTGGGGGAGGCAGACCACTTCACAGGAAGAGTCTTTTGTCTCTGCAAGGACTCTGGGAAGGTGTGAAACAGCTGTGTACTGCCTTTTGTTCATGGAGAAAGTATTTAACTGAGAGACACACTACTCTCAGTGAGACTCTGCTGACCTGCCCCGCGTCATGCAGGCTCTCCATCAAGCTTGGTTGTCTGTCTTTGTGTGTCTGGATTAAAGAATGTTAGCTACCGCTCACCGCTTGTCTGCAGGCTTTATTTAAGTGGAAAAACTTCCACAACAACACTTTTGTCAATGATTAAAAACGAGATGTAAATGTTCTGGAGAGACGAGATCCAATCAGAAGTAATCTTGGGCATTAAGGTTACAATGTGTACAAACTCTGGTTTCATCTTATGTTCTGCATTTGCTTGCATGTTTGCACGTTTCAGTAAATGGCCTATTTCCCATTTTTCTTGCAAAATATAAAGAAAATGAGAGGTCCACTTTAACCTGTCAGCAGACCTAAACATCAACAATCCACCTTTTCATGTTTAATGACAATCCTCTTTGTCAGTGTGTCCCCCTGTTGGTTATCTGAAATGCAGCACAGTGTATTTTGTCTCTCACAGGTTTGATATCCTACACAGAGTATCTGTTCCTGCTGTCCATCCTGACCAGTAAGTCTCTCCAATAGTCCAAGCTCTTGCAGGAGATATTGTGCTGACTGGTTTACTTCATTCTGGACTGTTTATTTCTGATACTCTTTGTCTACATAACATATCTACATAACTGCCCTACATTGTTATTGCAGAGCCACGCACTGGATTTGATATAGCCTTCAAAATGCTTGACATTGATGGCAACGAGCATGTGGACAAAAAGGAGTTTTTGAAAGTAAGAGCTGTGATGTGTTAGGATATGTTGACAGTAAAAGCAGAAGTAGATTATAACAGATCATAATGAAGCAGTAAATTCATGGGCGGACTTATTATACAGGAATATTTGTTCTAAATATCTGTGTGCACTTAATTTCAAACTGTCGCCACTTTTAACGCTTCCTCATGTGCTACAACTCCTGCAGTTGTAAGTATGAACCAAGGCACCACGTGAAGGTGAGGGAGAGCTGTAGCTGCTCGAGTCTTGTGTTTTATCTGTCGCTGCTTGAGTTTAGTGGGTTTATTTAAAGTCACCTGACATTTTTTTTATTTTTTCTTTGACTTTTTCAACCAGACAGAGAAGATTTGTGTAGCGCTCAGGCTTAGAACGATGGGCTTTTGTTTTAGACTGCATGTTGGCACGTCGTTCACCTTGTTATAGTTTCATGTTATGACTTGGTGAACAAGCCAAAGGCATTCAGTGAAAAGTAGAAGTGCATGGATTCTCATCTGCTCTGGTTTCTATCATGTGATTACATGAAAGCCACATCTCTAACTTGATAAGTGAACTGTACCACAGCTTTATATTTGTTTTGACTTGTCTTGTGACAGTTCTAAAGAGAAACCCCTTTTCAAATATGCTATAAATATATATATATATATATATATATATATATATATATATATATACACCTGTTTTTTAGTTGTTTGTTTGTTTTTTGTATTTTCCGTTTGATAATGTAGGATGTTGCTCACACTTGGACAGCCAAACATTTTCAGTACAACTAGTTATTTTGATTAACTGGTTAACTAAAATTTAATTTATTTCTTCTTTTTGTTGCTGAAGCTCAAAAATATCATGGGAAAAACTAAACTGCGAGCCCCGATAGATGCTACAGAGGTGAGTGTTCATTTGTTGATGGGCTAGTTGAAAACATACAGGCTGATAACACTGGCTGAGGACCAGAAAGAATTATCTGTTTTCAAAAGTTTGCAGAAAATTTTAAAATAGATGGTTGATTTTACACTTTTACATGCAGAACTTATAATTTTCACAAGTGCTCAATGTGTTTCCCTCTGGATGCACGGCATATGTCCATTCAATATTCAAACACGTCAAATGTGTACAGCTATGTGATACTCACATATCACACTTTGTATATTACTCTAGTTCTACCTCAAATATTAGCATGTTTTGTTTTGTTTTGTTCATCAGTATTATGGTGTCATTTCTGCCACTTCACTTTGAGTGTTAACACACATGATGTTGTTGAACACTGTCTGCATGTTACCCAGAAAACCACAGAAGAAGGAGAAGGTGTGAACACAACACTACAGGCCTACTTCTTTGGGAGGAAAGGGGACAACAAGTTGCAGTATAAGGACTTCAGCCGGTAGGGATACCCCCCAATAATCACAGTCATGTACTACAGAGCACATGACATTTTCTTTTTCATAAGTAGCAGCTCTGTATACAAATTTTACAATGTAACATTTCTGTCTTTTTGAAATCTCAGACATTGTGAATATTTTAATCTCACCTGTAAGGGATGTAGACACTCCCTAAATCCTTTGCATGTAGAAATACTGTTTGAACATGTCGTTAGGCAAAGGCAGGGAAAAGAACAGTAAAGCTCATATTAGGCTTGAACTGCTTTCTTAAAAAAAAGGAGAGAGAGAGAGAAACTTAAGTTCTCCACGTGTTTCAGGAGCACACATTCTTTCTGCCCAATTTAGCTCATCCAGCCAAAGGAGTGTTGAGCTCATACCATAGCGAGATAGTCGTCATCTTTCCATCTATTCACAGTTCATAAGAATTTTTGCTTCTCCGGTAGCTTTTGATCAGATTTTAGTGACACGTGCGAACAGTGATTACCTCATGGGTCTTCATTCAAACTGGGGTCAAGATCATATTTGTCATTTTCATAGTACAACTCTAATGCATACTACTTAAACTGACCAAATTCCAACTTCTGAACAATATTCAGTTCAAACTGCTGGAAAGTGGTTAACAGAAGGTTCTTTTTCCAGCTACCCATCTTCTTCCACTTATTAAGATTTTTCATGGTGATAAATTTTATGTGTTAACCTCCTAGGACCTGGTGTCCACATATGTGGACATCACATTTTGAGTTGTCTAAATCAGCGGTCCACAACCTTTTTTGCGCCACGAACCGGTTTAATGTCAGACAATATTTTCACGAACCGGCCTTTAAGGTGTCACGGATAAATACAACAAAATAAAATGATACGACCAAGACAAAAACGGTGGCATTTTGTAAATATAATAATAAACGTGAATTCACTGTGTAATTGTGTAACTATATGAGCAGCGTCCTCCTGAAATGTGCCAACAACATCAAGAGTAACATCCTCATCTCTGCCTCTTAATGCTCTCTGGTCGCTATGGTGACGCATAAATATTTCTTTCAAAATAAGACACACAACTACAACACGGGAAAAGACCCAGGGAAACAGAGTTAACGATAAAAAACACTGAAAACCATGAATTTCACACCTGAACCTCAACTCTTGCGGCCCGGTACCAAGTCTGTCTGGACCTTTCTGGCATGTTGTCATGTTACTTCTGACTAACTCAGATACTTTTATGTGGTTGTGAAATTACTTTATGCAATACAGCCAACCAAATGACCAAAAAAATCTATACTTCACACATTACAATCACCTGTGAAGTTTGATTAATTATGAGCCAGATGTGCTACTAAGCCACTGATGTTCTGATATAAATCTGTGTATTTTGTGGGGTTTTCCCTGTTGACCTTTTCAGTTTCTCTTTACTTCACCAGTCCACTGTGACTCCACTGTAGTCTGTGCTTTGAGTGGTCCATAACTAGAAAGGTGCTATGACAGGCCAGCCAATCCCTAATGGAATAAGGACGTAGCAATTATGATTACCTAACTTTATGTAGCTGTATTTGAGGCTGAGGATACCACAAGACTTCACTGTGCTGAATTTGTCTTTACTTTATCACTCCACTGTTACTTTTTATGGAATTGCACCTTTTTATATAGTTGTTTTCTTTTTTTCCTTTCATTTGAATATAAAAATGTTGGACTTCACTGTGTGGTCTTCACCTGTGTCTCTGGCAAACCTCAGCAGGAGAACCCTGGTGGGTCTCAAAGGATGAGATTTTGTGTAATTAGTCTCTGTTGTTCAGGTTCATGGAGGACCTACAGGCTGAAGTCCAGGAGATGGAGTTTCTGCAGTTTTCCAAAGGTATGGACACCATGCGGAGGGAAGACTTTGCAGAATGGCTGCTACACTACACCAACGAAGAAGACAATGAAGTCTACTGGGAAAACATGAGGAAGAGGATACCTGCGGGTCAGGTACAAGCACTCTTCCTCCACTCGGTGCCGTCAGAATAGGATTTGTTGTGGCCTAAAAGTCAGCTGTTATGTTTTCTTTTGTAGAGTATCACATTTGATGAGTTCAAAGCCTTCTGCCTGTTCACCAACAACCTGGAGGATTTTGCCTTCTCAATGAAAATGGTCACAGAAGCCAACCGTCCTGTGGGCATGGGTACGGTTTCTCTGTCGGTTAGATCAGTCTGTAGTTTTCTTCCAATCTTCCAGGCATAGATTTTTTTTTCTTCTCCCTACAGCCCAGTTCAAGCGAGCTGTGAAGATTGCCACAGGCCACGAACTGTCCGAGAACGTGCTGGACACCGTGTTTAAGCTTTTCGACATGGATGGAGACAACTGCCTGAGCCACAAGGAGTTCATTGGTGTGATGAATGACCGAGTACTGCGGGGTCTAAAGGTACACTCCCCATCTTCTTAGACTGTGTTTTGTGTCCATAAAACACTGACTTTTCTACTTTGTCACCATGTTTAAGTGAAGTGAATGCCTCTCTCACCTCCATGTGTTAAATATAAAACTGTAAAAGCCTGATGTGTGGGAACAGATATAAGACACTTATCAAAAATCGTCAATGCTCCTCTAACTGTAGTGTAGATCACACTGAAGTACACAAACACTAAGGTACACCGTTAACTCATGTCATCCATGTGCAACATTGTCTATCACTACGTTTAAAAGAACTACTTACTTACACAAGTTTATTTAAAAAGGGCACATGAACATATTAGACTGGACTGTTAGCTTTTGGTTGCCAAAGTATATCCATCTGAAGGGGCTGTTCTAGTTGTTCATTTTGTTTAAGGAGTGAAGTGACGCTACGTATCTGTGTAGCCATAAGAAGAAGTGTTTGAATTCTCTGAATACTAACCAAGGCGCTTCAGTGCTTACTTGCCGTCCCAGAATTTATAGCGACAAATCATCCGACCATTCCTGAAAACGATCAACTAAAACAATAGTGGCCTACATCTGCAAATGTTCAGTAGAAGCATAACCTGCTAAAATGTTTTGAATTTTCAGCAGCAGTCCGTTAACTCCACTGCCGAACTCTGAACATCGCGCTGCTGTAGGAAAATCTGGTTCTCTTCCAGTTGCTGCCTCGCATGAAAAACGTAGATTTACAAGCTTTCTGAATCCAGATGATGAGCTATGTTACTGATCAAATTACGTTCAGGCTTCTGTATAATTCAGTAGTAAGCTTCATTTTCTATTGCTGTTTTAAGGATCATCATTAATCGTTTTTTTACTTTTACTAGCTGGCTATAAATTTACTGAATAAAGCATCGTGTGAAATGGTGCTTAAGTCCATTAACTGCAGGATCTGCTTTCAAAATATTTTGGCTTCACTGTTGTACAGACAGCCGAGGAGACGATGGAGCATTCCAGCTCTTCTGGCCAGCCTAGGTCAACTTTTATTTTTAACAAACATGAGTGTGTCTCATTTAACTAAGAGTTGTATTTATTTCCCTTAAATAAACTGATTCTTTTAATGAATGGCACTCTATACAACATGTCACATTTACACAAGCACTGTCTTCTATGCTTTTAAGTACTTACTAACTACCATTCACACACTGATGGCTGCCCAAGGATATTTGGCACACAGACTGGTGGAGCCAGGGATCGAACCTCCAACCTCCCGATCAGTGGAGGACCTGCACTATCTCCTGAGCTACATCCACCCCTTAATTAGCTAACCAAAGCGAGTTAAAGTAGTGGGCACACTGCTCAACGTGTCATGTTTTTACATCCTAATTGGTGTCCCTGGGATTACATGTACTTTTTTTTTTTTTTTAATAGAAACACCTGTCATCATTTGACTTTAATCATGGCAAAAATACAAATTGTTTATTAGCAATAGATATTTTACATATCACTCCTAGGCTGCATGCTAATGCTCGTCTCCCAGTACCATTGATGTGATGCACAGTGTCTTGCCCTCAGGTGCAGCCTCAAAATGGCATCTCTGGCTACTGGAAGTGTGTGAAGCGGGAGACCCTGAAGGCAGCGCAGGAGGCCCTGGGAGACGGCGGGTGTCCCATCTGAAGCACTGATATGCACCGTGATCATGCTTACCACTTCTGTCTTTCCTTCAGTTGTATGAATGAAATGAATAACCGCATGTAAATGAATATAGGTTTATACCACTATCTTTGTAAAAGTATGTTTACAGCTAAACACATTTTGGTTTGATTTTAGTTAAAGCTCTTTGGGTTTGCTTGTGGTGTTTACAATATTACATATAATTGTTTGGTCAAGCATTTTATATCCTGTATGGCTGATCACTATTAAACATTCACATGCACTTAAGGAGCAGGACTGCAGTCAACATTTCCTGTAAAAGTGACTTATTCATGAAAGTGAGAATCCTGGTTGCACTGAACAGTGTAACAGATTAAAGGATCCTGCCATGAATACACACATTTCTCATTTTCTGTGCACAGTTTGACACTAGTCAGAGTGATTTATTCTCATGGACACGAATGCAAATTTTTACCAGTGCCAAGAAGCTGGCTTGGTTTTTACATGTACTTTTTTTTACTCCTGAGCATTAATGTGGTTACCAGAGATCAGTCATGTGAATCAATAGTGGGTAAACAGCAGTCTGGCATAAATCACTTCCTAGATGACAGACCTGTGTAATCTGTCTAATGTCACATTCTCAACATGCTAAATAGCAGCAACTATTTATTTGTTGTGACTGCTCATGCTGTTGTTTACCGGTGACTCACCAAAGCATTTTACAGCTGAGTGCGCACATCTCGAAATGAATATCGGGCCTCCCACTTTCAACAGTAACAGAGCAGCTGCTATTTACTTAAATTCTGGAGTAACCAGCGGGGTGTACTGTGAAGTTAATGGTTTAGCTATGTTGAGCTTAAACTCCGTTTTGTGTCACATAAATGGCTTTTTTACCTGGCTAAATCAGCATGGTGTTATGTTTGGAGCTTCCTTGTGAAATGGGTTGGAAGCCAATATTACAGTATGTATTAAGCACAATATAGAACGTCTGCTGGAAAAATGTTTTATATACGCAAATTGTTGTACCTAACTATAACCACTCAATGAAGCATAAACTTTGCATTCCATTGTCATGGGAATGCACATGTATTAATTTGGAGATTCAGAAAACATGTTTTGTTTATATATACACCTGAATCTAATGTGCCAAGTCTCACTTACCCTGCTGAAATTACAGCTACTAAAACACATACCAAGAATACCTGTTTAATCAAAGCAACTTTACTACTTTAATATGAAAATGTATACACTTTAAAGCTCCAGAACTCCAGCTGTCACCTTAGAAACGAACAGCACCAAAGAGCACACTTGGCAATTACAATTATTAGTTTAAATGGAAATGTTTTACCGCATCTATGCACTGAATTACCAGCAGTGTTTTAGTTTTTATATTCTTTATAGATTTTAAACAACCAATGTATTATTGGCTGATAATGTCTCTGTCACTCATCGATCATTTTGTGGGGAAGAACAATCACATGGTGCATAAAACACCCCCTTTTCTATGTGTGTGCCCACAGAGCCTGAAGCAGAAAGCACAGCCCAACAGATAATACCACCATTGTGGTACCCAAAAGCCTGGACGTGTCGAATTTTATTCGTAGTACACCCCTCAGGCTGTTCATACTACTGCAGCCAGGTCACCTAAGTGCATGTAAATACGCATTGTTGTTCACTGTGTTTACAACCCTGCTAATAGTGGTTTGTGGGAAAGATTCTAATTATGCCGGGGAGCTGGTGTGGGATTTTCCTTTTTTTCTGTCAAAAATATTTATCTAATAAAGTTTTATATAAATGCACAACTGAGGCTTCCAATGGTCATTAGTAGAAAAGTGGCAAAGTGACTAAGTTTTAACTACATTGTCATTTATTGTAGAATTGACCTGTTAAGATCACATGAGTATGTGGGTTAACCATTGAAGATTGTGATGCTAATAATTTTACCATACATAGAATTCAAAAAGTAAATAGACAAAACAAGCTTACTTGTATGATAGAAGAACTAATTAGTGACTGATGCCAGGGTTATCAGTGAATACAGCATACACAGCTACAATACAATAAAATTACATTGAGCATGAAGCCATCTTTGGTCTTCTCATCACTATAAACAAATACATAGAAATTTGTATTGTATCAAAAATAGAAATTACATAGCCATATTGAAAGAAAATTCACATTTTTGACACACAATATAAAGAGAATAACAAGTGATGTATTGTAGGTTTACATTTTTCTCCCCTTGGCTTTAAGGACCCAATGGTTTTAACATTTTTTGAACATTCGTTTTTTAAAGAATTTCATCATTCTGTCAAACCATGTAAAAAGTATCCTGCATCTGTGTCAGACAGGATGCAAAAACCAACAACAAAAAAAGATCAGATTGTCATTGTTAGGGGAAAAAACAAAACAAAACACAAAAACTGCAAAAAAAAGAAAAAAAGTGTGTGCTTTTAATCCTGGGCTTTTTGAAATGAGGCCTCTACCACACTAGGAAAAAAAATAAATAGATTTTTTTTTTTGTTTTTTTAAAAAAGGATGGAGAGAGATTGGGTCGAGACTTGATTCGATCACGATGCAGCCCCGATGCGCAGACATTTCCCTCCTCTCGTGAGTGAGTCTTGTCTCGAGTTAACGGTCTTTGTGTAGTGGTCCTCCTGGGCTTCAGAGTTATTTGGCTCTTGGAGGCACACATGATGAACTACAGCCAAAGTGGACCTCTGCTTGAGATTATAGGTAAGTGCTTTCACTGTGTTTTAATCCACTGTGGAAAAAGAAGAAAGCCATGTAAGAATATAAAACAGCAGAGTGACACAGGGATTCTTTGTCCCACAGCTCAGACCTGATATTGAGATGCATCTAATACATATAGGTAACTCCACATTCAAAAATATTCTCTTCACACAGTAACATCAAGAAGATATCTGATATCATTCTAAAAGAGAACAAAGAGGCTAAAAAATTTACAAGGCTCATGTAGATGAATTTTTAAGAAACACAAAGTTGTGCCACAGATGGTGTGCCCCCACAGAGCCCTGCTCACAGCATCATGGAGTCAGTCTGGGATTACATGAAATCTCCAACGAGACATCAGGTTGTCTAATGCCTAACATACACTAACACTTGTCAGAAGTCAAAGTTTTAGTCATGTATTATTCCATCACTTTAGATCTGTCTGAGCTCTGGCCAAGTCATATGAGCACCTCAGACCTGATGATGGGGGTGTGCCACAACTTCAGCAAAACTATCAAGTTGTCATGAGGAGATTTCAGCCATTTCTAACACTGAAATCACTAGTGTAGCAGTTTACACATTTGCTTAGTTCAATTCCAGCCAGAGACACAAATACATTTTCGGGTTGCATGTGGCATAGTGACCCCTCGTGACAAGGAAGAGTTGAAAGTAACTCAACAGTGTCACTGAAATCATCAGAGAAATTGGTTGGGCAAAGCTAGCACCTACAAATTATTTTTTTCCCCCCAATTTGGTCAAAAAACAAAACAAAAACCTTGTCTGACATCTACAACCAAAGATATTCTAATTTCTTAGAATAGTGTTGAAGAAATATTAACACACAAATTGTTTAACAAATATATATATATATATATATATAATTTGTTAAACAATTTGGGCTGCAGTTACCCTATTTAATAAAAGCAGATGTGAAACCATATGCCTGCACTTGTCTGCCATTTTTATTTATTTTTAACTGCTTTTGATAGTTGCTTTAACACTCACTGATAAAGTTCTGCTATAAAACAAAGAGGTCTGCTCCTCTCAGGTTTTTCTCACCATTCACTGCCAAAAGGATGGAGGGTCAAGGGTCGTTCTCCTTCTTTACTGTCACATCTCCTTCTCCAGCTAGGATGGTTGAGATCTCACCCTGCATGAAGGCCCAAGGCACAGTGGATCCGGCCAGGGGGCAGCGCTCTCCGCTGGGGCAGTACACCTCTCCTCCTTGACCTTGGCTGCGGATGAACCCTCGGGTGCAGGGGAAGCAGAACTTGTGGTGCGGGACTGAGGGACACTGGACAAAGTGAGTGTCCTCCAGGCGCTCTCTGCAGAGGGTGCAGCAAAGCAGGGTGCCTGGGGTGCTACTTGTAGACTCCCCAGTGTTTGTGTTGTTACTTTGTCCTCCAGTGCTCAGACCCTGCCCTACAGCTGCCTGGGAGACTGAGGTGGAGGGAGTCGAGGGGCTGCTGCTCGTGGGGCGCCCAGCTGAGGAGGAGTGGGCTGTGGACATACTGGGGCTCTCTCTGGCCATGTGACTGGAGCTCAGGCCATCTGCCACTCCCATAAGTGCTGAGATGGGTGAAGGCTGGTTGTGTAGACGAGGTGGGCCCTCTTGAGGTACGGCCATGCCAGGAAGAGGTTCCATGCCTGAGTACGTGCCCCGGGGCCAGGGCTCCCTCACAGGGTGTTCGGCCCTTCCCTCACTCTCTCCGTTCTCAGAGCCTGGAGAAGCCTTTCGGCGCCTGGTTGTGCCCTTGGCTGGTCCGGGGCGTCCAGGAGCTGCCAAAGACAGCACTGGGTCTGGCTGTGGCAGAACCTCTGGGATTGGAGGCTCTTTAAACATACGCACACCATCATTCAACAGCTCAGACAGCCCACGCCAGTCTCCGGTGCCTTGCCGTTTCTCATATTCCACGTAGCGCAGCCCAGAGTTTACTGCCTTACCAGCATCTTTGGCAGAGTCACGGAACATCTGCCTGACCAGATCTGGAACTCCTGAGTAGATCATTCCAGAGCCAGAGGGATACTCCGCGAACACCCTCAGCTCAAACTCTGGAGTAGCGCTAGCATCAAAGGCCAGAACACGCCCCATCAGATTATGGTCTTTCCTGAAGCGCACATTGAAGGGGACACAGCTGCTGAGAGCTACCAGCACATCCCGAACTGCTTTGGGACGGTTAGGCCAGCCTTCCACTCTACTACGAGCCACCTCATTCAGTTCAGCCATTACTTCACTGTTCCTCCACACTGCCGGATCTATGCCCACTAGAGTAGAAGTGCTAGGTCCCATACCCAGGGACACAGCTTGTCTTCTGCCACTGTCGCTTATTATGGGGCCAGCTGAGACGGCAATAGGAGCGGCCCCAGCTCTCGTGCTTGTTAATGGGGTTAAAATCCCATGAGAAGCTGTTGCTACTAGCCCCTGAGCTATCAAGGCATGGGGTATGGTGTTATGAAGACTAGAAACTACCCCAGGCATAGCCCGACGAGTGTTCGGGCTCTGTCGGCTGCCCTCTGACAAAGCTACATCTTCAGCTCTGTGCAGACCATTGGGGAGGCGAGAAGAAGCCCCATACTCACCCCTCCCCCGGTCTACACGCTCTCCGTGATGCCGCCCCGCTTCAAGGGGCCCAGCAGAGCTGGGTTTGCCCTGCTGTGGACCGGGGGACCTGCCGTCTAAAACTCCGTGAGTGCTCTTCAGCTGCCTGGCAGTTTCAATGAGGAGTTCTATCCGGTCTGCGCCGTCGTAGTTGACACAACCCCGGCATACAGCTTCGCTGAACTCCCACAGCATAGCCCAAGGCATCTTGGGCAGGTCGCAGAGGTAGCACCATTGCCGTCTCGAGGAAGACTGCGAGGCGGAGGACATGTTGTTTACAGGCCCTCGACCAAACTTTCTTCGGAGGCCTACACGTTACGGACTACGTTTTGCAGCGATTCTTCAGTCCTCCGACACCATTCGCCACATACCGCGAATTTTACAACAGAAAATAACAAAAAACTAAGTTCAAAATCCGAGTACTGGCGGTAACATTTAAAACTTAACGACGTCTTCTTTCTCGTTTGTTCGTGTCAGCCTGTGTGGAAGGAAGTAAAATGTTATAAGACACCGGAAACACCTACGCGGCCAGTGCTCAGAGCACTATGGGAGACGTAGTTTCTCTTTAAAGCCATTGTTTCTTATTTTCTAGATTTTTAATATTAAATTTATTTTGAGCAAGAAAGTAATCAGACCACATAGAAACAGAACAGTTGTAAACAATTATTAAAGGGAAAAATTCAGAGGGACTACTTTACTGGCGACAAGATACATAAGTAGCGGAGACACTGACGCTAGTCGGACACGTTTTTCTGTGAAACCTCAGTTTAACTGGAGCTGGTTTGTTTTGGGATGGGAGACAGAAAACATGGCTTGTGTTGCGGTTACTTTGATTAACAGAGGACAGCCAGTCTTGGTGCTGTAATGCTGGAGACATATTATCTAAAATAAATAAATAAATAAATATACTCCACTTCCTGCACAGACGTGACAGTTTTCAAACTCAGATTCACTGGCATGATGAGAGGTCACATAGCGAAAATCTCCAGTGGGAACGATGTACTTTGCATTAAGATTCGTCTCTCTCACAGTGGTAACAGGAAAACTGATTCTTCTACAACATATATTTTTATTTATTTTTTTTAATAGGAGAATAACTCTGGAGAATAATCTTATAAGGACGATAGAAATAGGTTTGCAGTGAACAAATCCCAGGGTATATTTTTCTATACCTATTTCTTGAGATGTATAAAAAGTTACAATAATGAATGTTCATATTACCTATGCTCAAAGTTCAAAAATGATGTCAGTAAATAATCCTTGTGAGCTGAAAGCTGATTGTTTTTTCTGTTGTCAGTGAGAGTGGATATTCCTATACGGTCTCAGGTACACAGCTCTGAGCAGCAACTTTGCCCACCTGCAGGGCAGATAGGACAGGCAGTAAGAAAGATGCACCAGGTTCCTTCAACCTAGCTGTCTGAGGGAACATTACAGGAAGTCATTCCTTCCCACCGCTATCAGACTCTTTAATCATCCACTTGGGTCAGGTCCACACACACAGAACAGGATTAATCCAATTTATACCCATATCTCTTCATTTTATACAAGTGCTTGTATATTTGATGTTATGACAACTATCCCCTCCCTACAATCCCCAGCCAGCTGAAGTAGATCTCTTCCCGCCAGGTGTTTCTTCCTGTTAAAAGGGATTTCTTCCTTCCCACTATCATCAAGTGCTTGGCTACAAGAAATAGTCTGATTGTTGTAGTTTTCTCTATAACATTGTCGGGTATTTGACTTAGAGTCATCTCAAGGTGCTTTACACTGTAAGTTTGAACTGGAGCAATATGAATAAAACTAATTTGACAGAATGCATTTTATTTTCAAGAATGGATTTGAAGAAATGATACAACACAATCTCTGATTATGTGACACTTGTTAAATTATTAGCAACATTATGGTTACTGTTGGCTTTATTTAATAACCAAAAGACAGAAGGTGGGGGGCGATCAAACGTAGTGTTGTGAACATACAAAATAAACAACAAGTTGAAGAACATGGTAAAAGTAAAATAAATTATTTTAAAAAAATTATAATTTAAGTAACATTTTCTAAAGCACGTTAATCCTAATTATTGTCAACACAGCTTTAATGGTACGTGAAACAGAACTGCAGTATACTCTATCCAAAGACAGAAAACATTACAAATGGTTTCAAGGAAGATTTAGTTGGCATGGTGTGTAGTCGAGAAACACAGCTTCAGTGTATAAGGGTAAGGCCCACCTAGAACATAGAAGCCAGAAGAAAACTTTCATCATAAAATGTAGAAAATGTCATTAAGGGTTCAAAAGTACAACATACCAAGAACCACGTTGGCTTGTTGATCTACATGTTAAATACTTACTAGGGTTTTTCATCTGATAATGGTTCATCATAGCTAGTGCTTCCATGGCATCATTGATGGATTCCCACTCAAGCAGGCCAGATGAACTGCGCTCACCTGTCAAATCACATGACATTACCATGCTGAATAACACTTCTGTATTAAAAAGCAGTTAGTACACAACAGCACAACCAAATAATGAGATAATAACTTTAGTGACAACATATTACTCACTCTTTCCAGTGAAAAGTTTCACACTTGTGGGCCTCTTGATTCCAAGTTCATCACAGACCTGAGCACAGAAACGCGTTTCAGTGAAAATGTGAGATGGATGCAGTGTTGCCAACTCCTCAGCAAGGAAAATCGCTATTGGCTGTCCTAAGAGTCGCTATAAGTCGCTAAATTACATCATCGCCTGCTTTGCATAATTGGTCCTACCTATGTAATTGTAACAGACGCTGTAGGAGAGAGAAATAACATTGTGGAAGAGACATAAAGTGAGTTTAAAAAAAACCAACCACCCTAAAAAAATAATTCCAACCCTCCTCCTTTATCCGGATTTGGGACCTGCAAAAGTGACCCGAAATAGGCACTCTGGCGGAGTTACCGTTTTGGTGTGTGTGTGTGTGTGTCTTTTTAACTAGTTTTAAACCTTTTGATCCACAAAAAGTAACAGTAAAAGAACATTTTTAACCATTAACAATCAAATTGGACATAGCAAGCCTCACCAGACAGCTTCAGTTGAAATCGGATGTACAAGATTTGATTCTTAAAGCGGCTTCGCTCATGCGCGATATCTCCTGCTCTGACATCAGCTCAGGGCGACTGCTGCGTGAGGACTACCTGCCGCTTGTGAGCATTTTCACACGGGCGAGGTGCCCACGGCAGCACCCGCTGCTTGTTGAGTGTAAGAGTGATACGTGCTTTCACGTGAAAAAGTCATCATAAGTCTCCAATAACACCAGAAAAAGTCGCCAGATTTGTCGCTAGTCGCTTTTTAGAAAGAAAGTCGCTAAGGGGTCTGAAAACTCGCTAAGTTGGCAACACTGGATGGATGCTTTTGGCCATCACAGATAGCAACCTTTGTTACTTTTTTTTTTTTTTTACCTGATTAAAGATCTCAGCAGAGATGTCGGGTTGTGCATTAAAGAAGTGTAAGACGTTGCTCGGATGCTGGATTCGGTTTTTAGCCGCCTGCTCTGGTGAGGTGAAGCGGTTGTTGCGTGATCCATGGAAATCTTTAAAGCTGCTTGTGTTGTCCTCTAACTGGTAGCATTGTCCTGGCACAATAGCCTGTTGCTTGGACACACTGAAAGAAATAAGGCCAGAGGTCTTGCATCTGTTTTCTGTTTTTTTTTTTAAGGGAGAAATTTATCTCTAAAAGTCTGTGCTGATGTTTCTAAATTGTTTCAGAGAGCTGTTCTTACCAAACATTGAGTTTCTGTCCAAAAAGGAAGTTATTGTTCAGATGAGTAATGGCCCTGTCCACAGAGTAACAGTCTCCCATCTCCACCATTGCTGCTCCAGGTTTACTCTTCATGAACTTGACCTGAAAGAAAAATAGACCAAAGCAATATTACCCAGCAGTACACACAGTATTTAAACATGCAACTTTTTATGATGACTTTTGTGCCGACACCTCCTTGCAATGGGACTTTACCTTTCAAAACAAACAAAAAAGACCTTCAGATTGTCTGAAGGATGGACTTGTCTTTCTCCCACTTCCAGCATTAACAGTAAGCCACACCAGCACATAGTAGCTTAGAAATGGAGCCCACTAACATCAACAACCAACAGGCTTTTTTTTTTTTTGCTATTGTTAGCAATGTTAGCTATCAAGCACAATGAGATTAGCCAGTTGGCTGGCTTTGGATAACAAGCAATCTGTCCCTCTTAGCAGGTGAGGTGTTACCTACCATTAGAGAAATGAAAGCTTTATCCAAAAAAGATCATCTGGGCAAACTGGAATTTGGCCCTCAGTGAAAAAAAAAAAAGAAGAAAGAAAACACTGGCGGCATTCAGTGCTACCCCTCGGCCTCCTAGCAGATACAGCTAGAAGGATATATCAGTTTATATATCAGTTTCAAAATTCTGCATCGCCTTGTTCTCAAGTGATCGTATTCAAAAAATGTTTAAAGATTACACGACCAAAATGGCTGACAAGTTAGTATCGCGTGCTAAGCGGTCATGTGTCTGCAAATCTTCTTTGCGCCCCTTTCAGTTATTGGAAAGATGGCAAAATATTATAAACGTCCTTCACTTATGGGGTCTAACAGCAAAACAATGACTTGATGCTTCAGTCAGCTTTCACTTACCCTCTCTACATTGCCATACAGGCAAAAGATGTTGAAGACCTTGTCAGCATTGATCTTAGAGGGCTCCAGGCCATATACCATAAGAACTGGAGAGTCAGCGTGAGGACCGTACTCAGGCGGTGGCGGTCCATATCCAGGACCGTAGCGCTGGTTACCCCGACCACGCCCACCCATGCCTGGCCCCATACGATGGGGAGGAGGGGGGCCATAGCTGTCATCGTTGTAGCCATGATAACCTCCCTGTGGTCCACCTTAAAATGGGGGGAAAAAAACAAAACAAAAAAAACATAATTGTAACAGATTTTGAGCAGTGTCCATTTTTCTACATGTCACACTAATTTGATTATGCGATGTTTACCATAATCAGGTGGGTGATCGCCCAGAAGAGCAGGCTGCCTCTGCCGTTTGTTAGGATTGGCATTGGGATCTATAATAGATTTTAAAAAAAAAAAAAAAAAAAAAAGAGTTGCCCATCAAACAGCTTCTTTACCACGTGTCTCAAAGGTACCTTGCATGGGCCACAACATGCTAAGGGACATGTTTGTGAATGGCATGCAACTGAAGGGCCTGAAATCTTTAAAAAGTGTTCAAACAGTCTGCAGGTTTTACAGGTGACATAATGGAGATTTTCTGTTTCCACAGTGACTTTGAAAGATAGCGTTCAAATTTTAAAGTCTTACATCTGCCATTCTACTACAAGCACACACACCTTGTGAATTGTTCCAATTGCCTTCACCATCAGCATCTGTGCAGGTACACATGACACACGTCAAATCCAATAAAACAACATGAAAAAAAAGTAGCAATCTGGCAACACTGTATAAACACATTTCATCACATGCTCAGTTGTTTGGAATAGAGACATTAAAACAGAAAATCAAAGAGTAAAATTCGCAATGTGCTAAGAGCAGCACCTGCTGTTTTATTGAAAACTATTTGAATATCAGTATACATTTATTACAAGCCAGGACACAGATATAACATGAGGAGTGAAAAAACATCAAGCACTGAAACTAATAACATGGTGAAAACTTATGTAAACCATCAAGTTCTCAGTAATAATTTTGTCACTATGTGCACATCATCCGTGGTAAACAATCATTTCCGCCACATGTTTGTTTATTTACAGGCTGCAAATGAAGGTCTTCATGTGGAAGCTCTATTTAGGTTCTTCAGCTTGTTTAAAACCAAAGTAGTGCCAAAATGGGGAAATTTTGAGAGACTGTTTTGCAAAGGCTACATATGTAAAATGCTTTCAATGGTGCATTTAAACCTAAACATCAGAACATCTGGCATGGCACTCAAGCACACCCATAATCCTAGTGTCAAGGACAGTTTCACAATCACAGTGTTGGCCATGTTGGACAGCTACATTGGCCTGACAGAAATATTTATTCTTAGTACTTCACTTATTCCACATCTGGTAAGTGAACTAGAATTATTTTGGCTATATGCTCCCCCCCCCCCCCCCCCCCCCCCCCTTCTTCCACTGCATGCATGTTCTGTTTTCAAAGTGCATTTGTTGCATATACAATAAAAATGACAAAAGAAAACTACTACAACTAGTGTAAAATCCTATCTAAGCATACTAAAAATAATTTCTCAAATGTGTTGCCTCTGATTGCAGACCGTGAATTGAAGGCACTCCCTGTGGAAAAACTAGCAATGCGAGTTGAGAAATCTGGAAGGAGTCACCAGGTGTCAAGTCTTATTTTCCAAAAATATAAGCATCAATATATATATTTGATTTAAAAAAAAAAAGAAGAAGAAAAACTTGGTTCCATTACATCCTTACAAATCATCTCCCATGTTGTTGTGTCATTATGCATGATAACCAAATTTCACATATATATATATAAAAAAAAAAAAAAGAAGTTAAAGATCTGCCTTGTGACTCACATTTGAAATTTTTATCTCATACTACAGTCTAAAATGCTTTGAAATCGACTGGACTTTGTGAAGTTTTGTGAAGACTTTTAACCTCTCATCCAAAACACAACTCTACACACACAGGTCAAGATCAAAGATTTTTTACAACTGCGCGGTTCATGTGTTGTACTGCAGCAACCTATAATTGTACTCTTTAAAATGAATTACGTGACTATTACATAAAAGACATCTCCATCTCCCAATTTAAATCAACAGTATGCAATTTCTCCCCACAATACTTTTGAACTGTTAACCATGAAGTTAGATTATTCATTTATTTCAGTACTTACAGCACCATACATGGAGCATGGGACACAGTGAGAAGAAAGGGGGCAGTCTTCAGCAAGGATGCTACTCGCCAATCTCTGACTCCAGCCTCAACTCATTCTCCCTCTTCTTGTCTTTTCTTTCTTCTTTCCTTCCTTCCTTGCATCTCCACCACCAGAGAGAAAAGTACTTCCATGCGTCCATGTTGGGTTTTGACTTGCTGCCGCTCTGTTTTTGGAAATTGTGCTATTAGAGGCTCATTTCCAGCTTACCGTGCTCTGACCATAAAGCAGGACATATGCACCGATTGAGTGGGCTGTCAGTCCACAGACACACTGAGCCAAACCTGCATCACACGGGAGGCGTTAAAGGCATCACTATGGGCCAGTGCAGCAAAAAAAAAAAAAAAAAAAAAAAAAAAAAAAGGAAAAATGAAAACAATGCAGAAACAACACAAGAATAGCACAAAGAGGAGGAGGGAAATGGGAAGGAAGGTACAGGAAAAAAAACCAAACAAAATAAATAAATAAATAAAACAGAACACCAGAGTCCATAAATGCAGACAGCTTTGGGAAAGATCTGTAATCTGTTTGCCTCTGTGCTTGTATGCTTGATAGGTGTCTGATGCTTGTGTCTTCATGGGCCCCCCCATGGATATTTCTTCTTGTGTAAAAATGGCACTCACTTGATGTCGTTTATTTGGTTTAATAGCTGTCAGCCACTTGCAAAGTGAAAAAAAGCATCTAGTGCTTGACAATAAGTCACTAGAAATATGATGTGCTGTCATAGCAGTTCAGCTGTATGTTGCCTTGGATATTCGGATCGCTGTGTTGTCATGTGGTGTTCGGCACAGGAAGGTAGAGATGAGGAGCATGGCCTCTTTTTTGTATACCGCCCCCGTATGTGGTGTCATCTGTTCCCTGGTCAGGCTGAGTGTGTCTGAAAACTCCTTTGTTGCTTCCTGTGGTTGTGTTAGGGTAAGCACATCCCAACAGTTGGGAGGTGTGGTCGCTATGGCCACACAGCTGACCCCCACCCTCATCGTCAATGTGTTGTGTCAAAGTGGGGACTCCTCGGAGCTCTGCAGATGGCATGTACTGTACTGGTAAAGTGATGGTAGTAGATGCTTATCAATCTACAACATCAGTCTGTAGTGGATATGCGGGGTGTCTGTTCGCATGGCCTTCGAGTATTTCTGTCCCTCAATCTGAAAATGGTGGCTACTGCCCACCATCAAAAATGAAATGGATTCCCATGTCAGGTGGTGGTGATGAGCTTGGAATAAGGGAGTACCGAGTTGAGGTTGTGTTCCGGTATTTGATGCCCCACTGTGTCCGACGTACAGTATGCCACAAAGCAGATTTACATTAGTTGTGGTTGCTGTTATGCTGTAGCTGTAGAAGCCGTTGTGTCTGCTTAGAGGTTGAGGTAAGCCTGTATGATTCTGCACTGTGAGGACACAAGGAGTACCTCTAGGTCGTAAGGCAGTGCAAGCTATGCAATATCAAAAACTTTCTTACGAGGACATGATGTCAAAAACCTGTATGAAACTTGCAATGTACATGTTGTGGTTCTGGCTCTGTGTCAGACAAGTAACTACACCTTTTACAGTGTCTAGTGAAAAATATAAATTCTCCATCAGACAACTGCACCAAAGTAAAGCATGTGCCTGTGATCAGGTTTAAACAAAAAAACAACAAATGAACAAACAGCAGCAGTAGGGTCTTTGTGATCAAGGTGAATTGTCTTTTTCCAGCTACCGTGACATCTGAACAGCCAAGAGTATTAAACTGGTCACAGACTTGGCAGTGCAGCAACACTCATGTTTAAGCATGAAAAATCTTATATAATTACCCAAAAAGGTAGCCATTTTCATTCTACATCAATTTTGCTAGAGCTGGCCCTAACATTTCGTCAATACTCAAGGTACGCAAAACACATTAGGAACACTGAACTTTGGAGCTTTACTATTTATTTGATTTATTTCATGAAATGCTAATTATCTTGGGTTCCACCAAGATTATAACACATGAAATCTGCATTTAACCCATCTTTAAGCTCACATCACTTTCCATAGTGTTAACTGTCACTTTGTTTTTTTGGTTAAAAGTGATCATATACTTGACGCGTGTGAAAACCATTCATCGAAAATTAATTAAAAAATTAAGTCTCACACTATGACACTAGGACTGTTCGATATAACGATATGAAAATGCCTATCGTTTCATTTTACGCTATCGTTTGTTTCGTGGTGTCACAAAATAAACTGTTTATGGCAATATTTTTTCATCGTTTTGATGGTCACTGTAGAATTTCTTAAAGTTCTCTCTTTCTCTACACTACGGACGGACATGCGACTGTTTTTATGCGTTGTCGTTAGCAACAACAACGGTAAAACCATCGCATGGCTCCGCCGTCCGCTTGCTTATTTTCTACATAAACCTTTCACAATAAAGCTGTTGAAATTTTTCAAAATACAGTGAATCACGTGAAATAGTATGCAGAGTGTTTACGGATGAGAAGCTAAAAAGAGCCGTCAGGTGCTAAAAAAGCAAACCTTAGAACAGGCTTTTCCCTGCAGCACGCCGTGTAATAAATACTCACAAGGAAAAATTGTGTCCGTTTCAACTTATGTAACACTCGACTCCAGGTACACGACGCCGAGCTGAAAACACTTCACGCAAGTCGAGTTGCCCGAGATTCACAGAATTGACAGAAAATGTAATATTTTTGTTATAAATATCGTTGTCGCAACGATAAATGTTTTATATCGGGATATGAGATTTTGGTCATATCGCACAGCCCTATATGACACATACTGTCTCTGCTGTCAATGCTAACACCCAACAACCTTCCAGCCTGCAAAGTCTGGCCAACATTTGAAACCCATCATCACATGCCTTCTACAGGTCCAACAAGGACACTCAGTTAGAAAGCAGGAAGCCTAATTTAATTCTGACAAAATCTCCACTATGTTTTAAAGGTTAACTGGTGTAACAGCCTCTGCTGTGTTCACTGGATTACAGTTGGCAGAGATGTGAGATTGTGCAGCTGTGACATGCTCTACAGGGAATGTGAACCTATGTGAAGAATGGTGTGCCTGCTTATGCTGCTGTGATTAGTGCGATGGGCTTTTCACATGCATGAACCTATAATTAATGTCAGCTGCCCTGGAGGTTGCTCCTCATGCCCTTACATTGTGCCTGCTGTGTGGCGAGAAAATGCACGAAGACTGTGAAGGCATCACAGGAATACTGCCTCTGACAGGGCTGAGCTGCATGGTCAAAGAAACCATTCGTCTGTGATCAAAGGCAATACCCCTGGAGGCAGAGAACCCTAACCATCCCATACAATGCCATGAGAGGAAAAGAGAAAGAAAAAAAAGAGGGAGGGACAGGCAGGGGCTACACGTTACCTTGGCCACTCAGGTTGGGATTTGTGTAGTCCCATGTGTCCTGGTCATTCTTGAAGACATTGAGGCGTGCTGGCTATAGAAAGGATGGCAAGATGAAAATGATTTTCTTCTCACAAGCACCTGATATTAACACTCGAGCTACAAAGGGTGGTTAGACACTTACCTTGGCATATTCAATCTTTAGGGTGCAACAGCCAGAGTAGATGTCTGCCCCGTTAAGAGAGGCTTTAGCCCTCTGGGCACTTTGGACCGAATCAAATGTGGAAGCAGTGAGTTAAGGGGAGGTCTGACTGCATAAAGGTTTAAATGCTCATGTAGAAACATACTGATGTTTCTGAGTGGGAGCAGAAAAAAAGAACATGATCTAAAAGGATATTCGACCATGGCCTGAACACCGTTTTTTCTGAAGATGACAATCCTCTGTACAGGGCCACAGTTGTTACAAATAGTGTAGAGTACATCCTGTAGGGTTACACAGACAGATTGATACATCGCTATAGTGACAATACTTTATGTGACAACATACATTTCACCTTTAAAACACAAACACACAGTGCTTTGAAAGCGCTTACCCAAAGTCAAAGAACTAGATTTTTTTAAACGACATCAAAGGGGAAAAGACACTGATGATAGTAGTGACGAGTATTGTAGAGACCAGCAAAGATAAGCAGTGGAGCAGGACCAGATGTATGAGACAAAACTCATACAGGTATTTTTAGGGTGGATAAGAACATATGACATATATCTCAGTATTTAATGAGATGTATAAGGAATAGATCACAGCAGCACAAGTACTTTCATTAGAGCAGCTGGAATCATATAAAATTATATAATTACAAATACATTTCAGGAATGTTAATATAACTATTTCACATATCTCTTTCTGATGTTTTTTTTTTTAAAACATTACAATACAAACTGTTTTCATTAAGCTGGGGATAGTTAACATTCTTTAAGATGGAATGATGTGAAGTTCTGATTGGGTCTGTAGGATACAGGCAAGGAAACTAACCAGCACAGCTACCATATACAGCTGTAGACTGGTCAGCAGGGACCAAGAGGCAACAGCTAGAGCAGAAACATTACATTAATGCAAGGTTAACTGCATTTACTCTAGGTGCCACTGATTACAGACTCGGAAGTTAATAAATAAAGAAATATTTTTATAATTTTACAGCCCTGATTTCCATTACTTCAGGTCATGAAATTGGACTTTTCCACTGTGTGCCTCTTGCAACATTTTCAATGATTTCGGCTCCAGCTGATCCAGGAGAGAAGGACAACAGTTATCTAAGCAAAAACCTGTAGTGATCCCATATGTGTCAGGAGTATCAGAACACCTGAAACGCATTTTTTCTAAACACCGCATCTCCGTGGCTTTCAAACCCCAAAACACACCGCACCAAAAATTAGTCCACCCCAAGGATCGGGTCCCCCGACACAAACATAGTAATATAGTGTACGCTGTTAAGTACCAAGACGACTGCCATGATTTATACATCGGGGAAACCAAACAATCTCTGGCGAAGTGGATGACACAGCACAGAAGAGCTACCTCGTCAGGCCAGGACTCCGCAGTCTATTTACACCTACAGGCCAGTGGACACTCTTTCAATGATGAGGATGTACACATCCTTTTGTTGACTCCGCGCTGGTTTGAGCGCGGAGTCAAGGAGGCCATTTAAGTGAAAAGGGAAAGACCATCTCTGAATCGAGGAGGGGGCCTAAGGGTACATCTTTCACCATCTTACAATGCTGTAATTGCAGCCATTCCCCAACTCTCTGTGAATGGTACTCAATGTACTGTTTATAAGATTGGGGAAACCTGCAGTCAACTGAGACTGAAGAAGTCACTTGGATGAGTGACAAAACGTTTCTCCCACTGAAAACGCTGCATCCAGATGAACAGAATCAACTTTTGGGGATTTTCAATGGATTATCTGACTAGCATTATCAGATACCTGATATCTAACAATGAATTCACTGAATGATCTGTGGGAATATACAATAATAAATGATAAGAAGATGCTTTTACATTACCGTGGTAATGGGATAGATGGGGTTTATAATTGTGAGCAGCAGCACATTGTTGACGCTCCGAGTGTCATCCGAGTCTCCTGGTCGGGAAATCTTCTGACTAGTTGAGTAGTTGATGAAGGCAGGGTGACCTGCAATGTAAACCTGGTTCTCTGAAGCATAAGTAACAGCATTGCAGGAGCCATTCATGTCCTCATACTCCACCAGGGCCTGCCGCTTCTTGGGCATCATAACCACAAAACTAGACATTAAGCAAGAGAAAGATTTATAGTTCCCACACTTAACCATGTTTAATGAATAAAGGCACAATCAGCCTATTAATTTTAAAACTACACAACTTGAATTTAGTTACAAGCAAACTTACTTTGCCTATAACTTATCAAACCTAAACTAGTGTTATAAATTGAGTTAGGGAATATGAAATTAACAAGAACCAACATTTAAATCAGCTCGATACCTTTTTTTTGTTAGTTATTAATATTCTGTGGAACATACGGGAGTGTATGGTTGACATCAGACATGTTCACCAATCTCAGTCCACTGAATGCAACAAACACGATAGAGAAGCTTCATTTTAAGTGTGTTCAGCTTTTACCTGATAGTGCCAAACTCTTGCAGGGCTTCCACCAGGTCAGCCTCCATGACACCGTCCACCAAACCCCTGATATGCACCACCGGGGAGGGGAGCGGTTTGTGAGGGTCATCGTAGCTCTCCTATTTTTTAAATTTAAAAAAAAAAAAAAAAAAAGGAAACGCAAGATGTTTGCTGAGACATAAACAACACAAAACAGCCAACCTGTGTCAATCAGCCCTTTAACAATAACCGCACTGGGGATTTGCGTTAGAAACTGACATTAAACTGCAACAGTTTTTTGCAACACTGAAACTAAAACGTGTCTTCCATCTGTACACACAGTGAAATTGTGTTATTGTGTTAACAGCTATTTCATATTACACAATAAACATGCAATTACTGTCGTTTAAACGAAATCGACCATACCATTGGCTTGTTTGGTTTGGCTAGCTAGTTAGCTACTTAATTTTGGCTAGCGGTGAGACAAGCACTACTTTTGTTACAAAGTATATTTGTTTCTTAGATAAACAAAACTAGCCCATTTAAGCATACTAAAACACCAACTACTGGAGTCAGAAGGAAACACTTACCGTTGTCATTCCTCCGTCTTCAGTTTTCTGTCTTTTCGTTGCTCTGCCACCTTCTCCGTAGTATCGGCCCGCAGAAGCAGCCATGTTGTCCTGTCCCCTGTGCCGGCCTATTGCTGCATTCCAGATACGTGGGAAAAACGGGATGGTATTTCGATAACCATCAGCAACGGCTCTATTTTCAATAAACCACTCTAGACTTCCACGGTGTAAGACCGGAGACTTCCTTTTCCCATAAAAGTCATATTTTATTATGCATGTGAGACGATGATTCGAATGACTAAACATTTTTCTCTCTGTGAATGTCCGTTCAACATTAAAAAAAAAAAAAGTCGTTTCAACTAATGTGCTATGAAGCTTCTTTTTCCCATGATGACCTTTGAATGCAACAACAAAGTGGCTCGCGCTTAGCATGTTCCTATTGGTCACTTTTGCCTGTCAATTATTAATGTCATGACAGGAGGTGGAGTTGATCCCTTTGTTCATGTTTTAGAACCAATGATTGTATGAAAAACGCTTTAATTTAGTTTGATTTTAATCTACAATCAAAAAACAGTGAAAAACAGAACATTTAGAAACTTGAGCCTAAAAAGTTGTACGTCTTGATGCATTCTCAATCATCCAGGAAAGTAAATCTCCAAAAATTGAATCTGTTCATCTGGACGTAGCGTTTTGTGGGAGAAACGTTTCGTCACTCATCCAAGTGACTTCTTCAGTCTCAGCTGACTGCAGGTTTCCCCAATCTTATAAACAGTACATTTGCATAATGACTGAAACCAGCCCACTGAAGGAACAATGGGCTGGGAGGTCAGTTCCTTCATCATAATTATGCAAATTCCCATGACCATTGATCAGAGGTGGGTAGTAACGAGTTACATTTACTCCGTTACATTTACTTGAGTAAGTTTTTGAAAAAAATGTACTTTTAAAGTACCTTTTTTGCACGATACTTTTTACTTTTACTTGAGTACATTTATGAAGAAGAAACGGTACTTTTACTCCGCTACATTTGCAAAATTCGACTCGTTACTTTTTGAAAAAATTAATAGTTTAACACATTAGATAACATGCCGCCAGTGGAGTTTCCGGTAACTTTTTTTACCAATGAGATGTGGCCATGCAGTCACATGACCAGTTTAAAACTGTGGCGGGCAGAGCGGCCCAAGCGTTTCAAAGTAGCGGACACACGGAAAGAAGAAACGTGAAAACATGGCAGAGTCTACGCTAGAGCTGAAGAGGATGAACAGCATTTTCCTCACATACAAAGAATGTTTCGCTTAAAAGCAGTACAAAAGAACAGCTATGTCTGCAGTGTCGGTGTTTTCAGTGAGAGCCAAAACAAACCAACTTTTCAGCGTGAAACAACTCAACTCGTGTAACCTGAGGAAACGGTAAGTTTTCTCTAAATATCTTTTTAGCTGTGGTTAGCTGGATGTCAGTCTTATGTTACAGCAGCTGTGTAGAGCTCGAGCTGCGAGTCATATTTTCGGCGCTACGTTGTAGTGCATAGGTGTCAAACTCTGGCCCGCGGGCCAAATTTGGCCCGCAGCCTAATTACATTTGGCCCGCGAAGCCATACCAAATTACTATTAGAGCTGGCCTACTGGTATTATACAGCTAATATATATATTGTTTAGTATTAAGCTTTGCTTGTTCCATATTCAGTTTTTCAGCAAAACTTGTTTGAGTCCATAAGAAAAGATTCATTCTTATATCTGGAGGAAGATTTTTTTTTCAATAAATATTAATGTTAGCCCGCGACTTTGTTCCGGTTTTGAATTTTGGCCCACTGTGTATTTGAGTTTGACACCCCTGTTGTAGTGAGATAAGTTTGTGGGTGTTTTGTGCAGCTTCAGCTGTCTTTTTAACTGCTCGCTTGTTAGCTAGCGTGAGCTATAAGCTAACCTGGTTAATGACGCTAGAGTTCCACGCACATGCAAACAGCTCGTCTCTACTGCTTTAACTGTTAAAACACAAGGCAATACTGCGGCTGACAGGGTTTATTATGTGAAACAGCAGCTTGTTTAGTTTAAACAGTCTGCATTAAGCTGGGCAAACACTGCGATTTTTTTTTTCAGTTATTCTGCTCCTGCTCAAACTGTACAAATCGCAGGGGTTAGAAGTTCATAGGTCACGATGCAGGGTCTCACACTATACGGCCTGATGCTCTGATGCGACCTGAGTGCTCAAACTGTGCGTCCATAGCTTATCGTACAAAATCTGTCGCTCGCTCTCCCTCTCTCTGTCTTTTACTCACACAGACACACCATCAACTTTGCTAAATTACTAATGAAAAACATTGACCAGGCAGCTGTGATTGAGCAGCAATGTCCATCCAACTCTTTTCATGGTTGTTGTTGTCGTGATAATTTTGTGAGGCCACATTGAAAAGCCTCGGATACAGAAGCGTAGAGCTGCCACCCAGACACTGTGCGTGCGCAGTGTGAGAGGCTGTGTTGTGGGGCGACAGGATTTCAAACTGGTTTGATTATCATGCGACCATACGATTGATGATTGGGAGCTGGTCGATAGGTGTTAACTGCTTTTCGTTACCTCATGTATACTACACGATGCACACACGATTAAGGCGAAACACGGGCCGATCCCCAAAACGGTTGTGCGACTGAAAAATCAGCTCAAAATGGGCCAAAAATCGCACAGTGTATGGCCAGCTTTTGGAGGCTAGCTCCAAACATCTGCAGCTTGGCAGTGTATACAGCACTATAATGACCAGACCTAATTCTTTTGAAAACCTTACATCTTTCCACAGGTCTCCACTTCATCAGACATCACCTAGACTCAGAGCTGGATGAGGCCAGCACAAACAGCAGCCTAACCGACTAAGATGATGGATCCATGGGGTCAGGAAAGCCAGAAGCAGGGGAGCTGGAGAGGTACCTTTCATGTCCATTCACTGGAGGTGTGGATCTATTGCATGGCGTTCCTCACATCAAGAAGCTGTCGATCAAAGTCAATACAGCTCTTCCTGCATCTGGAGCTTGTGAAGGACTTAGTCAGGCAGGACTCCTGTTCACTGCTAAACAGTTACAGCTTCACAGCAAGAACCTTGAGACCAAACTGCTGCTGAAGCTTAACCATCACCTCACTGAGTGAAGAAATAGCACATTTTTGCTAAATATGCAGAAACAGATGCACACCCATACAAGTTATGGTAAACTGAGCTGCCTTGTATGTACATACGTTGAAGAGGCTGCTGTGCCATTTATATTCACCAAAAATGAATATAAAGTTTACAGCATATCTTGTCACCGGAAATTGTTTGCACTGTTTATATATTTATATTATTTACTGTAGGTATTGGTGAAAAAAGCTTTATGCTGTGAAAAACTGAAATCTGGAAATTAGAATTGTTGTGCCTTATTTTGTTGATGTTTTTACATATATTCCTTTTGAAAATAGTAACATTTGTTTTTATTTATTTTTGTTTGTCTGATAACATTTATTTAATAAATAAATCGGACATTTTAAACAGTTACTCGCTACTTGAGTAGTCTTTTCGCCAAGTACTTTTTTACTCTTACTTGAGTAACTTTTTTGACGACTACTTTTCACTTTTACTTGAGTAATAATATTTTAAAGTAATGCTACTCTTACTTGAGTACAATTTTTGGATACTCGACCCACCTCTGAACCTGGTGCTAAACTAAGAGAAGCCACAAAATCAGTTTGAATAAGAGTAAACATTTACTCACCAAGTCAGTGTATCAGGTAAAGATCCACAGCAATGACAACAATAATATCTTGAGCTGACGCTTCTCCAGGTTTGCTCAACATATTCCATAAAAAATGCTGGCACCATGAACATGCGGACTGATCCGCGAGGGAGGAGGACGGTAGTCACGTGGCATTTTCAAAACACTTCTTTCATCCTTCCGCACTGAGAAGCAAAACTTCCAGCTTACTTAGTTTTTCTAAGTTAAGACAACTCAAATAAATTGAGTTTATCAGCAGTTTTGCATAAAAAGTACCGGAAACTTATTTAAATCGAGTTCTAATAACAAATTGATAAAAACTGTGTTCAGCCTAATTAATATTTTTAATTGAACACAATATTACATTTTACAGTGTATCTACTCATTAGTCATGCTAGGCATCCATCTGAACTCTATCAAAATAAAGGTGTATTTTAACTCATTTTAATTCTTTCTAATATCAGGGATATAGGACTATACAAAGTAACTTGTGACATCTAAAGCGACAGCACACTTAATGTGTCTTTCTTCACCTCATCACTTTTTTCTGTGTGTGTTGTTTTTCCATTGATGCCTTTCAAACGAAACTAGCCATGATATTTTCCCCCTCTGACAATTAATATCAGTTAATCCCGCCCCCTTTCAGATTTGTTCACCAAAAGAAAAGGAGAAAAAAACCCGTCATTAACACTGTACATTATTTGTCAGACCGGTTTCATTTTCATACTTTGTAAATATCTATATTGTATGGAGCTTGAAATCAAATGTAAATATGCTTACTGTATTTGTAATAATTATAATCCATTCGCTGTATAGCATAGATGTGTCATGCAGATATCCTAATTCTGTATATGGTAATCTTGCACCATTGAACTGTTAGTGAATGACACAACAATAAAAGTGCAAAACGTGCATTAGCAGTTGAAGTGCTGCCTGCTTATTTCCTGCTTTATGTGAGCTTCTGCTGTAGTTTATGTGCTTTTAGTCCCAAGAAACCACCCTTTTACTCTGGCGCACAATAAGATCTCCTGATGTTTGCTGTCAACTTCCTGTGATCTCCTGTGAACAGGTGGATTCATTCACTTCAAGTTTATGTATATAGCACCAAATCACAACAGTCGCTGAACACTGTAAAGACTCTAGAATAATTATGGAGGCACAACATTTAAAGATCCTGTCCTTCTATCCCACAGACCTAAAAGTTATTTATATGATAAATAGCCCCGTGTTTGTTTACTTGCTTTGTAAAATGCAAAGTGGTGACTTTTTCTTTTCAAGTACGTCCTCACATGGAGACATTTTTTATTATTGGCATAAAACAAGTCATAATTGTTTACAGAAATGTGTACATTTTATTGGGCAGAATGAGGTAAACAGTGAAGAAAAGTATGAGAAAACGGAGCATAGGATCTCCGGAGACTATGGCAACTAGAATTATTGTACACATGTGTATGTATTAAGGACTGACACAGACAAAGAATTAATCATACAATGAAGCAATGTCATTTTAAAATGTTTATTCATAAACAGGATAAAACCATTCAAGTATTGAGTCATGAATAAAACAGCAACCTCTCATCTGCTAATTGGGGAAACAGAGGATGTCAGTGTATTTTTCAGTGCTAGTTGTCCAAATTGAGTGAGATGACTTTACATTTGAATAGATTTGATTACAAGTTATATTTGGTTTTAATTGAGTGCAGTTCAATTTGATTTAAATCAAGCCAATTCACAACAACATTTTTCTCAATATGCTAAAATTCCCACCGAGACTAGATAAGATTATTCTAAAACTGGTAAAAAGACAATTCTCTTCATGCACAAAAATCCCACCCAGTCCCATAACCCAGGACGAATACTCCTTGTGTGTTCTTGAGCTGGACAGAAATTCCTCTTGCTAAGCGAGGTCCACGCCAGCATCGTGCCAGGCAGACTAGGAGCCTCCTGTCCCAGTCTCGTCCGTCCACTGGGCCCCATCACATCCCAGCCCAGTTCGCATTCTCCATTGGAGTCCGTCGCTCGATACCACAGCGGCTCCCCTCACGTCATCACCTGTACGTAAAAACAAATAGGAGCCAGAACCATCATCCCGGAAGCTGCCCTGGCTTATAGCCATGGCGACACTCTCCCAACACGGCTGCACCCAGTGAACAACAGTCAGCCACTACTCACAAATGCAGGCAGTGGTATACATCTGCACTGATGTCAATCACACGCGTTGTCTCCTACTGTCGCCGTTCCTGCTGTCGGGACTGGGTCACCACATCACGCTGACCGGTCTCCAGACGGGCTTCATGCGTTCCTGTTCCAATCTAGGGCCTCTCTCCTTCCAGTACTCAGCTTGCTTCCTTTTAATAAGTCCTTTAAACAGCTGAAAGGACACCACTGGACAGACACATGCCTCAGCAGGTGATGACCATCAGCTAATTTGTCCCATGCCCAGCCAATCCACAGTGGATTAAAACAATGTAAAAACATGTGATACAAACAGAGTAAAATCATGGAGATAAAAACAATGCTCACAAATAAACACTAAACTCAGAATAAAACCAATATAAATGATAAACACAAATTTCTACTATGTGAAACTTACATTCATCACCACCTGAAACTTTTATATTAAAATTTCAAGTTCGAACCTAACCTCATTTAATTTCTCTAAAAATGGGCTCCTGCACGCTTGCAGACATTTTTCCATCACAACTTATGGATGATGAATGATTTGATTAAAGCTGTGAAAACATTACTGATAAACTTCATGTGATTTAAAACCAGGGACTTTTGAGCAGTAGTGTGTACTGTATGTTTGTATGTAACTGTGTCTGACCTGGATTTTATCACCAGTTTCAAATAAGAATTTTCTTTAAAGTCTGTCTTTAAATACAAATGAAGTTCAACTTTAGCAAGGCTGATGGTAAACTGGCAATAACAAGTCCACTTTATTGCGTGCTCATTGACTTTCTCCTATCAGAGCTGTTTAACAAGTCCACTTTATACATGCTTATTAATCTATCACGCTTATCAGTGGCTCATGGTTGCTTAAAGCCTATGTCTGAACTTGACCACAGAGCCAGAGCATCATTCAATCCTACCTGCTGCCTATCTTGGCAGCAGCTCAAGGATGACAAACTCCACTTTCTCTGCATCAAGACAGCTCATAACTTTTTAACAGTCTCTCCTGATAGTCTCATATCATCTGCTCTAATCAATAACCGTACACTATAATTACAATGTAGACTACAGCTCAAAAGTCTGAGGTGAATTAGAAATGTCTTGTTTTCTGAATAGACTCAAATTTGGTCTCATATTGAATCACAGCAATTAATCAAAAGAGTAAATAATCATATAAATGCTTAATATTGACACTGATCACAAATCATGAATGATTTTGAATAGAATATCTACAGAGGTGTTCAGAGACCCATTTTTAGCAATAATCCCTCCTGTGTTCAGTGGTACATTGTCTTATCTAATGCAAGTTTAACACATTAAAGCCAAACTTATCATTCAAAACAGCTTTTTAAGAGATTTTAGCACAAACTCAAACTATTGTGGTGATTAAAGAAACAATAAATGTGTCTGGATCATCCCAGGTTTTTTTTTTAACCTCATTAAACCAAGTTTACATTTTCCTCTAAAGGGGCTGCAACACCCAGCTGCACAAAACCTTCACTTTTTTAACAGTTTCACTCTTTGAATATTTTTCATTTCTTACCATCAGAATTCTCCAAAAGATTTTTAGAAGAAATTATTTTCTTTCATGCATCACGAACTGAACCTTTTATGTAAACGTCTCAAGTTCCAACCAAACCTCATTTAATTTTGCTTAGCAAAGTACTTGTAACTCTAATAATTAGTAAGAGTATATTTCTTATTTTCCATTGGTCATCTGACCTGATAAACTTCAATTAACATTATAACACAGGACTGATTGTCTCTAAAAATGGGCTCCTGCACACTTGCAGACATTTTTCCATCACAACTTATGGATGAATGATTTGATTAAAGCTGTGAAAACATTACTGATAAACTTCATGTGATATTACATTAAAGAATGTCTCTCTGTCCTCATACTTCTATACATTCTTCTGTAATAGATAACTATACGCTATCATTGTAATCAATCGACACTACAGCTCAAAAGTTTGAAGTCAATTTTCATCTGGTTTATAATCATGTGATCGTTCCACACATCAGTGTCTAAGAAACGCTCATTTTTTTAGGTTGTCTATCATCAAAAATTGAGTTGATGGCAAACTCTCCCTAAAAAGTTCACTTTATTGCGTGCTCATCAATCTCCTCTACAGCTCAAAAGTTTGAAGTCAGTAAGAAACGTCTTTTTTTCTTAAAAAAACAAGATTCTTTTTTATATTTTGTAAATTAGTTGTGAATGCAAATAAATATTATTGCTTAAAACTTGCATTGATCACCAATTATGATTGATGTTTTATAAAATATTAACTTTGTGTATGGATTACAACAATAATAGCGAGTGTGTAGATTATATTACCTATCCTCAGTTCATCACATTAAATCTCAGCTTACTAGTGACCCAGCAGTTTTTCCAAATACAGCCGCACTAACCAACATCATTTTTTTCAAGTAATATAAAAATCATTTTTACATATTACCTTTTTAAACATCTGATTTTTCTTTCTAATGTCATTAAAACAAGTTTGCACATTTGTATAACAACAGTTGGACGTCCAGGTCTTTTAAGCTTTCAGTTTTTTTCTCAGTGTCACACATAGATTAGTTTTCGTCTCTTTCAATAAGAAGGTCGAATCTTCAAACCCTAAAGCAATCTTTGTTTCTTTCAATCATTCCAATATTTTTCATCTCCTGTAATATAATTGCAGTTAACCAGGGCTTAGCTACTCTGATCTACAGTGATTTTGGGGGTGTGGATACCTATTTTTTTCACAGGTGCAGAGCCTTTTTCTACAAAATTACGAATAAACTGCATTTTTTTAAAAGTACCATTAACATTAATGTAGACTGACAAGTAACTCAACATGTAACACAGTGATCAGTAGAGAAGAAAGAAAATAACCCATTTCAACATTTCTAGTTCAGATCAAAATTATTGTTCTGATTAAGGAAACAGTAAATTTGGCCACATTATTGTCCTGATCCTCCAATTTTCCCTTTCCAATGTGACTGAATAAAATTCAACTTTTTTTTTTTTAAATAAAAGCAGATGCAGACCCAGATATTTCTGGCAGTAAGAATCCTCCAACAACCTTTCAAAAGAAACATTTTTTGTCTTTCCTCAATTTTGAGACCAACTGAACCCACAAACCTTAAGCTCCAGACCCCAAACTAACCCAATTTAATGTTTCCTTAATCAGCACAGTAATTTGTAACTCTTTGTGTGTTATGTTTACTCACAGTTTTGATGCTTGCTTCTTTGACTTGATCCACGATTAGCTCTGCACCATCGCTCTGCTGTTTTCTCCTCATGCTTCTCCTTCATGCGTCCTGTCCTCAGATATAATCCAATCTGCCTCCTTGTTTCCTCCTTGACTTGTAATACAAAATTTCCAGTTAAATTAAGAGAAGTCCAGAAAAGTTTTCCTGCTTCAAAAGCTCTTCCAGTTGGCTGTCTTCTTGTCCTCCTTCAAATGTGCATTTTTCTACATTTGTATTTATTTGACTTC
This sequence comes from Pelmatolapia mariae, assembly GCF_036321145.2. Taxonomy (NCBI): domain Eukaryota; kingdom Metazoa; phylum Chordata; class Actinopteri; order Cichliformes; family Cichlidae; genus Pelmatolapia; species Pelmatolapia mariae. Next base: position 34,606,951 of record NC_086236.1, on the reverse strand, counting down.
ATATTGCCATGACAACACAACACAGAGCATCATGGTAGATTAAGGCAGGTGGTTCTCTCCTGTGCAGAAATGCTGGTGTTCCATAGTGATGTGAAAGTATGTTAATAATCTTTAAACAGACACTCACTGATCCTGTAAGAGCAGGAATTTAACTACAAACCCTCACAGTCCCCATCAGTATCATTCATTCTGCTCTGCCGCAATGGTCACAGTGGCTGGTTTAAGTACGTTTGCCCCATAGAAATCCACTGATGTCCCTTTGATACATATTTAGACCTTTTTCAGGGTGCATGAGTGTTATATCTCCATGTCATCCTAAACATTTTATCAACATGTAAAAGGGATACGTCCATAAGATTTTGATTTGTTTAATTTTAATTTAAACTTGTTTTATTCTGAATAAATGTGTGAGATGGCCCTCAGACCTCTAAATCCACGTCCAGGTTTGGGTGACTACTTGGATTAGGGGAGTATTATTTAGAGCAATGTTTGTCAATTTGGTTAATTGCTCAACTCAGGCCGTTGTTGTTCAGTCTTTTTCTAACTGAACTTTCACATTTAACATGCTAACTGAAGCCTGTAGAGTCTGAGATGTAGCTCTTTTATTTTCTGTATTGTACAGTCGGACTTAGGGGTGAATTTGCTGGGATTGGTGACTGTGTTGCATGTTTTGAATAATCTTCTTCAGAGTAGACTTTACGTGTAAGCTGATAGTGAATGAAAAAAAGTATAAAAAGCTGCTGTGGTTTTAACGTTCCAAGAGAGGTAATGCACATAATGCAGAGACGAGCGCACGGAGGATATCCAAATCCTAGGAAGGCAGCCTGCTGCTGTACACAGGCGGATTCTTCTCAGTCATAGTTCTTAACAACTTGACTGTTTTCTCAAACCACACAAAGAGTGCTGTTTCCATTCTGGGAAGTCTACTCATTGGTCTTCAAATTATAAGTAGCTATATATGAGCAGCTATATTAGCTTTGACTTAACATATGTTAAATAGTAAACTTTCCTGTTTTAAAATTTATGATGGCTCAAAATTCAAACCTTACAAATTAAAACCCTGAGTCATCACCACTTGTGTGAACTACAAGGGTGCCATCATTTTTCTTTTCAATCTGTTAAGTACCACATTTTACACACTGACTAAGAAAGGAAGTAAGCTCTTCATGGTGACCCCAGAAATTTTAATGTATCACTTTCTAGCATACGGCTGACACTGCTCGACATCTTACAGTGCAGTATAAGAGTCCCACCACAAGGAGACACTAAAGGCTTTCAAACCAACAGTTTCTGCTTCCAAAGCAGCGCCAACAATCACCACCGATCATCGTACTTATGTGACATAGACGATGGATGCATGTTTGAGTTGATACATCACTTAAAGCCACCACTGTTCAGGCATCACATCTGTCCATTAGGTTTCCCTTTCATATACAACATTTTTATCCCTGGGTACTAACTTTTTTGTTTTTGTTTGTTTGTTTGTTTGTCTAATGCTCTTGTTGCACTGCTAAATAGGCTGTAGCCAACATGATTTATAAAGGGATTATAAAATCTAAGAAATTACTGCATTATTTTACCTACTCTTATTAAACTCACTTTCCTAAAAACTGATTGCAGCTTCTACTTTGTGATGTCAATGTTATGTCTCTAAATGATTTCATATCATTCATGGGAGATATGCATGACAAATGATAAGTTAACAAGTCACTGCTACCAGCTTAATCAATTCATTGGGGCGACCTGCGTGTTGTGTTGCATTGTCTGATTTGGTCATAGTGTGTAAACACCTCTAGAGGCCACTGTTGTATAGCTGCTGCAAACTGAATGTACCCGTACCAGAGGTTATACTTAAAATGGCAGCTGCCAGGAAGTCTCTTTGGAAATTTGTGTTCGCCCTTTATGAAATAGATATGTTGTATTACAAGGTACTAATGCACCCTTGCATTGGTAAAATAAATTCTACTAGAATAGCTGATACTCCCTTACAGAAGATTTATTTTGACCTTTCTAAAGCCTTCTTTAAATTTAGAAAATAAAATGAAAACAGGCATATCAAAACAAGCCTACTAGAAATACTACTCTGCATTACATCCTAACACTTGGCTAAATCCTAATATGTAATTCTGCTTTAATAGTTTATTACACTAAATGTGATTATGCACTGAAAAAAAACATGCTGAGTTTACTTAGTTCAATAGTGGACATTGGTTGCACACAGATGTTTTGCTTTGGCACGAGCTTAAACAATTGAGTTGAATTAACACAAGTTATTCATATTCAATAAACCTGTGCAATTTGTGTTGATAAAATATGAATGAAACATGTTTTGGTGAAGTAATTTGAGCTCTTGGAATATTTTAATCCTTCACAATTTTCACACTTTATTCCAACACTATTCAGTGACAAAAAAACAAAACACTACATTTTTTGAAATATTTGTGGGTTTTTTCTTGTTTGTTTTTATACTACTTGAACACTAAAGTGACCCTCCAATGTGATGACAGTGCCAGCAGTGGCTCACAGCTCATTTAACGCTTTCTCCCAATTTGCTCATAACAGTCTCTCATATGTATGAACTATATAGGCTATCTCTATTTTAAAATAATGAGTGGGCAATGAGAGCATCTCCTCACTGTGTACTTTACTGACAACAGGACAACAGGGAATACAGAGAACTGACTGAGGACTTTTTCCAACTGGTGCCAGCAGAACCACTTCCAGATCAACACTCGGAAAAACAAGGAGCAGGTAGTGGACTCCACCTACACCAGTGAACATCCAGAGAATGGGCATTAAGATAGCTGACTCATATAAGTGATCTGACCAATAAACTGGTCTGGAGTAACAACAGAGAGTCCATCTACACAAAAGGATAGAGATGGTTGTATTTGCAACAGAGAAGTCTTTTGGAAGGGATTTGGAAGGGAGCAGGGAGCGCTCCTGAAGACCTTCTAGGACTCTTTGGTGGTATTGTCCATGTTTTATGGTGTGGTCTGCTGGGGATAGGAAGAAACTGAACAGGTTGATCAAGAAAACTAGCTCTGTTCTGGGATGCCCTCTTGACCCAGTGGAGGTAGTTTTCTCTGTCAGATAACAGCTCCCACCCCATACAGGTCACTCTGACAACACTAAGCAGTCCCTTCAGTGACAGGCTGCTGCACCCACAGTGTGCAAAGGGGACATTTTGGAGGCCTTTCCCTCCAGCTGCTGTCAGACTGTACACTGCACAACAGCAGTGAATGTACACCACATATGCACACACTGGAGTCTTTACATATATCAGTGTGCAATACTAAATACCTGCTACCATTAACACCCAAACACAGGTTCCACTGAATGGGGAGTTGGTGGGTTCGATTGTGATGATGGACCAGTAGAGTTTTCCTGGCTGTCCACAAGGGAGACTGATTTTAGCTGAGGGGGGGATTCGGGTTTAGCAGGGTTCGCCTCTGCTTAGGTCAGTACCTGTGAAGTTGGTTGGTGAAAGGTGGAGACAGAATGGCAGAGAGATGCAGGAGCGTCGGGTGTGTCTGATGTGTAAGAGGTAGAGAAAGAAGATGCAGAAGGGTGATCTGCAGGGGACTGGTGCAGCACAGAATCAGTTGCAAGAGGAGAAGAAGAACAAGAGGAAGATGATAATGGAGGTTTGACGATGTGATTGGCTGCAGGTGTATCTTGGGTAGCTCCACCGTTAGTTGGTGATTGGCTCTTGAGTTGTGAATGACAGAGAGGGCATCAGACAGCCAGCGTGGAAGAAATGACTGCACGGAGTGATCACAGCACTGGTCATGTCCTGGAACAAATCAAATTTCACATTAGCCTAGCTTTTAAAGCCCCAGATTAAGGTCATGCATCCTCTTTAGATAAAGATAAAAACAGTTCATACCTGGAAGCAGATAGCACAGATGTCATTATACTGCTCCAGCTGTGTATTGCTAGCTGTGGGGAGGCTTTTTGTCTTGTTTACAGCATCTCTCCTGAGCAGGAAGCTCTGCCAGCCCAGCTGGGCTCTGAGCCAGACGTTATAGTACGAGTGGACCAAGATGATGGTGCTTCCCATCACACTCCACTCGCCAAATACAGTCTCTGATACACCATAGCACACCACGCACACCGCAACCTGGTGAGGTAACAAATCACTGACAGTGAGGCAGAGACAGTGCTGATGCATTACATGACAGTGTCTGTTTACAGTCAGAACTTAGCAAAGAGTTGCTGTACGTGTGTGTGACACATACCAGAAACTCCAGCATCTGTAGGTCCCATTTACACAATATATGACTTCATCCACGTTCTCCACTGGAGCTTTACGAAACTCCTCCACCATGAAGAGAACAACAGATCAACAGAGTGCCAAGCACCTGGCGGTAGAGTGTTTCAGAGTTATTATGGAATTAAAAAACAAGCAAATATACATGTTTAATTATTATTGGGCTGAACTGTTTGGGTAGAGCAAGTTTAAACTATTCAATTGAATGTTTTTGCGATGTCACTGCGATGCGGTTGTGTGTTACCTGGAGAGAGGTGAGGATTGAGGAGGAGATGATGATGAGAAGCCAGAAGTCCATGTGGAAGAACTGGCAGATCATATAAGCCATGTACGCTGGAAAGGTCAGCAGGAAGGGACAGAGAGAAACTGCACGGAAGTGCTTCCACAAACTCCTACGGGACGGGCAGCAAAACCAGCATATGAGAAAGCAGTCAGGTTGATAGCAGGCTTTGCAAACACACTTTCAGTCAGATTACATTTATTGATGTCAAAAAGACTAACTGCCTGTTTAGGAATGAAGAAAGAAGGACAGTACACCCTAGTATTACTTAATTTATGATGTTAGCATGAGTTGTACTGATGACCATAGATAATGAATTCTGTGATAATTAACTAACTGCCCATAGTTATTAATAGTTGTTTATGATCAGTAAAAAATAAAACAAACAGCGGGACACAGAGTTTTCTTAAAAATAAACACATAAAAAAGTCTTTGGTATATTATCTTAATTGTCTCTAGATGCTCCCAGGGCTAGGACTATAGGATCAGCTATCTCCAGCATGGACTGCAGGATGGAAGCAACAACAATAAAGAAGATGATAGAGAGGAGGAAGGCTCTGTGGATGACCTGCAGCTCAATGAGGCCAGTTGGGACAGCAAGGATTAGCAAGGTGATAGCTTCAGTCATCCCCCTGCACAGAGAGGAAACAAATTAGAGTTGACACACCACACAATTATATGCCTTGGCTTTGCATTCAAGTTGGAGATCATATACACGTTTATCCAGACTTGACCTTTGGGTATACAATGTCAATTATTTTATCCTATTAGACAGTTGTGTGAAATGCAGACATCCTTAAAGAATAGTTCTAGATATGTGTGTTTCCACACGAAGAGAGGTTGAAACAGACTAAACTAACACACACACGTGTGTGTGTGTGTGTGTGTGTGTGTGTGTGTGTGTGTGTGTGTGTGTGTGTGTGTGTGTGAGTACAAAGCTAAAGCAGGAAAATGAGTGCAACTTTTTGCAGATGACACGTTATCTAAACACGGTGAAACAGCAAAGTCAGAGAAAACAAGCACCACAGCTAGCTCCGCCAGCCTGCTGCCAGTGTGAAATGACACATTTGTGGGCGCTTCCCATGGTGGCGGCATGAAAAGAAGAAAAGGAGAAAGGATGGATGACTTGGTGCTTAGCGGTGTTGTGCTAAAAAATGATCGTCTGCCAAAAACCGATCGCTCGTATTTAAACTGCTATAATAACTTGTTGGTCTATAATATGTGAAAACATATATCAAATGTATCCTTCATGGATGAATTCAAGTAATCTTGAGCCACAAACAACATTCCTATAACAACGTACAAGCTGCAATGAGTTTTTGGTAGTGACTTTTATATATGCTTTATTTATCTAGTTCCAAAAATGTGGTTGACGTTAAAAAAGTGTTTTTTAAGAGTAATGTGGGCAAGAGGACAGCAGATGTTGCAAGAAATATAAGAATAGTTGTGTAAAGATATTTTAAGTGGACAAAGAGGATAAGGCGTTTGTAAACCCTGTTCAAGGAAGTCTATCTAGCAAGATATGTAAAGATATTGGAGATAAAAAAAAAAAACACACACACACAGAGAAACATAGGAAATAATGTTTTGTCAGGCAATGACTTGTTGGCACAAGAAGAGTGGTCCTTGGTAGCCATGACAACAAGGAGGTCCCATAAAAGGGGCTGGGCTGTTTGTTGCTGGCAGGTAAAAGAAAAAAAACAAACCACACACACAAAAAAAATAAGTCAGGGGAGGCCCAGGCTGAACAAGGTTCATCCCTTGGAATTTTCACTCCAAGATCACCTGCCTGGACCTCCCCCTAGCAGATGAACATAGAGAGCCAGGTGAGCCGAGGGCTCGAACCCGGACGTTACTAACCTGCTAGTCCGCCACATGTGGCCACATGACGGGCGAACAGAATGGGGAAAATTCTTATATTAAAAGAGCTCAACGTGCTCATCGCGCAACCAGCCTTTCGAAATTAGCTGGAGACCACTCATTTTTGCACTCAAATACTCACAAGACTACAGCGGTCCTTAATAAAGACTTACCTTAAACAGGCTTCTTGCAGTCTGATGGGTTGTCTGGAGCTCAGGTAGACAGGCTTCACAAACCACATCTAGGTCTGCTTCAGCTGAGCAAACCATACACAGGACATTTTAACTATATTTTATTCATATAACAATTGTAATACTTTTACCTTTTATCCAGAAATTACAACAGAAATCAACTTGTAAAAGAAAATAAAAAAGAATAAAATGCAACAAAGCCAAGTTAATTTCACTGATTAAACACAGCAGCAGAATACAGTTTGAGCTCGGTGCCGAGTCTTCGGGTGGATCACTCCCTGCAAATATGTTAGTCATAGAACTCCAGGAGCATACAGGTGGATGCTGGGGTGGTGGATGGGCTTAAAAGAAAGTGGGGCACGTTACATGTCCAGCTCCAGGTTTCACTCCATACACGGTTACTGTTGTGAGTGCTTCTTTTCTGATTATGTCCAGTGCATGCACATAATGACACTTTTATATCCAAAAGAAGAAACCCTTTAAAAATATGATCCTGGTTCCCTGGGGTGGAGAAAAGCAAACTGCCCCGACTCGGCAGCAGCAGGGAGGCCCCACATTCCTTTATACTCCTTTTCGACTATGTAAACTGCATAATATACAAAAATATTTGTGGCAACTCGATGTGCTTTGTCCACTTTTATTATCGCATTGCTCTGTTAACCAACAAGAATACCTTAGTTCACTGTATGTTTGACTATAATTTACAAAAAACTAAAACATGATTTCTCATCGTTTCTACAATAAGTGTCATCTGAGCCCACAAACTCAACAGGACAGTGCTTACTCAAGTCATGGCTCAAGTGACTTAAAGGGCCGTTTTCAAAGAAAACTAAAAGTGTATGAGCAACCAAGGAAGTCCTACCTGGCCACTGGACAACATTCAGTGACAGTGCACTTGCTGGCATCTCCGGTGGGCAGGGCCCTGATTCAGTAGGGTCAATAAGGGATCTCGTCTCCTCCGTACTTAATGAGTGTGGTGTATCTGTCAGTCATGGCTGGCACATAAGACACCAGGTAGGTCCCATCATGGCTGTCACAGATATTTGCTTCTTGGGCTTCCCCTCTGGGTCCTTCAGGAGAAAACAAAAACTGTTACCTAAATATCAATGCTTTGAATACATTATTGTGTGGTCCACGTTCATGCACTCACAGTGATCTGCACTGCCAGCAGTCCCTCACCTGCATCTTTGGCATCAATGGTGACCTTCACTGGCAGAGAGGTGGGCACTCCAGTGGTGTTAAGGCTGGATCCACTTGCACGCACCTTGCTGGTATCATGGGTGGGCAGCACCTTCACCTTGTAAGGGCGGACAAAAGAGGAGAGAAGAACAACAGTCTCACAAATGAAAGGAGCCTCATTTACAGAACTGAGTCAACCAAACAAAGAGTTTTCCATTTTTAAAGCTGGCCAGAGTGGAACACTGTAACATGTAACACCTAGAAGGTTCAGATGGCTGCAGTACTTTGCTAATTTGGATCAAAGGTTTGGGGGGAAAAATGTAATTAAATCAAGTGATTGTAATGCTGTTACTTCCGTTGTGTAGTTAACCATCTATCATTTTAGATGTTTCATTAGCAGCCTGATGAAATTAGCTGAGTCGTTAGCCGACTTCAGCCATCCAAACAAATGACCATCTAAAGTGAATTATGCAGATCACTAGCACAGTACACAGATTACCACTTCTTATTCCACTTCTTATTCTTATTCCAGCCTCACGGTTTCTGATGAGACTGCCGTCAGCATGGTGTTCAGCTGGGTATCTCCCGATGCTCATGTCCTCCAGTATCGTGTGTCCTACACAGCACTGACTGGAGCTGATAGCCAGGGTCACACTGTGAGTGGGTTCTAGTCTTTACATCTTCAACTATTCTGGCCTTCAGCCGGCTGTCATGTGTGAGAATTCCAGAAATCCCATAAGTCCCAAAACTTTAAATGAGTTCTGACTGTGTTGGGATGATAGTGTGGTTTGTTGTCTGCAGGTGCTGGTCCCTGGTGGAGAGAAGCAGGTGATGCTGGAGTCATTGCAGCCAGATACACGTTACAGCATGTTGGTCACCGCTGAGTACCACAACAGAGAAGGAGGCAGCAGTTCAGCTCAGGGCAAAACTGGTGAGTCAAACAAGGGAAAGATGCCAAGACAGCTCAAGTGCAACTTCCAGTTAAGACCGACCGGCTTACATGCAAAAAGTGCAAACGTCCCTTAACTTTACCCTTACAGGAGGATATGCATACTTGAAGGTCTCCTCATATAGAAACATCAAGGTTTGTGGGCAGTCTTGTTTCTACAGCACTACACGTACAGTCATTTTGGTCCAGAGACACAGATTCCTTTCTCTGCATAATGATGGGCTCTCTGAACAATGAGACAGCAGCTAGTACCGGTACAATGACAGTACTGCTCTTGATACTTGGTTGGAAGTTCAAAAATTACTGGGTGCACTGTGTCTACGGTTATTGTCCATGCTAGTGTGCAAATGACATTCTTTGGCTTTGTGTTTTTTGTTTGTTTTCTGGCTTTTTTCCGTGTCTCTAGACACTTTGCAGGTAAGCAGTGCGAGTGTGGTCAGGTCAGACCACTCCAGTATCTGTGTGTCATGGAAACCAGTATCTGCCGTTGATGGATATGGTATTGTAATCCAGGATGTAAAAGGTATTCTGTAATCACGTCTACAGTGATGTGAAAAGGTCTTTGCCCCCTTCCTGATTTCCTAGTGTTTTGCATATTTATCACACTTATATGTTTCAGATCATCAAACTAATTTTAATATTAGACACAGATAACACAAGTTAATACAAAATGCAGTTTTGAAATGATGATTTCATAGATTAGGGAGAAAGATTATCCAAACCTCCCTGGTCCTGTGTAAAAACAAATTGCCCCTCTTGTTAAATCACAAGTTAACTGTGATTAACCAATGTTGGAAACTTCAGTTCAGTGTTACTAAACACACTCAGGCCTGATTAATTGCAGACTTGTGAATCAGGAAATCAGTTAAATAGAACCTGTCTGACAAAGTGAAACAGGCTAAAAGGCCTCAAAAAGCAACACATCGTGTCACCAGCCATCCTCCTGGTCCTCAGTGTTAATGCCCACTTAACTGGGTCCTTCAATGGAATGGCTCAAGCAGATGAAGCCTAATATAACAAGATGAGACTGAAAAATATTCTATTTTTATGTTTAAAAAGAAAAATATCACACTATCTATGCTTTCACTGAGCATATACCTGCATCACGAGTGTGAATGATGAACTCTGCAGGCTGAAAAGTCCTGGCCTCGCTCAGCCCCGGTCCACTCACACGCACACGGTTCACATCACCAATCCCTGACTGCTTGATCACAACAGCAATTGGGCTGCTGGGAACATGATGACCGTTCTTCTTGATGTTAACAAGGTGCTCACCAATCTCCTTGGGAACAAACGAGATTCCTAAGACAGACAAACAAAACAGATGTTAACCAAGGCTTATTCTTGTGTGTGCATGCAGCCCGTTTCAGCTGCTCCTGCTTCTTTCTCCATGCTTTAACTTTGATTATTTTCTCCTCTCTGTCTTTTACTCAGGGGTTAATAAAGCATTTGGATTCTGATGAGTCTCATTGTTTAGCAAACTTCTCACTTATCAGACGGACACTCACCAATGTGAGCGTTACGCAGCATCTTCAGCAGGCAGGGCTCCTCTGGGCCTGAGGGTGTTGTAAGAGAGACTGTCAGCTGGCTGAGGTCAAGCTCTCCTATGTCCAGTGGAACCATCACAGTGTGCTTCACAGGCTTACGTGGGGTGTAGGTGCCGGTGTATGTGCTGTTGCTATTATCCTTAAACTGGACATCCACAGAATTGCCTTCACCATCCTGTGCAGAAGACAAGGGATTAGTTCTATCAGATTTAACACACCGTATTTTTCGGACCATAAGGCGCACCAGTTTATAAGGCGCACTGTCGATGAACAGGTCTGGTTTCATACATGAGGCGCACTGGATTATAAAACGCAACAGTCAGATAAGTCAAACTTTACTCAACTCTTTCTTCTTGCTTCCTCCACTTCTGTACCATTGATTCATTAATGTTGAAATCTCTCGCAGCTGCTCTATTCTCACGTTCTACTGCGTGACTGACAGCCTTCAGTTTGAAATCCGCTTCATAAGCATGTCTCTTAACAGGTGCCATTTTGGGGTCCTTATCCACACACAATACAGTAATATTATGTTGAAGCACAGTACGTGTTACTCTGCGAGGCTCCTGACTACGTAGCCGTAATGCTCCTACAATCCATCAAGCGGTGCGACTTCGTAGCTTACCAAATTCATACTAAAACATTTTTTGACAGATTTTTGAGCGCTGTGTAGCACATAAAATCGGTTCAAGGTCAGTAAGCACAACCAGAATTCATACATAAGGCGCACTGTCGATTTTTGAGAAAATTAACGGATTTTAAGTGCGACTCATAGTCCGAAAAATACGGTACATGCAATATATTTAACATATTTGTGGTCATATACAAAGCCAGATATACCTGGGCTATAATTTTCAGAGGAGCTTTTCCTCCTTGCTTGGCATCAACTGTGAATTCAGTGGGTTTTCCAACAGCCAGAACACTGCTCTGAAGGCCTGGACCGTACGCCTTAAACTAGAGAAAACAATTTTAAACAAACAATTAAAAAAGGAACAATTTAAAGATCTACTATAGCCAAAAGAAGACCATTTACAGACTATAGCACTGTGAAATTTTTTTTGCCTCTTTTCTGATTTCGTATCTTATTCCATATTTGTCACACTTACACGTTTCAGATCAATCCATTTATAATATTAGACAAGAATGTCGGGAGGAAGCAAACAGTTTGTGACCGCTGCGCTGCTATGTTAAATCCTGGAAATAAAGAATCTGAAGGACAAGATGAGTAAGGCTGGAGTTATTGGACTGTATCAAGTTTAATAAGTTCATGCATACCAGTGACATCACGTCATCTCCGCCAACGAACACCCCAGTGGCTTCAAGCCTAGGCTTAGCCTCTACAGGAGAGCTTTCAGCCATGAAAAGTGTGTCCATCACAAGCCCACCACCATGATCTCAGGTCTTGAGGCAACAATCATGAAAACTAATCATTCATTGCAGTCTCACCTGGAGCTCGCGCTTCTAGTTCATGCCATCATGACCAAAGATTCTTCAATTAATAGTTTAAAGATGTCCATGAATGCACTGCTAACTGCTCTTCAACCTTATAAAAATCAACATGCATTTTGAATAAGAAACCAAAGGCCTCACTGTGCTTAGTGATTTATATGTCTAAAAAACAGGTTCAGTTTGTAACTGAGAGAGCGGCTCGGTGGCGCTGAATTATATTTCCAATAGAAACACAATTTCATATGTTGTAGTAACAACACACTGCCACAAGATGGCACCCTAGGCCTACTTTACCATGCTGTTCCAGTAAAAAAGAAAAAGTGACAGAGCCTTGAAAGAGTGACAGAGACACTTTTTATGAACTCATCTGTAATGTGTCACCTTTTCTGTAGAATGAAGTGCTTCCCTTCTTTTAAAGTAAATACAGGCTTACAAAGATCCTCTAAACATGTTTCTGAAATAATCCTAAACACAATCATTAAATCAAAACTGCAAGAAACAATTTAATTAATCACTGTTCTTAACTTAATTCCTTAACTTATTACAGAAATAAACAAAAACTCTTCTGCTGTCTCACCTCTGTCAGTTTTCATGCTGTTGCAAGAACAGGTGGAGGTGCAGGTGGAACTTTGACTTCACTGTGGTTTATATGTGCAGGCAGGAGTGTGACATCTCAGAACAGCAGAGGATTGTGGAGCACGGTGACTCCTGCTGCGACGCCCCCGTCTGAGTGTCCTGAGCTCTTGGTCCTCAGCAGATGGCCCACACACTCATTTATCACCATGTCTTTACCCTGCCTGTAAGGAAACAAAGTAAAGGCAAGGGAACATTAGAAACAGCCACCAACCAATCCCTTTTACTCCACCGCCCAAAAACCAGTGAGAAACACTAGCTAGTATTAACTTGGAATCAAAGTCCAGGCTCCCAGCATAACATACAGTCCAACACAAACTCCACAAACTGTCTTGCTTCAGCTGACTTTCCTTCACCTTCTCTCCAGAGAATCTCTTGTGCTCTTTTCAGCACGAAGCCACACTCCTGCTCACTGATCGTCACCTCTTTTTAACCTAGTCTCAGCAACTTTGTCCCATAGCTTGCACATCCTTTCCACCTCCATCTTTCTTCCCAGCCACCTGATACATATCTTTTCTCCTTTCTTAAAAGCCAGCCTAAGAAATACGATTTTATAATTGCCCGATAAAGTAAACTGCCAATTTCAAAAGTGTTATCATCCAAATTTATGCAGCGTGGCTAAATTAAGAATGAATTACAAACCCTAGCTTCCTTGCTAACATGATTAACAGCTAAATACTGTCATAGTGGAGGTGTAAAATTACTGCTAAAATAGCTCATGTGAACCCTGATACTGACCTATGTATTTATCAAAACAAATGATCTGATATTACAAAGAAAACTAATGATTGTTTTTTACAGTATTAGCCCAGAGTGATGTAAGGCAGGGTGGTTAGTCAGCCATAACTTGCTAACAACTTGTATCTGGTAGCTTTTTCACATCTTAATCAATGTTGTTGTCAAGTGTGTCTCGTATACACTATTATCTCAGTCACAGTACAGCATGCATGAATCACAGTAGATACACAGTAATGCAAAACAGCAGGCAGTCATGTATGTGTCGTCACTGTTTTGACTGAGGCTAGCTCATACATGGAATGCAAGCAAATGCTGCATGTGTGTGCAGATCCATGCACTGCTTAAGCTTCCCTAGTTTAACAAATGGTGAGCAATAAACAGAAGTTTCAGCATTTGCTGCATTCTCAACATTTTTAAAGATGCTTCTGTCCTCCCGCTGTACCTCCTCCTTCTCGCTGAGGCTTCAAGGCAAACTGCTGCTGCCAAGGCCATTGATACTGTTTTGTCCCTCTCTGGACCCTGTAGACGAGCGCAACCACAGAGAAATAAATGAGAGGAATAAAATGTGAATGATATTGCTTACACTGAACATCAACACCCAGGTGAGGATTATCTAATGCCAAATTTTCCAAACAATGAAAAACTCCTTTTTCTCACCATGTCTAGAGTGTAGAGGTCAGCGAATGTCGCTCGGATCTGCTGCACAGCTTGAGGCTGGTCTGGGAAGAATCTGTCCAGGACTCCAGGTCTGGCGAGCACTTCCTGAACCTTCTTGGTACCAGCCAGGTGAGCGCTGATATCTGGACGCTTCACAGCTCGAGAGCGCTCCATCAGAAGACGAGCATCCCAGCTCTGCAATTGAAAACAGACAATGAATTCTCTGCTTGCCAGCACACCGACCAGCAGAGCGTGACAATAGTTGGTTTATATTACGCTGAGATTTGACAGAGACAGAAGAATGAAGGAGAACAACAGAGTCACGCTATCAAGGAGAACCTGTCAGTGTTCATACTGTTACAAGAACAGGTGGAGGTGCAGGTGGAACTTTGACTTCACATCTCTGGACCCTGTAGACGAGCGCAACCACAGAAAATAAATGAGAGGAATAAAATGTGAATGATATTGCTTACACTGAACATCAACACCCAGGTGAGGATTATCTAATGCCAAATTTTCCAAACAATGAAAAACTCGTGTCCTTTTTCTCACCATGTCTAGAGTGTAGAGGTCAGCGAATGTCGCTCGGATCTGCTGCACAGCTTGAGGCTGGTCTGGGAAGAATCTGTCCAGGACTCCAGGTCTGGCGAGCACTTCCTGAACCTTCTTGGTACCAGCCAGGTGAGCGCTGATATCTGGACACTTCACAGCTCGAGAGCGCTCCATCAGAAGACGAGCATCCCAGCTCTGCAATTGAAAACAGACAATGAATTCTCTGCTTGTCTTTTTATCATTAGATGTTAGGGTGCCTGGGTCCTCGACCCAGTGTTTTGTGTTTTTGGTTCTTTGATTTTGTTATTTCATTATATTCTAGCTTTGCTTTATGGGTTATAAGATTATTCTTAGTTTAGGTTCTCTGGGTGGTTTTGTTAGAGTTTTAGTTTTCTGGTTTTCTGTCTGTGATCCATAGTTGCTGTCTCCCCTGTCTGCTGTATCCCCGTGTCCAGTCAGTGTCTGTGTCTGCCCTGGTCCCACGTCTCTCTTCCCTCTGTTGTAGTGCCTGCCTGTGAGTCTGTGTGTGTAAGTTCAGTCTGTGTTATGTTTCCTGTTTTACTTTGAAGGTCCATGTCTTATGTTACTTTATCTGGTTTTGCTTCCCCTGTTTCGTTAGGCCTGATTTGCCCCAGCTGTGTTTCCCTCCTGTTACTCATTCCCTGATTGCTCCCTCTGTGTATATGAGCCCTGTGTTTTCATCTGTCTGTGTTGCGATCTACCCTCGTTCATGCTGTGTGTTCTGTTTGCGTAAGTTTATTTGCAAGTTTGTTTCCGTTTGAGTTTAGCAATAAATCTGAGTTTGAGTTACTTTCTGCTTCCAAGTGTCTGCACATTGGGTCCTCCTACTACCACTCCTGCCTGCACACAGCCTTCACATGACAGAAGATGTATTTCTGTATTAAAAGGTTCAGTTTATTGGGACACTTTGTGCTAGAAGAATTTTTCCAGCATAAAATAGCCTCTACGATTTCACTAATGTTTAGAATCTTATTTCACTGCTGCTAATAACGTTTTACACGCTGTCACAGGTTTTTTAGCTTCGTTCGTACAAACTTTCTCGTGGTTGAGATTCCTGACAAAACAGCCAGCACACCGACCAGCAGAGCGTCACAATAGTTGGTTTATATTACGCTGAGATTTGACAGAGACAGAAGAATGAAGGAGAACAACAGAGTCACGCTATCAAGGAGAACCTGGACAGTAGATTCAGCAGTTTGGCTTGAAACTTGCAAACTGTTTTAACTTGTTATGTCCGATTAACTTTTCCTTCCAGGGTGCTCGCCAGTTTTCTTTCACTTGTTTCCTGTTCCTGCCAGCAGAATGCACACACAGCTGCAGTAACTGCACACAATGTTGCAGAGAACATGAAACAGCAACAAACATGTGTTGGTCTCTAATCACCCATTCAGACTGACACAGCGACAGGTCTGTTGTCACTTATATCAGCCAATCAGGGCTAGACTTGGTGTTGCTAAGCAGGGAAAGAAATAAACTCAATGATAATGACGTTCCAGTTTCTCATGAATACGAATCACTTTAAGCAAGTCTGCAGGTTTCATTTTAGTGTTTTTAACTAAACTCTTTGATGTAATCATTCTGAGTGCAAATCAAAAGTTGGACCTGTTCAGAAGTGTAGTTGTCAGGCATGTAACCGTTCCTGAAATACACCACGGCGACCTGTTTGCTGTCCCTGAAGTGAAAGTGACACAAAAGACACATTAATCCATGTCGACACACAGCGACCTCCACTTCCTTGAAGTCTCTCGTGCTGCTGTCCACTGGGAATCCCCATGACATGTAACACAATTAATAAATTAGCAAGGAATTATAAAATTTTTCATTTACTCTAATTTAACACTAATCATTTTGCAGAAGACAGTCATTTGTTTACTATAGTAAAAAACTATTATGTCAAATTAACCAAAAAGAAAAAGAGACAACAAATGCAGACACTTGGCTG
The DNA here is from genome assembly GCF_036321145.2 of Pelmatolapia mariae. Taxonomy (NCBI): domain Eukaryota; kingdom Metazoa; phylum Chordata; class Actinopteri; order Cichliformes; family Cichlidae; genus Pelmatolapia; species Pelmatolapia mariae. Next base: position 34,590,683 of record NC_086236.1, on the reverse strand, counting down.
TCTTCAACCATGGAAGGTTTTTATAAATAAATGCATAAAAACACAAAAACAAATAACATCAACAATGAGCACCTTTCGTTTTGCTGAAAGTGATATAGCTTTCTGTTACCATCAACTGAAACCGCCAACATTTCAGGTGTGCATGCTGGGCAGCTGAAGCTGACATCACAGCACAGCTGCTCTTCCTCATCAAGAAAGCTGTGCTGCACTGCATCGCTGTTGGCATGCCCAGTCTGTATGTACAGAAATATAACAGAGAAATAAATATTTGCATCTGCTTATTGAAAAACCATATCAAAGAAATACTTCACTCACCCTTCCCCCACACTTAGTACCACGCTCCAACAGTTTTGCAAAAGCTTCCCTGGAGAATCATGGAGAAAATACTTTTAGTTCCTGGAAGGAGCTCAAGGGTCTAAGTGTAAACAGTAGACATGTTGACAGATGCTGGCCAATATCCACTCCTAATCAGGTCCTTTAAATCAGGGCTGCACTGCTGCTGCCATGTTTGACATCTGTATGTCGCCTGGTGCACATCATAACGTCCTTGGACCAAAAAGAAAAATAAACAACATGACTAATAAATCACTGCCTTCACAGATGACTTCTGTTATTGCAATACCATGTTCTGATTGTACAGCAAGGGCAGAAAACATGCTTCATCACACTATGTTCAAATCCATCACCCTAACCTAAATAGCAGGTTGCTGTTTACTATTAATGTTGATTAAAATCACTATTTTTCCTGCTGACACTGTGAAGTTTACGTCCCCACAGGAGCAGTTTCGAAGCTTCACTGTTGGCAGAATGCGAGCTACCAAAAGAGAGAAAACCACTTAAATAGATTATTTCTAACTGGCTGTAGACACATATGAAAACCAAAACTGAGTATCTCATGAGGAAATACCTTGTATATTAGTGCAATTTTGACCGTCCACTCTAATAATACATGTGGTTGGAGGAATGGCTTTAAAAAACATCAATAACACTTTCTCTGTTGTGGAGTGGCTGATGTTTGTGATGTAGAACATCACAGAACCATTCCTCTGGAAGACACTCTCTGCACATAGACAGGACTTTCTTTTAACAAATTAAGCAAATTTGAATAACTGAAAGTAGTACGCACTCAGATCCAGCCACTCTCGACAAAGGTAGCAGCTTCTATTTTGATATTATAGCTCAGGGTGGCTCAGTGTACTTCACTATGAGCTGACAGTTAAAAGGACATTTGTCAAATTCATGTGGTTTTATAATTATTAAAGTTCTCACACGCTCAAAGACATAAATGTCAGCCAACAAGGCATCGCTCATCAAGCTTAGCTATATAGAAAAGTACGTTATTGAGATGAGACCAAATAACAGCAGGGTGAAGACAGCAGCAAAACAGAGGATGACCAACAGTTTCTGTGTCAGTGAGACATTTCAGCTGGTATGGCCGTGCTTCATTCCAGCGCTCAGCAGCTTTCTGCTGCCAAAAGGACCGTGACACTGCCCTACTTCTTTGAGCCTCAGGAGAAGGACATCAATCCAAAACCGCAGACAGCCTTTTCATATTCTTTTCTCCAAAGAATGCAAATAGAGTATTTGCAAGTATTGCAAATATGAAGTAATTAACAAATTTCCCACGTATGGGACTAATAAAGGTTATCTTATGTTATCTTAATCACCTTTGTTTCTGATTATGTCACTTTTACAAATCGTGTCCCATCAGCTCTCATGGCTGAACTTTGGCTTTGAGGGTCGGGGAGGACAAAAAGCTATTAAGGACCTTTTGATTTGCAATCCAGTTCTTCTCTAAAGTATTAAGGATGAAGCAACAGCGCTCCTCTTTGCTATTCTGAAATCTGTGTTAAACACAGTGTAGAAGGTAAGTAGAAGCTTACACAGCACCATCAGCCATCATGCTAAATTTGCATCTTCAAAACTCAGTGCAGCCAGACTCAAACCTGATTATAAATGTTCAGGAGACACTGTTTAACGTTTAGTGTTAACTTAAATCACTCATCATTTATAGTATTACAGAGTTCGGGGTTATGGGTTAGCACTATCATGTTAGCCGTAACTTTATTAACTAGTAACTTAATTAGTCATGATAGAAGGTAATATTTCTGTCCTAACATGGTTTTAATATGTTTCACTAGAAAATAAGCTAACATTTACAGCATGACTTTAAGCTAGCACCATAAAGACGGTAAAAGACATTCAAATTTGTACAAATGCATCTGAAAAGTGTTATATTAGCAGTGGTTGTGCTACTCCACAAAGCCACTTGAACATTACTGACACTTGCTGACACTCCCTTTCAATGGTGTTACCTGTAAACAGTGGCTCCAGTGCGATAAAAGCTTGTGAAGAAAGTATCACGTGGAGATTGGGCGTTACTGGCCCATGTGTATGGGTTGGAGTTGTAATGCTAAGAACAGCTACTGTATGGACTGATAAGATGTGAAACGGACATATATAGGGTGCGTTAAAGGCCGCCTTAAAACTAAATGCTTCCCTGGGCTTTCAATTGCAGTTAAACAAAGACGCCGTGCACCACACAGCACAGCGAAAAGAGGTAATCTATCTACCATGTGGTTTTACATAAATGGGCTTCGTGTTGCACCAACCTTCATAAAGTGAGGCGTCATACTAAGAATAGTTGTCTTGCTATGATTTGTCCATGTTGTGGCTGCTTGGATCATTGCCAGATCCCAGGTACAGTTCTACAGGATGATGCACTCATGTTGTGTCTTGGTGAAACTGTGCTGTTTGTGAGCACTGTGTCTCTATTCTCTTACCCAGATCCAGTCTCTGGCACAGTGAGCCCAGCCCCTGCAATACAGCCAGCTGCAGTTGGTAGGCCAGGGTGTGTGTGTGTAGACAGGCCCAGCCTTGGCGCTGATCGGAGCCTGCCGTGCCAGAGAGGCGCTCAGCTTGGGCAGAACCTGTTTAGAAACCCTCCTCCTCAGAAAGTCCCCACATGTTTCACCCAGCACGCACAGCACCTGGCATGTAGTGTACAAAAATGTAATGTATAAAAGCAGCAAGCTGTCAAAATTCAAGAAAACCTTCCCGTTGTGTACTCGTGGATGAATTATCATTTACAAAACTCGTATATATCCAAAAGCTGATGAAACAATTTCCCAGCAGCAGCTCTGAGTGAATAAATGACTGTTTACAGACTTAACGTGTCTGAATTTGTCAGTTCATCAATGAAAATATGAATAACAAATTCAAAAATAGTCCAGCTGATGACAGGAGCTGACGAATAGTTGAATCAGCTGACACTTGTACCAAAGATGACAAAAAACTATCAGCTTCATTTATCCCAAAGTCCTACTTTGTGATTCTCTGAGACAGTTTGAAAAGCAGCCTCTAAGAAGGCATCCACACAGTGATTTGTCTGTGCTGATAGAAGAAATGTTAGTTTAAAGAGTCTTCACAGACTCTTACAACCCAAAAAAGAAAATAATAGAACTATTTCTGAATGAAATAAGCCTATTGTGGAGTGTAATCTTTCATTCTTTCACTATTAAGAGTTTAAAAAACTAAAGATGACTTGAATAATTTAGACTCACATAATGAAAAGAGAGGTTTGTTTTACTTACCCTGAAGGCTCTGAGGACTGCTAATGGGTCATCGACCGTGAGTCTCTGCAGGAGTGCTGGCCAGCAGCCATGAGCCATAGGCAGCACTTCATTTTCCCTCTCACTCAGCACCTGAACACACAACTCCAGCACATCCAGTACCTAAAGACAAAGACACACATCCCACCTAACAATTATCTCTGTTTTGATCCTGATTATATGTGAGCTGAAACTAAGTATTGAGGTCTTCATTGAGAGCCCAAACTCCTGAGCAGGCACGACTTCAGCACGTGACTTATTTCTGTTTCACTCCTGAACCAGACTGAATGTTTTTCCTTGATGAGCATTACACCAGTGAACAGTCACCCACACAGTTCTGACAGGATGAATTGTACCAACGCTGGCGGTCCTACCCTCACAAGAATGATTATTTTTGTTATTAGTCCAACAGTTGACTCTACATAAAACTACTGATACAGTACCTTGAGTCGGAGCCTGAGGCTGGGATCAGACAGCAGATGAATGCAGCGCTCTCTGCTTGTAAAACTTCTGTATGAATATTATTATGAATATTAATTCTACAACAGAAAACCACTCAGCATTTAAACCGCCACGATGTATTAAATGTTTCCAAAGATACTGATAATTTGATAACAAGCAAAGTTATATATCCTGAAATGTACTCATTGATAGAAACTTTGAAAGGCACTGCAGAAAACAAAGTTAAGCAACACAGAAAAATGTGGTAGCGAATGCCTTGAGTCACATTTTCTTCCTTATACGTGAGACTAAAGCTGACATCACTGTTGAAATCTTACCCAGTGCCTTCATGAGCGCGTGCAGCACGGAGCAGAAAAGAGCAGCTGTGCGCTCGTAGCTGGGATCCAGAGCCGTCAGCACATCCTGAACGATGTCCCCGACCACGGGCTGCAGTCAGAGTGAGTCAACATAACTGTCAACACCCGTGGAGCCTGGCCAACAAGACAGGATTACAATGAAATACAGTACAAGCTCTGGGCAGCACAGGCTTAAGCAGACAAAGAAGGAAATCGGGTAAACCCTCCAGCAGTCATTTCTGTCTCCATTTTGGGCTAAAAACAAAAACAGGTCATAACTACCTGTGGATGCTGGCTGAGCCTCTGAAGGTTGAGTGATATGTCATTAAGCAGGTAGTCAGAGTTGTCATTGATCAGTTCCTTGAGGGAAGTGTATCCACAGGCCTTACTGATGTCCCACATGGAGCTCAGCGCCGCCTGACCAGCAGCGTCTCCTCACCAGCTTTCTCCAGCACAGGATACAGCGAGGCTATCAACAAGGGACGGAAATCGCGGCCCAGAGCCTGAGCACAGCAGGCGATGCCCTCGAGTTGGATGCACAGCTGACAGATGTTGCTTTTGAGCTAATGGATCGTGGATGCAGATGTTGATGATGAAGGAATCACTTGGAGAGAGCTTGTATTTGAGTTGCTGGCATCACTGTTGCATATGGAGGGGAGTCTGGATGGACTGAGCAGCTACGCAAAGAGACAAAACACGTGTTAATGCACTGCTTTCTAACCACTTTTACACATGCACTGCAGCTCGGAAGTTTTCAAGATATTGTCCATGCACGTGAGAACGCACATGTCTGACACAGTTAGATCAGACATTAAACAGCCTTTAGCCTTCCTGCTCCTGAGTGAAAGCCTGTATTATTTCTCACTGTGCTCATGTGGGGGTAGCACAGATTAGCCTTTCTCAAAGTCAAGAGTGGGGGCCAATTTAGGATCTTCACTCAAATTTAAAATACAAGGGAAACTGATGTATTTCCTTACATAAACAAAAACCACACAAGCGCTTATAAAATGCTCATCCTACCCAGTCATACGCAAAGTGTTAAAATCAACGTGTGATCCACCTGCCACTAAGAGATATTATTTCTCTTTGGTAGATGGAAAAAATGTAATTAAACTCACTGTCAGTAGCTACAACAGCACATTTGTTATAATATGATGAATCAAGCATTTAGATATTAAATAGTATTGAGGGAGACAGGATCAAATACGGTGGGGCAAAAAAGTATTTAGTCAGCCAATTGTGCAAGTTCTCCCACTTAAAAAGATGAGAGAGGTCTGTAATTTTCATCATAGGTATACCTCTAACTTGTCTGAGTTTTAAAGAATTGATTTGCAAATTATGGTGGAAAATAAGTATTTGGTCACCTCATTTTTTGCCCCACTGCGTAATATACAAAGATATTTGTGGTAACTCGATGTGCTTTGTCCACTTTTATAATCACATTGCTCTGTTAACCAAAGGGAACACCTCAGTTTATTGTATGTTTGACTATAATTTACAAAAAAACTAAAGCATCATTTCTTATTGTTTCTACAATAACTATCAAATGAACAAATGGACAGTGCTTACTCAAGTCATGGATCAAGTGACTTAAAGGGCCGTTTTCAAAGAAAACTAAAAGTGTATGAGCAACCAAGGAAGTGAGTCCTACCTGGCCACTGGACAACATTCAGTGACAGTGCACTTGCTGGCATCTCCGGTGGGCAGGGCCCTGATTCAGTAGTGTCAATAAGGGATCTCGTCTCCTCCGTACTTAATGAGAGTGGTGTATCTGTCAGTCATGTCTGGCACATAAGACACCAGGTAGGTCCCATCATGGCTGTCACAGATATTTGCTTCTTGGGCTTCCCCTCTGGGTCCTTCAGGAGAAAACAAAAACTGTTACCTAAATATCAGTGCTTTGAATACATTATTGTGTGGTCCATGTTCATGCACTCACAGTGATCTGCACTGCCAGCAGTCCCTCACCTGCATCTTTGGCATCAATGGTGACCTTCACTGGCAGAGAGGTGGGCACTCCAGTGGTGTTAAGGCTGGATCCACTTGCATGCACCTTGCTGGTATCATGGGTGGGCAGCACCTTCACCTTGTAAGGGCGGACCAAAGGGGAGAGAAGACAACTGGCTGTGGAATACAGTCTCACAAATGAAAGGAGCCTTATTTACAGAACCGAGTAAACCACGCAAAGAGTTTTCCATTTTTAAAGCTGGCCAGAGTGGAACACTGTAACATGTAACACCTAGAAGGTTCAGATGGCTGCAGTACTTTGCTAATTTGGATCAAAAGTTTGGGGGGAAAAATGTAATTAAATCAAGTGATTGTAATGCTGTTACTTCCGTTGTGTAGTTAACCATCTATCATTTTAGATGTTTCATTAGCAGCCTGATGAAATTAGCTGTGTAGTTAGCCGACTTCTGCCATCCAAACAGATGAGGTGAATTATGCAGATCACTCGCACAGTACACAGATTACCACTTCTTATTCCAGCCAGACTTCAGGTACTTCATTCTAATCATGCAGTAACAACAACGATTTATTACTACTGGCTTTTTAAATTGTGGTTCTTCTATTCTAGAAAAACAGAAACATGTTATCACAGGGTTTTGTTTTTTCAATGACATTTGTGTTGGCTCTGTCGGTTGCAGGCAAACATTTATCATAATGGTTAGATATTAGGAAATAGCTTAAAATGTGTGCATATTTAACTTGTTACACTGCCGTAGTGTTACCTGCGTGGGATCTCCTCATGAGCATATGACTGTACCCTGGATGATGATATGTGAGGAGCTTGAACTTGATTCGCTAACAGAAACTGATTTAGCTAGCTTAGCGCACATGTCTTGTGGCAAGATATATGCACTTAAATGTTTTAAGTCACTGGCTGTTCTGCCAAATTGCCACCAACCTGCAACTTTGTGAGCTGACTGTTTCGCGATTTTTGTGTTTTAGACAACAAAAATAAAAGAAAAAGATGTACCGATTCAGGCTTTTCCTTTCCTGTGGTAGTCGCATAGAATGACGTCACTGACACTGGTTTAATATGAAAACAAACTTTGCAAAAAAAAAGAAGAAGAAGAAGTGAGTCGGCGTGTCATCTTTATCGAGCACCATACATGTTTTGCCTCACGATAAAATTATTATTTTTCCTTTTCAAAAATAATTTATATTCAGAGAAGTCAAATATACCAAATTTGTACAACTTCCACGGCCGGCAGGTGGCGCAGAGCACTTGCCGGCCCCTGGCAGACTGAAGCACAGACAGGCACCGGTTCGAGTCTCGCTCGATCACTCACACACTCACTCACTCACTTCAAATCCTCTCTGTAGCTTCAGTCTGCTAGGGGGATTCCTGGTCTGCGCAGGGAATCCCAGTTTTTTTTTTCTTTTCTTTTTTGGGGTGTTGGGGCCTGTATTTATAAAGCTGGGACTATCTCTGTTGTCATGGCTACCAAGAACAACGCCAGCTTGGGGGAGAGCGGAGAGCCGATAAGCAAAGACTCATTCATCCTTTCTCCTCTTTCGTTTCACAGCTGCTGCGGTGGGAAACGCTGGGACTTGTGTGGCTATGCAGTTTTTTCATTGTTGGGAACTTTTAAGGACCAGCCTTGAATTTTACAGATTTGATAAGTGAAGCCTGGATATATAGTGAGGAGAGCTGGGATAATCTGGACAGAATCTGCAGGCTGCATCTCCAAATCAGAAGTGGCTTTAGATCTGACTCTTACAGACAGGCATGCATGTCTCAGGGTGATTACACACTAACACATTGTGATTAATCACACACATTTTTATACATTTTATTAACAAGATAAAAAAAAAAAACCACTATACAAAATGTGTTTTTGTGACAGGCCGCTAGTAACAAAGTGCTTAAAGATTTAAAATTGGTTCTTTCCCAAGTTTTCTGTTATGTGTACACATATTCCTTGAATTAGGTGCTTTTTAATTCTCCAATAATGGTCAGTGCAAAGTGTTTACACAAACAAACAAAAAAAGTGTTTACACAAACAAACAAACAAACAAACAAACAAACAAACAAACAAACAAAAACATTACTCAGAAAACGGTCAGGTACAAGAACTGGATTAAAAAGGATTGGAAAAACCAGATAATGTCCAATGAAATACTTCAGCGTCTGGCTCATGACTTTTGCACAGTACTGTAAATGTTATTAATAATGAAAGATATAAAAATGTAGCTTTCCCATTTAAAAAAAAATCCCATACACATTATTCTTTTCTTCTAGTGAAGGTGCCTCCTCCTTCAGACCTTAGGGTAACTAATTTCTCAGACAGTGACATCACGGTGCGCTGGGAAGCTGCAGATGATGATGATGTTTCTCACCTCATTAAGTGGATCTCCCTAAGTGGAGGCGACCTGAGGCAGGTGGGGAAGAACTATTGGGTTGTTGGAGTACATATTATGAAATAAAAAAATACAATATCTCAATAAACTGTTGTCCTGTGTCTTAAGGAGTATCAGATATCACTGTCTGCACTCTATGGAGATGGAGCTCAGAGTGAAGCTGTGGCCGTACGCTATAGCACCTGTGAGTCACACATTTTCTGATCCTGAGCATTTCTCAAACACAGGAGGGGAGAGCCTGAAACCATTTACCTAATCACATTAGCACTAGTGTTCAGCCTAAAAAATAGACAAGTTAAAAGTCATGCATTTGAGTCAATCATCCTTTTTTATTTTTTTAGTATATTATTTGTTTATTTATTAAATTATTTTCGAGACACTGTTAGTTGTTAGAAGCCAATGTTTTAATGATAGGATATATATGACAGTAATGAGACAACCTAAGATATCCAAGATTACCACAAAAACACAGAAATAAAAATCATAGAATCACAGAAAGCTTGTTTCTCTCCCGTTAGTCTTTAGGCCCAGTTACCTTTTACTTTTCTGTGGTCAGTAGCCCTTCGTGTCATATTCTGTCTCTATGTATAATATAGCATTACTAATACAATAACCTGTACGTAAATGAACTTCATTGTGTAATTGAGCTCAGCTCAGGGCAAAACTGGTGAGTCAAACAAGGGAAAGATGCCAAGACAGCTCAAGTGCAACTTCCAGTTAAGACCGACCGGCTTACATGCAAAAAGTGCAAACGTCCCTTAACTTTACCCTTACAGGAGGATATGCATACTTGAAGGTCTCCTCATATAGAAACATCAGGGCTTTTGGGCAGTCTTGTTTCTACAGCACTACACGTACAGTCATTTTGGTCCAGAGACACAGATTCCTTTCTCTGCATAATGATGGGCTCTCTGAACAATGAGACAGCAGCCAGTGCCGGTACAATACCAGTACTGCTCTTGAAACTTGGTTATAAGTTCAAAAATTACTGGGTGCACTGTGTCTACGTTTATTGTCCATGCTAGTGTGCAAATGACATTCTTTGGCTTTGTGTTTTTTCTTTGTTTTCTGGCTTTTTTCTGTCTCTCTAGCCACTTTGCAGGTAAGCAGTGCGAGTGTGGTCAGGTCAGACCACTCCAGTATCTGTGTGTCATGGAGACCAGTATCTGCCGTTGATGGATATGGTATTGTAATCCAGGATGTAAAAGGTATTCTGTAATCACATCTACAGTGATGTGAAAAGGTCTTTGCCCCCTTCCTGATTTCCTAGTGTTTTGCATATTTATCACACTTACATGTTTCAGATCATCAGACAAATGTTAATATTAGACACAGATAACATAAGTTAATGCAAAATGCAGTTTTGAAATGATGATTTCATAGATTAGGGAGAAAGATTATCCAAACCTCCCTGGTCCTGTGTAAAAACAAATTGCCCCTCTTGTTAAATCACGAGTTAACTGTGATTAACCAATGTTGGAAACTTCAGTTCAGTGTTACTAAACACACTCAGGCCTGATTAATTGCAGACTTGTGAATCAGGAAATCAGTTAAATAGAACCTGTCTGACAAAGTGAAACAGGCTAAAAGGCCTCAAAAAGCAACACATCGTGTCACCAGCCATCCTCCTGGTCCTCAGTGTTAATGCCCACTTAACTGGGTCCTTCAATGGAATGGCTCAAGCAGATGAAGCCTAATATAACAAGATGAGACTGAAAAATATTCTATTTGAATGTTTAAAAAGAAAAATATCACAGTATCTATGCTTTCACTGAGCATATACCTGCATCACGAGTGTGAATGATGAACTCTGCAGGCTGAAAAGTCTGCAGAGTTTTTAACATCAAGAAGAATGGTCGTCATGTTCCCAGCAGCCCAATCGCTGTTGTGATCAAGCAGTCAGAGATTGGTGATGCAAACCGTGTGCGTGTGAGTGGACCGGGGCTGACCGAGGCCAGGACTTTTGAACCTACAGAGTTCTACATTGACACTCATCATGCAGGTATATGCTCAGTGAAAGTATAGCTACTGTGATTTTTTTATTTTATTTTTTTTTAATCATTCAAATAAAACATTTGTCAGTCTCATCTTTCTTATATTAGGCTACGGTGGCTTGAGCCTTTCCATTGAAGGACCCACTTAAGTGGACACAATCACTGAGGACCAGGAGGATGGCACCTGCAAGGTCACCTGCTGCCCCACTGAACCAGGAAATGACATCATCAACATTAAGTCTGCTGACCAATATGTGCCAGGTGCTTACCATAAAACAGTCGAGGATTACAGAGAAGGGACATGTTTTTTGTTGTTGTTGTTGTTGTTTTTGTTTTGTTTTTAATCCCATATTGGAAAACAAACTTGTGATATTTGACAAATATGGGATATGTTTGGGAAATAAAGATGTAACACACATATACATAGAGATAGAGAGTATTAGAGTACAGATCAAATGTAATCACATTTATTCTATACACTCTGGGCATTTTCTCTACCTCACATCCATTTTCCAAATGAGTCATCAAGCAAGCAGGCATGTGCTTTGACTGTGGGAGAAATTAAAAGACATGTTTTATTATGTTGTGTCTTTGAGGGGAACTTCATTTTTTCCCATTCTGTTTTCAGTGGTGAAGAGTTTCCTGGGAGACAAAGGACTCGCTCCAGATCAATCAATAAATATGGAAAGTATAAAGTGAAGTTTTTTGTTTGTTTGTTTGTTTCCCAGCGTTTTCTTATGTTGAGCTTTTCAACTTCAGTTCCATGTCCATTACAGCGGCACACAGCTTTGTGACATATAAATGTTTTGTATTTCAATTTTGTTATCTTTCATAAAAAACATTTGCCAAATATGATCATTGTTGGGTCTGTTCCCACAAACCCCGCTAGTTCTAGAGACTTATTCATCATGAAAGAAAACAAGGCAACAGCGTTCGATCGATTACTTGCGCAAGGGAGGCCTCATCTGTGTCCAGCACGACAATGACCCCATGATGGCCTCCTCTCGCTGGCTTTTATTGAGAGACAGTTCACACAAAACACAGCAAAGCAACGCCCCCCGCATTGTATGTATATGTGTGAACTTCTATATGTAAGTAGGAATGTGTGTGTGTGTGTGTGTGTGTGTGTGTGTGTGTGTGTGTGTGTGTGTGTGTGTGTGTGTGTGTGTGTGTGTGTGTGTGTGTGTGTCAGACCTCCTGCTGACCAAAGGGTCGTAACCGCAGGAAGCTTACATCAAACAGACCTTCCAGATAGGATGTGTCTGTAATCAAACATTACAGCCCCTCACCCAAAAACTCAAGAATCTGGGGAGGGGGACTGTGGAATTGCTTTACAATGTAGAAATGGATGGTAAGCATAAAAATGACAAACATTTAACAATTCACTCTAACAATCATTTTTGTTGTTATGCGTACCTACGAAGTCATTAAAACACAATTTCGATAGCTACATGTTAACTACATATTAATATACTGTATGAAATTTGTGATAATCTGCATTGAATTAAGATAACTTATTGATTTCAGGTAAGAGAAAAGTTTAATAAATGACATTTTAAAGAGCCTTATAAATGTGATGTCTAAAGTTAACGCCAATGAAAAGCCACCATTTTAATATAGAACCTTGGTTATGGCGCTTGAAGATGTAAGCATCAGAGAACAAAGGACCCACTGACTGGAAGCTGTCAATTACTATTACTACTATTAGTCAGCAGTATTCATAGCCATATGTTCTTCAGAATAAACGCTATATAACGATTACTTTGCTGTTGTTATCGTTGTCTAGCCACACAATGAAGCTAATTAGAGCTTTATGAGGCCTTTCTACAGCTGACAACTGGAAATGAATCCGAATGCCCTCACAAACCTTGAAGAACTACAACTATGCCCATTGATTGGCACAGTTTGTCACGTGTGTCGCTGAAATGATATTTTTGATGTCATTTGGTCTATGTTCCAGAATTTTAGGTTAGTATTAAACCTGCATCGGTTTTAGGAGTTGAAAGCTAAAGGTTTTTAATAGTATTAATTTATTTCTCCTCTGACTTTGGCCTGGGTCTTGTGGTTCCAATGAAAGGTAATCTTAACGTTTCAGGTTACCAAGACATTTTGGACCAGTCTGTGCTTAAAACATTGTGAGAACAGTTTAGGGAGGGTCTTTTTCCCTTCCAGCACGACTGTGACCTAATGCACAAACTTGGTCCATAAAGACATGATTGAATGTGTCTGGCATAGAAGCAGAGTGGCTTGCTTTGAGCCCTGATCTTAACTCCTAGATCACCATTGTGATGAACCAGAATGGAGATTGCAAACGTCCAACATCGGTGTCTGACCTAACAAATGCTCTTCTGGATGAATGGGCACAAAAAAAGAGAGAAAAAATCCACAGACACGTTAAAAAAAACTTGTAGAAAAAACTTTGTCTGACAAATGGAAGCCATTAAAGCTGCAAATGGGTGGGCGGATAAAGAACGTGACATCATAAATCTCCTGTAGCTGTAATGTGTAGGTGGCCCAATACATGTCTGTAGAAAGTATGGACAAAATGAGCAGTGGTTAGGGTTACTGTTTAAAAAGCGACAGTACTACAGCATCTCAGCAATCAGTTTCATTTCTATTGCACCAAATCAAAACAATTCCATGAAGGTGCTTTTTTAAAGACAGGACAAAGACACGCTGGGGAAGAGAGCCAGAGATTAATAACAACTAATAATTATATTCAGAGAGAGTGAAACTGAGAAAGGTGACTGAAGAAGAAATACTCCAGTATCATAGGAATCCCCCAGCAGCCGACACCTATTGCAGCATAACTAAGGGAGGATTCAGGGTCACCTGATCGAGCCCTAACTATATGCTTTAGCAAAAAGACTGTCTGTCTCCTGAATCCAAACTGGAAGCTGGTTCCACAGAAGAGGGGCCTGAAAGCTGAAGGCTCTGCCTCCCATTCTACTTTGAAATACTCCAGGATCAACAAGTACACTCTAAGAAATACAATGTTGTATTTACTCAACCCAGTTATGTCAACCGGTCCCACACAACTGCGTTACTGAAATATAAATTATATAATACATTTAATTTGAACAAGAAATCTAAAGTACTTCTAATAACATTTGGATAATTACATGCAAATCAAAATAATTATGTTGTATTGGCTGAATATCATAATGCTGATCTAACTAACATTAACTTCACTTAAACTGACCAGACAAAATAAAATCTACTGAACCAAAACAAGCTCTACTGAAACTATAGGATTAAATCACTTTAGCAGAATTGCAACTTACTCTATTGAAGTTTGTAAATTAAATAAATGGAACACAAGTTTGTTCATTTAACCTGACTTAACAGAAAACTTTCAGGTAAAGCGTATTGAAGCAAACTTTGAGCTTTCAACACTTCAAAGTAAAAGACAGTAACAAACAGTGCAAAAAAGCATACTGTTGTATGAAAAGCTGGTGCATTTCTATTCATGTTTGTTAAAATCCAATTAATTGCAATAATTTGACAAGATTTTTTCCTCTTTGTGTGACTTATTCAGTTCAAATGGATATAAGTATTAAATGCACTAACATTCATATCAAAGTATTGTAACTGTATGAATCAAGTTATACTGAACATACTCTGAAATTAAATGTTCTGTTTTGCACAACTTGTATACAAACATGGCATCAGGTTCATACAAACAACAAAAAAAGGCTGCTCATTACTTTTTACAGTACAGAGGTCCCTCGTTTATCGCAGGTGTTACCTTCTAAAAATAACCCACGATAGGTGAAATCCACGAAGAAGCCAACTTTATTTTTACAATTATTTTACATATTTTAAGGCTGTAAAACCCCTCACTAGACACTTTATGCACTTTTCTCAAACAGTCATGAACATTTTCACACTTTTCTCTCTTGTTTAAACTCTCAAAGTTCAAACCTTTGTAGAAATATAAGTCCAGTATTATAGAATGAAACCAAAGATCAAACCCAGTTTTCAGGTTCAGAACATGGGAATAGAGCAGCTGCGAGAGAACTCAACATTAACATTGGTATGGAAGTAGAGGAAGCAAGAAGAATGAGCTGACTAAAGTTTGACTTATCTGGCTGTTTTGTTTCATTTAATGCGCCTTATAATCCGGTGCGCCATATGGTCAAAAAAATACAGTAACTTCTACCTTCCTTTAGCATGTCCAGAAGTCCAACTTTTTGTGCCATGGTTAGCATCTTCCTCTGTCTTTTGGGTGCTACCGCAGCTGCCTTTGACGATGCAAAACGCTTCATCAACATTGTTGTGTTTGTTGCAAACATACAAACATACAGTACAGCACTTCAGAGTCACACTGTAGCGATCGATGTAGTGATTCTGTACTGTACAGGAGACACGGCACGGAGGAGACTGATTGACAGTGGTCTACAGCCAATCAGGACGCAGAACACAATGCGCTGTTAAAGAAAAAAAAACATGCAAAATTGCACACCAAAAAAATCCGGGAAACAGCGAGGCCACGAAAGGTGCACCGCGTTATAGCGAGGGACCGCTGTACATGGCATAAAACATGAACATAATCTTTGACCCTTCAGGTTTACATTCTGTGCAAATTGTTGTCCAGTGATCAAAACAAAATACACAAAATGAAAGAATAAAAGTGACTTGTGCTGTGCTACATTTGGCTCTCAAACATTAAACCGGGATAAAAACCAAAAAACCCCAAAGAGGTAGTTCACAGCAACAGTGTAGGAGAGGAAACAGCGCTTCATAACAAATGCTTCTAGATCAGGGGTATTAAACTAAGATTTGAGGAGGTCCAGTTGGAGAAAATCTTCTCAAGCAGAGGTCCGGGACATCGTAATGTCTAACTTGCGTTATGATTGTGATAGAGAAGGAGCCTATTTTCTTTTATCAATACGTATGTATGAACAATAAACTGTCAAATCAATGAAAATACAAGTTAAAAACATTTCAACAAAATTTATTGTTAACAGTGAAACACACAGTAGGCCTACATTAGATATAGGGCTGCAGTTTAAAATGAATTAGAGAAAATAAATAAAATGGCTAAATTGTGCATCTTAAAACGAAGTGCTTAATTTCAGAAAAAAATAGCAGCAGCTTGAGTTTCTCTTTTTCTTTCCCTTTTACCTCTCGATTTAACAGTCTCAATAAATTTTCAACAGATAACATCAAAACATCTTAACAATTTTACCGTTTCTCTTTCTTTCCCCATTATATTCCATTTCTCCACTTTCTGTTGTTCAGTGAGAGAATTGAGCTTTAGTTTGCCCTACCAGGATTTCAAATCTGGACTGGAATGGTGTCAGGGCCATTCTCATACACATGTGTAGGTGCTCATTGGTGAGCCTGGAACGATATTTAGTTTTTATTATGTTCACTGTGGAGAAAGCTGCCTCACAGCTGTATGTGGAGCCAAACATGGTCAAGATGTACAGGGCTACTTTCCTCAGATTTGGGAAAGCTGTCTCAGAGACCATTTGGAGCCAGAAAGTGCCATGTTCAGTTCTTCCAAACTGCTCTTTCAGGGCCACATCTGCTTGGAGATCAACCAGTTGCATTTGAAGAGGCCCAGCATTTGCCCACTTGAAGTGCTGTGTGACTTCCTTTGAGAACCCTCTGACATCAGTGATGAGAAATGGGTTCTTTATGAACATGGTGAGCTGCTGTCCAAAGCTGAAGCTATTAAAACGTTTGCTGAAGTTTTCACTCAGCTTCCCTGAGCATGCGATGCTGACAAGAAACGTTTACACAGCTACATTCTCGCCTGAAAATATGCGAAAAGTTTATTTTGCGACCCAGAAAGAGTAAGAAGAGTAATATTAAAACTAAGTAGCGGCCGCCATTGTTGGAAACTGGAATTGGCTGCGCCGCGCTTTGAATTCTGGGATATGGGTTTTCATTTTTGTTGTCCCGGTGGAAAATCGGGAGAAATTTGGGAGAATGGTGGCTTCAGGAGATTTTCGGGAGGGGCACTGAAATTTGGGAGGGTTGGCATGTATGGCCTTGGTTCCTAAACAAAACTATCTTCTCATATATCCAAGTACATTTAAGTGCAGGAAGACAATTAAGATACAGAATGTCATGTCAAACTGAAATTATTTGAGAAACTGGGAAGTATTGTGATTCCAACATTTTTAACATTCACGTGACTTAAGTAATGTAAACTTGCTTGGGTTACAATGAAAAGCTCACAGTACAGTCCTGTAAACAGCAGTTAGAAATGACTTCAGTGGCATTTTTGTCCATATTTAGAAGAAACCTTTCCTTCAGATCTTAAACTGAAGTCCAAAGTTAGGACCAGTTTTTTTCAGTGATCTGGATGCTGCTAAAAGTTCAACAAGAACAAACAACACTGAAAAGTGAAAGGCCTCGCAGAAGTTCTTGTGGCAATTCAAATTGAACAGTTTATGAAGTGCAAAGAGAAGGGTTCAAGAACCTTGAAACCAATTCAGTCCTCTGTAGTTCATTGCAGGCTGTTTCACTCAAGCGGTTTGTTTTTCAGAACCTGCACCTTCATGGGTCGGTTGTTCCCATCCAACTCCATCAGCACCTTCTGAAGAAATTCAAATGTGTATTTCAGGTGCTTTGAGTAGCTCAGATTTAGACTGTAGATTAGTCCAAGCAGGAGCGCACACCTCTTTGCCACATCACTAAGCACTTGCAGCACAGTGCATCCTTCTATGATGACACCAATGTCCTCAGGTGAATCTGCAGAGTCTGCTCCTTCATCTCTCACAACATAGACTCCCAAAGTCAGCTGCCTCGTTTCTCTGCTTGCACCAAGATCCACATCCTTAAAATGGAAAAGAAAAGTTAATTGCATACGGATTGTCGGAGAATTTTTGTAAATAAAGTCTGCAACACGGAAAGAGCTGTGGTCAAGCTATTTATTACTGGGCGCAGGAGAACGGACACACACATCAAAACATCACAGGTTCATAGTAATGAGCCTTCTGAAACACAAGTGCTGCTCCCACTCCTTTAGGCATTCCAAGGAAGAGGGAGGACGTTACAAACTGATCATACCACACATCACGCACCTCGCTATGAAACCTACGGAACCTAACGGAACAATGGGAATGCTGTTTTGTTCCCTTGGCGTTATCAGCACCTGTACAGAGAGTTGTCTTCTCCAACTGCTCAGGCTGAAATATGTTCATCTAGTTTTAGAAACTTTCACTGAACAGTCTATTACAGTGTCACAACTAAGGATATGCATAAGCACTTAAATACCTTAAATGACAATAATAGAAATTTTCTATTACATCCCACCTTTGACTATTTTATCAAATCATAAATAAAATCACCAAAAGGAAATTTCTAATTCAACACCATTCAGCATCAACAGCATTGCATACTCAGAGAGGTTCACTATGTGCATCATTCTACAGTGTTAGAGGGAATATTTTACACTTAGTGTTCATTCTGACACACTGTCCTCTCGTCTTCATCTGAGACTAGAATTTGTATGCAAAATATTAGTAATTATACTCAGGAAAAAATTCCCAAAACATCAGATTACACGTGGAAATGTGAAACAGCATTAGTTCTTCACCTGCTTTAACACTTTACTTAAATGAATTTGTTCATTCATCACAAGCTCTTGATAAGTAAGTCATTCAGTGTGAAACATTTTTATCAAACCTCATAATAAAATCCATCATCCAATGTTTCCCATTTAGTGACTGTTTCTGTAAAAGAATCATTATCATCAGTATTGTTAGGGATGAAGACACATCACCAAACATCACACACACACTCCTTGTGCAATTCTATTTTGCCATGTCCAGATGTTTGTCATCAGGGACAGTGAATACAACTAAACCTGTGGATGAATACAAAGAACATCTCACTGATATCAGTGATAAAGTCAGTCTAAGGTAACACCACAAGTTGCCACGTGTTTCCACACAGCTGCAAATCCTCTTCTGTCCACGTTCCAGCCTTGTCTTGTGTCTAACCCTAACACTAACCCTGATCCCTCTTCAGTGACACAGAGCCTCGCTCTGCACCTCACTAAGTTGGAGCTTGGCACGCCCTTGTTGGAGGAGAGCATTTTTCACGCCTCACTTTCTCATTCCAACGCAACTGTAGGATGAAAGGGCGGAGCACATCGTACACCCTTGTTGTCTTCCTCAGGGTCTAACACAGGCATCACAGGCTGCATTCTACTGGCAGACAGACGTCAGACTCAAACTTGGGTCATTAAACTGCTTGGGTCCCATTTTGTGAAAGCCAATCAAAAAAATACATAGGCGTTGACTTGTAATTTGTGTGGAACAATATTGCACAAGAAGCTTTATATATATTTAAGAAAAAGAAAAAAATTAAAGATAAATGTCCTTTTTTTTCAGTCTATCACTGGCCGGCTGTGTGGTACACGGCGTTAAGAGGCCAGCATTCAGACTCCAGAGTTTAACGACCCAAGTTCGAGTCTCTGACAGTCTGTCTGCTATAGCGGGGTGGGCCGAGCGAAAAACGAAGCTCCGGCCTGCCTCCTTTTTCGCTCTCTCTCTTTTTTTTAAACATATATTTATTTATATTTGAAGCTTAGGGAAACACTTAGTTTTAACTCGGCCTTTAAGGTACCCTATATATGTCCGTTTCACATCTTATCAGTCCATACAGTGGGAAGGGCCAATCTTCACCTGATACTTTCTGCACAAGCTTTTATCACACTGGAGCCGCTGTTTACAGGTAAGAAATGGACTGTCAGCAAGTGTCAGTAATGTTATAGTGGCTGTGTGGAGTAGCATAACCACTGCTAATATAACACTTTTCACCTGCATTTCTACATATTACAATGTCTTTTACCCTCTTTATGGTGCTAGCTTAAAGTCATGCTGTAAATGTTAGCTTATTTTCTAGTCAAACATATTAAAACCATGTTAGGACAGAAGTATTACCTTCTGTCATGACTAATTACGTTACTAGTTAATAAAGTTATGGCTAACATGATAGTGCTAACCCATAACCCCGAACTCTGTAATACTGTAAATGATGAGTGATTTAAGTTAACACTAAACGTTAAACAGTGTCTCCTGAACATTTATAATCAGGTTTGAGTTTTGAAGATGCAAATTTAGCATGATGGCTGATGGTGCTGTGTAAGCTTCAGTGTTGGGACTAACGCGCACGAGCACGGTAACTAGTTATTATGCCAAAACCAGGAACGCGTTACTGGTTACTGGGATTTAGATAGGCTCGTTATTCGTTACTTCGTGTGGTGGCTATCGGGAGCTTCCACAGATTCAATAACATTAGCAAGTGGTGGAGGCCAGCAGGTGGATGAAGGAAAAGGGAGGCAAGAGGAGAGACCCAAAGCGGCCGCCGGTCCCAGTGTCAGGTGAACTGAACTTCAGGTAAGAAGTTATGACCTGCAGTCTATCTGGGTCAGATAGAAACCAAGTTTAGGTGGAGTTTATTTTCGTTATGCTGACTTTTTCGTACTGCGTACTAGCTAGCATGACGAAGTTTCTATACAGCTGGGTGGGTGCTATGTTACTGATGTTGAACTTTATTTTGTTCATACGGTTAATTATTAGAGTTTCCAACCTTCCCGTAAAAAACAGAATCCTCTGGTATTCAGAGAAAATATTATGCGTTTGGTATTGAGGTGAAAAGGAACACAGTTTGTCCCGGACTTCAGCTACAATGAAAAAGACACAAAGCTGGAGTTATTCTGTGTTTACGCTGCACAGCTGCCTCTTCTCCTCTCATTCTCTCCCCCTCCCTCTCCTGTTGCTACTTCAATCATGAAACTGATCAATGATCAGCTGATCGGCTTTTCTCTCTTGTTTATTTATTGCCCACTTTGCGCCAGAAAGAGGAAACCAGCGGATGTCGCGCTAAACAACAGCAGCACGTTTAAGCTTGATCAGCTGTTGTTAGAATTTATTTAATATTAATTTCTAGTATCAGCTGATGTTTGCTGGAGCCACAGCTGTAAAAGCTGCTGGTCATGATATGGGTTTGGTTATCTGGTGAGAGGGAAAGATGAAGATGAAACCAGGAGATGTCCTTACTGAATCATCAGAGCTGAACAGGTGATGGAGAAACAGGTTTACCTTTTAGGTGACATGAATGAGTTGAAGTTATGAACTGTTTCTGAGAGACAAATAACACCAGGATCCTTTTCTAAGTAGCGGACATCTGGTAACTGTGCAGGTGCGGGTCTAGCAAAGTGTTGCCAGGGGTCCATGTAGGGCATTAACAGGGAAAGGGTGGCACAAGGAAATACTTTTCTTTCTTATTCTCATTTAAAATGTCTAGCTTTTAAAAAAAGAATTATCTGAGTCTTACAACAAAGAATTGATAGATTGATACATATATACCATCAGAACAGTGTACATCACTGTCACAACAGTGTTTATTTTCATTCAAAGGCTTTATGATTTTTCCTATAATGGTGGGCCGGTCTCTAGTCAAAATGCCCGGGACGATTTTTTTGTCCCAGTCCAGCTCTGTATGCAGCTCATCTGCAGTCTGGTGTTGAATACATCTTCCTATTCAGAAGGCATAATTTCCGAGTTCTGAGTACAATCGAAAGCACCACGACTGCAGTTTTTGTGTTGGATGTAAAAAGCAGGCTAGAATCATGCGGCGGTCAACGACGGTCCAGGCGTGGGATTTCTCTCGTGGAAATGTGCACATTATTTTTCCTTTCTATTGGTAGGTGGCACAATGCCCTTGTGGCAAGTAAGCAAGCTAGAAGACTGGCAATCTTGCTGGGTATCCAGTTACAGAAGCAACACATTAACCAGAGAATTCTGAGTAAATCCAAAGTTACTTTCCCTAGTAACTAGTTACTGTGAAAGTAACGAGTAACTTGAAGTAACTGAGTTACTTTTGATAGAAGTAACTATTAATGTAACTAAGTTACTAATTTAAAGTAACTTACCTAACACTGGTAAGCTTCTACTTACCTTCTACACTGTGTTTAACACAGATTTCAGAATAGCAAAGAGGAGCGCTGTTGCTTCATCCTTAATACTTTAGAGAAGAACTGGATTGCAAATCAAAAGGTCCTTAATAGCTTTTTGTCCTCCCCGACCCTCAAAGCCAAAGTTCAGCCATGAGAGCTGATGGGACACGATGAGTAAAAGTGACATAATCAGAAACAAAGGGGAGCAACAATACTTCACATTTGCATTCTTTGGAGAAAAGAATATGAAAAGGCTGTCTGCGGTTTTGGATTGATGTCCTTCTCCTGAGGCTCAAAGAAGTAGGGCAGTGTCACGGTCCTTTTGGCAGCAGAAAGCTGCTGAGCGCTGGAATGAAGCACGGCCATACCAGCTGAAATGTCTCACTGACACAGAAACTGTTGGTCATCCTCTGTTTTGCTACTGTCTTCACCCTGCTGTTATTTGGTCTCATCTCAATAACGTACTTTTCTATATAGCGATGCCTTGTTGGCTGACATTTATGTCTTTGAGCGTGTGAGAACTTTAATAATTATAAAACCACATGAATTTGACAAATGTCCTTTTAACTGTCAGCTCATAGTGAAGTACACTGAGCCACCCTGAGCTATAATATCAAAATAGAAGCTGCTACCTTTGTCAAGAGTGGCTGGATCTGAGTGCGTACTACTTTCAGTTATTCAAATTTGCTTAATTTGTTAAAAGAAAGTCCTGTCTATGTGCAGAGAGTGTCTTCCAGAGGAATGGTTCTGTGATGTTCTACATCACAAACATCAGCCACTCCACAACAGAGAAAGTGTTATTGATGTTTTTTAAAGCCATTCCTCCAACCACATGTATTATTAGAGTGGACGGTCAAAATTGCATTAATATACAAGGTATTTCCTCATGAGATACTCAGTTTTGGTTTTCATATGTTTCTACAGCCAGTTAGAAATAATCTATTTAAGTGGTTTTCTCTCTTTTTTGGTAGCTCGCATTCTGCCAACAGTGAAGCTTCGAAACTGCTCCTGTGGGGACGTAAACTTCACAGTGTCAGCAGGAAAAATAGTGATTTTAATCAACATTAATAGTAAACAGCAACCTGCTATTTAGGTTAGGGTGATGGATTTGAACATAGTGTGATGAAGCATGTTTTCTGCCCTTGCTGTACAATCAGAACATGGTATTGCAATAACAGAAGTCATCTGTGAAGGCAGTGATTTATTAGTCATGTTGTTTATTTTTCTTTTTGGTCCAAGGACGTTATGATGTGCACCAGGCGACATACAGATGTCAAACATGGCAGCAGCAGTGCAGCCCTGATTTAAAGGACCTGATTAGGAGTGGATATTGGCCAGCATCTGTCAACATGTCTACTGTTTACACTTAGACCCTTGAGCTCCTTCCAGGAACTAAAAGTATTTTCTCCATGATTCTCCAGGGAAGCTTTTGCAAAACTGTTGGAGCGTGGTACTAAGTGTGGGGGAAGGGTGAGTGAAGTATTTCTTTGATATGGTTTTTCAATAAGCAGATGCAAATATTTATTTCTCTGTTATATTTCTGTACATACAGACTGGGCATGCCAACAGCGATGCAGTGCAGCACAGCTTTCTTGATGAGGAAGAGCAGCTGTGCTGTGATGTCAGCTTCAGCTGC
Source organism: Pelmatolapia mariae (assembly GCF_036321145.2). Lineage (NCBI taxonomy): Eukaryota > Metazoa > Chordata > Actinopteri > Cichliformes > Cichlidae > Pelmatolapia > Pelmatolapia mariae. Next base: position 34,567,356 of record NC_086236.1, on the reverse strand, counting down.
CCAGCATGCACACCTGAAATGTTGGCGGTTTCAGTTGATGGGAACAGAAAGCTATATCACTTTCAGCAAAACGAAAGGTGCTCATTGTTGATGTTATTTGTTTTTGTGTTTTTATGCATTTATTTATAAAAAACCTTCCATGGTTGAAGACAGCCAAGTGTCTGCATTTGTTGTCTCTTTTTCTTTTTGGTTAATTTGACATAATAGTTTTTACTATAGTAACCAAATGTCTGTCTTCTGCAAAATGATTAGTGTTAAATTAGAGTAAATGAAAAATTTTATAATTCCTTGCTATTTTATTAATTGTGTTACATGTCATAGACACGGGGAAGAAGCACCATGGGGATTCCCAGTGGACAGCAGCACGAGAGACTTCAAGGAAGTGGAGGTCGCTGTGTGTCGACATGGATTAATGTGTCTTTTGTGTCACTTTCACTTCAGGGACAGCAAACAGGTCGCCGTGGTGTATTTCAGGAACGGTTACATGCCTGACAACTACACTTCTGAACAGGTCCAACTTTTGATTTGCTCTCAGAATGATTAAGATAAGATAAGATAAGATAACCTTTATTAGTCCCACACGTGGGAAATTTGTTTTGTCACAGCAGGAAGTGGACAGTGCAAAAGTTATGAAGGACAATTAGAATAAAATAAAATAAGAATAAATACAGTACACAACTGTACAGAATAGAATAAAAATAGAATACTATATACAGTAGAATAAAATAGAATAAAATATACAATAGGATAAAAATAGAATACAAATGCTATATACAACAGAGTGAAAAATACAACGGTGCCAGAAAGATTATTGCACATTTGTGTTATTGCACATTTGTGGATGTGTGTGTATGATCAGTTAAAGTCTTTGTTGTGGAGTCTGACAGCAGTGGGGAGGAAAGACCTGCGAAATCTCTCCGTCCCACACCGTGGGTGCCGCAGTCTCCCACTGAAGGAGCTGCTCAGTGCTGTCACAGTCTCATGGGAGATGTTGTCCAGCAGGGATGACAGCTTAGCCACCATTCTCCTGTCACTCACAACCTCCACTGGGTCCAGAGGGCATCCTAGAACAGAGCTGGCCCTTCGGATCAGCCTGTTCAGTCTCTTCCTGTCCCCAGCAGAGATGCTGCCACCCCAGCAGACCACACCATAAAAGATGGCTGAGGCCACCACAGAGTCATAGAAGGTCTTCAGGAGTGGGCCCTCCACTCCAAACGACCTGAGTCTCCGCAGCAGGTACAGCCTGCTCTGCCCTTTCCTGTAGAGGGCGTCTGAGTTATGAGTCCAGTCCAGTTTGTTGTTCAGATGAACACCAAGGTACCTGTAGCTGTCCACAGCCTCAATGTCCATACCTTGGATGTTCAGTGGTTGCAGTGGAGGATGTTTGTGCCTGCGGTCTACCACCAGCTCCTTGGTTTTACTGGCATTGATCTGGAGGTAGTTCAGCTGGCACCAGTCCACAAAGTCCTGAGTCAGTCCTCTGTACTCCTTGTCGTCCCCATCAGTGATGAGGCCGACTATAGCAGAGTCATCAGAGAACTTCTGCAGGAAGCACTGGGTGGAGTTGTGGGAGAAGTCTGCAGTGTAGATGGTGAAGAGGAACGGAGCCAGAACCGTTCCCTGTGGGGCCCCCGTACTGCAGACGACCCTGTCCGACACACAGCCCTGAGTCCTCACATACTGTGGTCGGTCGGTGAGGTAGTCCAAAATCCAGGTAGTGAGGTGATGGTCCACTCCAGAGTTCTCCAGCTTGTCCTTCAGAACCGAGGGAAGAATAGCGTTGAAGGCACTGGAGAAATCAAAGAACATGATTCTCACAGTGCTCCCAGCGGTCTCCAGGTGAGCGAGGGAGCGATGTAGGAGGTGAATGACGGCATCATCCGCTCCAATGCCAGGCTGGTAGGCAAACTGAAGTGGGTCCAGTGATGAGCTCACAAGGCGCCGAAGCTGAGCCAGGACCAGCCGCTCCAGGGTCTTCATCAGGTGGGATGTCAGAGCCACCGGCCTGTAGCTGTTGAGGTCCTTGGGGCGTGAAGTCTTTGGCACTGGTACAACACAGGAGGTTTTCCAGAGCTGTGGGACTCTTCCCAGCCTCAGGCTCAGGTTGAAGAGGTGCTCCATCACCCCACACAGTTGGTCCGCGCAGGACCTGACGACCCTCGAGCTGATGCCATCTGGACCCGCTGCCTTCTTGCCATTAATCCTCCTCAGTTCCCTCCTAACCTGGGTGGTTGAGAGAGACAGGCTGGAGCCTTGTGTTGATTGTGTATTAGATGCTGTTGTTGGGGGTGGGGAGGAGTGAGCAGGGTGAATAGAGGAGGTGTGAAGTGTCTGAGGTGTCAGAGGTGGAACAGCAGCAGTGGGGGTGGTTGAGTCTGCAGCCGATGTTGGAGACTGCCTCATGGCTGAATCAAATCTGTTGAAGAAATGATTCAGTTCATTTGCCCACCTCACATCCCTCCCAGGCAGAGAGTTCTGATGTTTGTGGCCCGAGATGGTTCTGAGGCCTCTCCAGACTTCACCAACGTTATTTTGCTGAAGCTGGTTCTCAATCTTCTGCCTGTAGCTATCCTTCCCATTCCTTATCAGTCCCCTCAACTCTCTCTGCACCCTTTTCAACTCCTCTTTGTCTTTGGATTTGAAGGCCCTCCTCTTCTGCTTGAGGACAGCTTTAATTTCCGGGGTAATCCAAGGTTTGTTGTTGGAGAAACACCGTACAGTCCTGGTAGGTACGGTGTTATCCACACAGAAATTAATATAGTAATGCATGTAGTAAGGCTGTCGATGTCCTCTCCGTGGTCGTCACAGATCACCTCCCACACAGTCGACTCAAAACAAACCTTAAGAGCCTCCTCGCTCTCCTGCGACCATCTCTGTACTGTGCGGGTGGCTGGTGGCTCCCTGCGCACTAAGGGCTCATACACAGGGACAAGGTGCACCAGGTTGTGATCAGATCTGCCCAGCGGAGGGAGAGGTGATGAACTGTATGCCTCTTCAGCATTGGCATACAGTAAGTCCAGTGTTTTATTGTCTCTGGTTGGGCAGGTCACATACTGGGTGAAGGTGGGCAGTGTGGAGTCCAGTGAGGCATGATTAAAGTCCCCTGATATTATGAGGAGGGCTCTCGGAGATTGTGTTTGCAGTCTGCTGACCACTGAGTGGAGAGTGTCACAGGCTGCATCCGCGTTGGCCGAGGGGGGGGACATACGCTGTTATCGCGATAACATGCGAGAATTCCCAGGGCAGGTAGTACGGACGCATGCTAACGGCTAACAGCTCAATGTCTCTGCTGCAGAGTTGTTCTTTTACAGTGATGTGCCCAGGGTTACACCATCTGTCATTCACAAACACTGCCAGTCCCCCTCCTTTCCTCTTACCGCTGTCTCTTGTCGTGTCCGCTCGAAGCAGCTGGAATCCCGGTAGTGTCACACTCGTGTCCGGAGTTAGCGGTGTTAGCCACGACTCCGTTAGCATCATGATGCTACATTGCCGGTACTCCCTCTGTGACCAGGTTAGCGACGTGAGCTCATCCAATTTATTGTGCAAAGACCGTACATTTCCAATAATTACAGAAGGAAGAGATGGTCGATTTAGGTTCTCTGTGTGGGTTTTGTTAGAGTTTTAGTGTTCTGGTTTTCTGTCTGTGATCCATAGTTGCTGTCTCCCCTGTCTGCTGTATCCCCGTGTCAAGTCTGCGTCTCTGTGTTATGTTTCCTGTTTTACTTTGAAGGTCCATGTCTTATGTTAATAGCTGTGTCCCAAAACGTCGGCTGCATCCTTTGGAGGACCCGGCCTTCGCGGTCTACGTGGGCCAGGTCCTTCGAAGACCGAGAAGGCCGGAAGTGCGAGGCTGTGAAATGGGACGGTCTAGCCTTCAGATTTGCGTCACCGCTGTCTCGGTGGAGTTTATTAAACTCGGCCGTCTGCTCCTTGCTATCTAAACTATAACAGGACACTGGCGAAAATTATCGACTGTCTCACACTTCTGTTTAATCAGTTTTCTGTTTGACGTTTATTCAGCTGTGTGAAAATCCCGGAGGAACCCACCCGATGGATTAATAAAGTTTTATTTAATCTAATAATCTAATAATCAAAGGAGTTTGCAAAGAAAAGCGTCTGGACTTCTTTAAGTTGCTTGAAGACGTTTCACCTCTCATCCGAGAAGCTTCTTCAGTTCTAAGGTCAAATGGCCGAGAGTCCCAGATTTAAACCCAGTGGGAGTATCCCCCCAAAGAGGGACAAAGGACCCCCTGATGATCCTCTAATCACATGAGCCAAGGTGTGAAAGCGGGTGTGGGACCTAATCAGCCAGGGTTTCGAGGATGCCAATGTTCACATTTTGGACAGAGAGGACAGATGGTTTGAAAGAGGAGTGAAAGAGGCCATCTATGTCCACTGTGAGCGACCATCTTTGAACAGAGGCGGTGGTTTACGACACCAACTGTCTGCCATCTATAATCCAGTTTTGAGTTCCCTCCCCAGACGCCTTAATGCCCACTCACATCCTGGGCCATCTGACCTCAGGAATTCACATGACAAGGTGGGGCCAGGTTTCACAATGAGCTCACCCGAAGTGAGCTCATTGCTCATAGTTAGGGGAGTTTGGGAATGACAACGAAGCAGAACAAAATTAGACCCAAACATTGTCATGGAAACAAAAACACAAAAAGCTGAGGGGAGGGAATAGAGAGGAGGAAAGCTAAGTTGGCAGCGGGGTTGCTGGAGGGAAGCGGGGAGGCAAAAGTTCTGTGGAACTTCAACGTTTTAGTCGCATGAAAAGAGACTTAAGCCACAAGTCTACTTACAAGAGAAAACTGTCAAGAATCACAATGATTAATAAGTTTTAACACTTGGTATTTTCGGTATTTTCAAAGGCTTTTCAGGAAAGGATGGAAGCGGTGGTTTTCCCGCATACCGCTCCGCAAGCTCAGTTCTTGGTCAGGCCGCTGCGCCACCTCGCCAGCTTAGATCTGCGGGGAGAGTTTTACGTTGTGAGGAGAAGGGAATGTTTTTGAAGGGTGCAGAAGCTGCACGTTTGACTGTGGTGTGAGGAGCGTGTGTGTGTGTGTGTCTGTGTGTGTACCTTCTCGTTCCTGCTAGCAGAGGATTAAAAGCGTACAGCCAGGGGTAAATGGGATATTGCACAGTGGCAGGAATGAGCAGCAGTATAAAGTGAACAGTACAAAATTTGTAGTGGCAGTTCTTACAGTATTGCACTTTTTTTTCAATATAAATACCAATAAAGGGAAGTGACCAGTGCAGATTATACAGTGTGCTTGTGAAGCTGCAGGGTAGCTTCTGAGTGCATCCTGTGGAGTGTGTTGTGTGTGCTTAAGTGTTGAGGTTGAGGTGTCGTATGGCTTGATGGTAGAAACTGTTTTTAAGTCTTGTAGACAAGCGTGTTACATCCAGCCGTACCTTAAGCATGGCCTGCTGGTCTTCGCTGTATTCCACCTGTGCTGTGGAGAGGTTGAGGACGTCTCGCTCCACGGGGTCCTTGTCACCAAAGACCTACAACATCATCTTGCAGCAGATGGAGTCACTGTGCATCGTTCAACCATTCGGCGCACTTTACACAAGGAGGTGCTGTATGCGAGAGTGATGCAGAGGAAGCCTTTTCTCCGGCCACAGCACAAACAGAGCCGCTTGAGGTATGCTAAAGCACATTTGGACAAGCCAGCTTCATTCTGGAATAAGGTGCTGTGGACTGATGAAACGAAAATTGAGTTATTTGGGCATAACAAGGGGCGTCATGCATGGAGGAAAAAGAACACAGCATTCCAAGAAAAACACCTGCTACCTACAGTGAAATATGGTGGTGGTTCCATCATGCTGTGGGGCTATGTGGCCAGTGGAGGTACTGGGAATCTTGTCAAAGTTGAGGGACACATGGATTCCACTCAGTATCAGCAGATTCTGGAGACCAATGTCCAGGAATCAGTGACAAAGCTGAAGCTGCGCTGGGGCTGGATCTTTCAACAAGACAACGACCCGAAACACTGCTCAAAGTCCACTAAGGCATTCATGCAGAGGAACAAGAACAACGTTCTGGAATGGCCATCTCAGCCCCCAGACCTGAATATTATTGAAAATCTGTGGTGTGAGTTAAAGAGAGCTGTCCATGCTTGGAAGCCATCAAACCTGAATGAACTAGAGATGTTTTGTAAAGAGGAATGGTCCAAAATACCTTCAACCACAATCCAGACTGTCATTGGAACCTACAGGAAGCGTTTAGAGGCTGTAATTTCTGCAAATGGCAGATCGACTAAATATTGATTTCATTTCTTTTTTTGTGGTGCCCAAATTTATGCCCCATCGCCAAGATCTTTCCGTTTACACACACCCTCAAGACCCTCTGTGAACACAGCAAAATGCCTTTGCATTATTTCTTTTACTCAAGTCTTATCTGATCATTTGAGGAAGAAAGAAAACACAAGCGTCCCCAGTCTGTTTATAGTAAAACCAGAAACGATAAATTAACAATTCACTTTAATCATGCATTAACAATTCGTTGGCCGCTTAGAACAACATTTAAAAAACAAAAAACCCATAGATCAGAGTATAAATCCTTTTGAGGCAATAATAATTTTAGGTTACTTTACAAAAGTAAAAAGAAAAAAAATGGTACATTTTAAAATCCTTTGTTTATGGACAGAATTCTTCCTGTTGGACACAAGAAGCAGACTCCTAAAGAACTTTGAGACTCTGCAGAAGTCTGATTAGGCTGGTGTTCATGCAACTGGCTCACTGTGGTGTGATAATAGTGTATTTCTCAAAGCATAGGGTGTAACAAAGAAATGGATGCCTCCTGATGGGAACAGTGAAGATGGTTTGGAAGTCCTAAAACCTCTTCCTTTGTAATGGGCAGCAGTGGGTGACTCCTCTTGTTACATGCCAGTTATACCACAGACAATCCAGCTAAAATTCTCACAGAATTTCTCACAATTGAGAAAGTTTCTTATTTCCTTCTGACTTTCCCATCTTACTCTTGTTTTTATTTTTTTAGGTACATTTCCTGAAAAGTCCCCCATTTCTATGATCAGATATGTGAGCCTGATCTCACAGGTTAGGGTTCGGTAAATGAACAGTCATACCATTTATTTTTTTCATTCACAACATACTAGATATTATTCTTTGGTTCACAAGCTGGACCAGCTCTACCAAGTTATCTATCACTGTACTATGCAATTAACAGCATTAACCCTTCAATGCCTGTAACAAAAAACTAAATGTCCTTCACATGATCCAAAGTGGGGTCTTCAAACAGTCCAGCACCTGGAACTGTTTGTGTACTTAATAATATATTGCTGAGCTTCTCTAAGTTACAGTAGCTTGTGTTAGTATGTGTACACAAAGACATAAACGTTCAATGATAAAAACACACAGTAGAATAAAATTGTAAGAAGTCATCAGTTGATGCAGTTTAAGGACACTTGTTCTTCTGTGCAGTCTCACCTGGAGCTCACATTTCTAGTTCATGCCATCATGACCAAAGATTCTTCAATTAATAGTTTAAAGATGTCCATGAATGCACTGCTAACTGCTCTTCAACCTTATAAAAATCAACATGCATTTTGAATAAGAAACACTTTTACAAAACCAAAAGCTTCACTGTGCTTAGTGATTTATCTGTCTAAAAAAAACAGGTTCAGTTTGTAACTGAGAGAGCGGCTCGGTGGCGCTGAATTATATTTCCAATAGAAACACAATTTCATATGTTGTAGTAACAACACACTGCCACAAGATGGCACCCTAGACCTACTTTACCATGCTGTTCCAGTAAAAAAGAAAAAGTGACAGAGCCTTGAAAGAGTGACAGAGACACTTTTTATGAACTCATCTGTAATGTGTCACCTTTTCTGTAGAATGAAGTGCTTCCCTTCTTTTAAAGTAAATACAGGCTTACAAAGATCCTCTAAACATGTTTCTGAAATAATCCTAAACTTTGACTTCACATCTCTGGACCCTGTAGACGAGCGCAACCACAGAAAATAAATCAGAGGAATAAAATGTGAATGATATTGCTTACACTGGACAGCAAAACCCAAGCGAGGATTATCTAATGCCAAATTTTCCAAACAATGAAAAACTCGTGTCCTTTTTCTCACCATGTCTAGAGTGTAGAGGTCAGCGAATGTCGCTCGGATCTGCTGCACAGCTTGAGGCTGGTTTGGGAAGAATCTGTCCAGGACTCCAGGTCTGGCGAGCACTTCCTGAACCTTCTTGGTACCAGCCACGTGAGCGCTGATATCTGGACACTTCACAGCTCGAGAGCGCTCCATCAGAAGACGAGCATCCCAGCTCTGCAATTGAAAACAGACAATGAATTCTCTGCTTGCCAGCACACCGACCAGCAGAGCGTGACAATAGTTGGTTTATATTACGCTGAGATTTGACAGAGACAGAAGAATGAAGGAGAACAACAGAGTCACGCTATCAAGGAGAACCTGGACAGTAGATTCAGCAGTTTGGCTTGAAACTTGCAAACTGTTTTAACTTGTTATGTCCGATTAACTTTTCCTTCCAGGGTGCTCGCCAGTTTTCTTTCACTTGTTTCCTGTTCCTGCCAGCAGAATGCACACACAGCTGCAGTAACTGCACACAATGTTGCGGAGAACATGAAACAGCAACAAACATGTGTTGGTCTCTAATCACCCATTCAGACTGACACAGCGACAGGTCTGTTGTCACTTATATCAGCCAATCAGGGCTAGACTTGGTGTTGCTAAGCAGGGAAAGAAATAAACTCAATGATAATGACGTTCCAGTTTCTCATGAATACGAATCACTTTAAGCAAGTCTGCAGGTTTCATTTTAGTGTTTTTAACTGAACTCTTTGATGTAATCATTCTGAGTGCAAATCAAAAGTCGGACCTGTTCAGAAGTGTAGTTGTCAGGCATGTAACCGTTCCTGAAATACACCACGGCGACCTGTTTGCTGTCCCTGAAGTGAAAGTGACACAAAAGACACATTAATCCATGTCGACACACAGCGACCTCCACTTCCTTGAAGTCTCTCGTGCTGCTGTCCACTGGGAATCCCCATGGTGCCTCTTCCCCGTGTCTATGACATGTAACACAATTAATAAAATAGCAAGGAATTATAAAAATTTTCATTTACTCTAATTTAACACTAATCATTTTGCAGAAGACAGTCATTTGGTTACTATAGTAAAAAACTATTATGTCAAATTAACCAAAAAGAAAAAGAGACAACAAATGCAGACACTTGGCTGTCTTCAACCATGGAAGGTTTTTATAAATAAATGCATAAAAACACAAAAACAAATAACATCAACAATGAGCACCTTTCGTTTTGCTGAAAGTGATATAGCTTTCTGTTCCCATCAACTGAAACCGCCAACATTTCAGGTGTGCATGCTGGGCAGCTGAAGCTGACATCACAGCACAGCTGCTCTTCCTCATCAAGAAAGCTGTGCTGCACTGCATCGCTGTTGGCATGCCCAGTCTGTATGTACAGAAATATAACAGAGAAATAAATATTTGCATCTGCTTATTGAAAAACCATATCAAAGAAATACTTCACTCACCCTTCCCCCACACTTAGTACCACGCTCCAACAGTTTTGCAAAAGCTTCCCTGGAGAATCATGGAGAAAATACTTTTAGTTCCTGGAAGGAGCTCAAGGGTCTAAGTGTAAACAGTAGACATGTTGACAGATGCTGGCCAATATCCACTCCTAATCAGGTCCTTTAAATCAGGGCTGCACTGCTGCTGGCATGTTTGACATCTGTATGTCGCCTGGTGCACATCATAACGTCCTTGGACCAAAAAGAAAAATAAACAACATGACTAATAAATCACTGCCTTCACAGATGACTTCTGTTATTGCAATACCATGTTCTGATTGTACAGCAAGGGCAGAAAACATGCTTCATCACACTATGTTCAAATTCATCACCCTAACCTAAATAGCAGGTTGCTGTTTACTATTAATGTTGATTAAAATCACTATTTTTCCCGCTGACACTGTGAAGTTTACGTCCCCACAGGAGCAGTTTCGAAGCTTCACTGTTGGCAGAATGCGAGCTACCAAAAGAGAGAAAACCACTTAAATAGATTATTTCTAACTGGCTGTAGAAACATATGAAAACCAAAACTGAGTATCTCACGAGGAAATACCTTGTATATTAGTGCAATTTTGACCGTCCACTCTAATAATACATGTGGTTGGAGGAATGGCTTTAAAAAACATCAATAACACTTTCTCTGTTGTGGAGTGGCTGATGTTTGTGATGTAGAACATCACAGAACCATTCCTCTGGAAGACACTCTCTGCACATAGACAGGACTTTCTTTTAACAAATTAAGCAAATTTGAATAACTGAAAGTAGTACGCACTCAGATCCAGCCACTCTTGACAAAGGTAGCAGCTTCTATTTTGATATTATAGCTCAGGGTGGCTCAGTGTACTTCACTATGAGCTGACAGTTAAAAGGACATTTGTCAAATTCATGTGGTTTTATAATTATTAAAGTTCTCACACGCTCAAAGACATAAATGTCAGCCAACAAGGCATCGCTCATCAAGCTTAGCTATATAGAAAAGTACGTTATTGAGATGAGACCAAATAACAGCAGGGTGAAGACAGTAGCAAAACAGAGGATGACCAACAGTTTCTGTGTCAGTGAGACATTTCAGCTGGTATGGCCGTGCTTCATTCCAGCGCTCAGCAGCTTTCTGCTGCCAAAAGGACCGTGACACTGCCCTACTTCTTTGAGCCTCAGGAGAAGGACATCAATCCAAAACCGCAGACAGCCTTTTCATATTCTTTTCTCCAAAGAATGCAAATGTGAAGTGTTGTTGCTCCCCTTTGTTTCTGATTATGTCACTTTTACTCATCGTGTCCCATCAGCTCTCATGGCTGAACTTTGGCTTTGAGGGTCGGGGAGGACAAAAAGCTATTAAGGACCTTTTGATTTGCAATCCAGTTCTTCTCTAAAGTATTAAGGATGAAGCAACAGCGCTCCTCTTTGCTATTCTGAAATCTGTGTTAAACACAGTGTAGAAGGTAAGTAGAAGCTTACACAGCACCATCAGCCATCATGCTAAATTTGCATCTTCAAAACTCAGTGCAGCCAGACTCAAACCTGATTATAAATGTTCAGGAGACACTGTTTAACGTTTAGTGTTAACTTAAATCACTCATCATTTATAGTATTACAGAGTTCGGGGTTATGGGTTAGCACTATCATGTTAGTCGTAACTTTATTAACTAGTAACTTAATTGGTCATGATAGAAGGTAATACTTCTGTCCTAACATGGTTTTAATATGTTTGACTAGAAAATAAGCTAACATTTACAGCATGACTTTAAGCTAGCACCATAAAGACGGTAAAAGACATTCAAATTTGTACAAATGCATCTGAAAAGTGTTATATTAGCAGTGGTTGTGCTACTCCACACAGCCACTTGAACATTACTGACACTTGCTGACACTCCCTTTCTATGGTGTTACCTGTAAACAGTGGCTCCAGTGCGATAAAAGCTTGTGAAGAAAGTATCACGTGGAGATTGGGCGTTACTGGCCCATGTGTATGGGTCGGAGTTGTAATGCTAAGAACAGCTACTGTATGGACTGATAAGATGTGAAACGGACATATATAGGGTGCGTTAAAGGCCGCCTTAAAACTAAATGCTTCCCTGGGCTTTCAATTGCAGTTAAACAAAGACGCCGTGCACCACACAGCACAGCGAAAAGAGGTAATCTATCTACCATGTGGTTTTACATAAATGGGCTTCGTGTTGCACCAACCTTCATAAAGTGAGGCGTCATACTAAGAATAGCTGTCTTGCTATGATTTGTCCATGTTGTGGCTGCTTGGATCATTGCCACATCCCAGGTACAGTTCTACAGGATGATGCACTCATGTTGTGTCTTGGTGAAACTGTGCTGTTTGTGAGCACTGTGTCTCTATTCTCTTACCCAGATCCAGTCTCTGGCACAGTGAGCCCAGCCCCTGCAATACAGCCAGCTGCAGTTGGTAGGCCAGGGTGTGTGTGTGTAGACAGGCCCAGCCTTGGCGCTGATCGGAGCCTGCCGTGCCAGAGAGGCGCTCAGCTTGGGCAGAACCTCTTTAGCAACCCTCCTCCTCAGAAAGTCCCCACATGTTTCACCCAGCACGCACAGCACCTGGCATGTAGTGTACAAAAATGTAATGTATAAAAGCAGCAAGCTGTCAAAATTCAAGAAAACCTTCCCGTTGTGTACTCGTGGATGAATTATCATTTACAAAACTCGTATATATCCAAAAGCTGATGAAACAATTTCCCAGCAGCAGCTCTGAGTGAATAAATGACTGTTTACAGACTTAACGTGTCTGAATTTGTCAGTTCATCAATGAAAATATGGATAACAAATTCAAAAATAGTCCAGCTGATGACAGGAGCTGACGAATAGCCTAATGTACACCGACAAGTTGAATCAGCTGACACTTGTACCAAAGATGACAAAAAACTATCAGCTTCATTTATCCCAAAGTCCTACTTTGTGATTCTCTGAGACAGTTTGAAAAGCAGCCTCTAAGAAGGCATCCACACAGTGATTTTTCTGTGCTGATAGAAGAAATGTTAGTTTAAAGAGTCTTCACAGACTCTTACAACCCAAAAAAGAAAATAATAGAACTATTTCTGAATGAAATAAGCCTATTGTTGAGTGTAATCTTTCATTCTTTCACTATTAAGAGTTTAAAAAACTAAAGATGACTTGAATCATTTAGACTCACATAATGAAAAGAGAGGTTTGTTTTACTTACCCTGAAGGCTCTGAGGACTGCTAATGGGTCATCGGCCGTGAGTCTCTGCAGGAGTGCTGGCCAGCAGCCATGAGCCATAGGCAGCACTTCATTTTCCCTCTCACTCAGCACCTGAATGCACAACTCCAGCACATCCAGTACCTAAAGACAAAGACACACATCCCACCTAACAATTATCTCTGTTTTGATCCTGATTATATGTGAGCTGAAACTAAGTATTGAGGTCTTCATTGAGAGCCCAAACTCCTGAGCAGGCACGACTTCAGCACGTGACTTATTTCTGTTTCACTCCTGAACCAGACTGAATGTTTTTCCTTGATGAGCATTACACCAGTGAACAGTCACCCACACAGTTCTGACAGGATGAATTGTACCAACGCTGGCGGTCCTACCCTCACAAGAATGATTATTTTTGTTATTAGTCCAACAGTTGACTCTACATAAAACTACTGATACAGTACCTTGAGTCGGAGCCTGAGGCTGGGATCAGACAGCAGATGAATGCAGCGCTCTCTGCTTGTAAAACTTCTGTATGAATATTAATTCTACAACAGAAAACCACTCAGCATTTAAACCGCCACGATGTATTAAATGTTTCCAAAGATACTGATAATTTGATAACAAGCAAAGTTATATATCCTGAAATGTACTCATTGATAGAAACTTTGAAAGGCACTGCAGAAAACAAAGTTAAGCAACACAGAAAAATGTGGTAGCGAATGCCTTGAGTCACATTTTCTTCCTTATACGTGAGACTAAAGCTGACATCACTGTTGAAATCTTACCCAGTGCCTTCATGAGCGCGTGCAGCACGGAGCAGAAAAGAGCAGCTGTGCGCTCGTAGCTGGGATCCAGAGCCGTCAGCACATCCTGAACGATGTCCCCGACCACGGGCTGCAGTCAGAGTGAGTCAACATAACTGTCAACACCCGTGGAGCCTGGCCAACAAGACAGGATTACAGTGAAATACAGTACAAGCTCTGGGCAGCACAGGCTTAAGCAGACAAAGAAGGAAATCAGGTAAACCCTCCAGCAGTCATTTCTGTCTCCATTTTGGGCTAAAAACAAAAACAGGTCATAACTACCTGTGGATGCTGGCTGAGCCTCTGAAGGTTGAGTGATATGTCATTAAGCAGGTAGTCAGAGTTGTCATTGATCAGTTCCTTGAGGGAAGTGTATCCACAGGCCTTACTGATGTCCCTCATGGAGCTCAGCGCCGCCTGACCAGCAGCGTCTCCTCACCAGCTTTCTCCAGCACAGGATACAGCGAGGCTATCAACAAGGGACAGAAATTGCGGCCCAGAGCCTGAGCACAGCAGGCGATGCCCTCGAGTTGGATGCACAGCTGACAGATGTTGCTGTTGAGCTAATGGATCGTGGATGCAGATGTTGATGATGAAGGAATCACTTGGAGAGAGCTTGTATTTGAGTTGCTGGTATCACTGTTGCATATGGAGGGGAGTCTGGATGGACTGAGCAGCTACGCAAAGAGACAAAACACGTGTTAATGCACTGCTTTCTAACCACTTTTACACATGCACTGCAGCTCGGAAGTTTTCAAGATATTGTCCATGCACGTGAGAACGCACATGTCTGACACAGTTAGATCAGACATTAAACAGCCTTTAGCCTTCCTGCTCCTGAGTGAAAGCCTGTATTATTTCTCACTGTGCTCATGTGGGGGTAGCACAGATTAGCCTTTCTCAAAGTCAAGAGTGGGGGCCAATTTAGGATCTTCACTCAAATTTAAAATACAAGGGAAACTGATGTATTTCCTTACATAAACAAAAACCACACAAGCGCTTATAAAATGCTCATCCTACCCAGTCATACGCAAAGTGTTAAAATCAACGTGTGATCCACCTGCCACTAAGAGATATTATTTCTCTTTGGTAAATGGAAAAAATGTAATTAAACTCACTGTCAGTAGCTACAACAGCACATTTGTTATAATATGATGAATCAAGCATTTAGATATTAAATAGTATTGAGGGAGACAGGATCAAATACAGTGGGGCAAAAAAGTATTTAGTCAGCCAATTGTGCAAGTTCTCCCACTTAAAAAGATGAGAGAGGCCTGTAATTTTCATCATAGGTATACCTCTAACTTGTCTGAGTTTTAAAGAATTGATTTGCAAATTATGGTGGAAAATCAGTATTTGGTCACCTCATTTTTTGCCCCACTGCGTAATATACAAAGATATTTGTGGTAACTCGATGTGCTTTGTCCACTTTTATAATCACATTGCTCTGTTAACCAAAGGGAACACCTCAGTTTATTGTATGTTTGACTATAATTTACAAAAAAACTAAAGCATCATTTCTTATTGTTTCTACAATAACTATCAAATGAACAAATGGACAGTGCTTACTCAAGTCATGGATCAAGTGACTTAAAGGGCCGTTTTCAAAGAAAACTAAAAGTGTATGAGCAACCAAGGAAGTGAGTCCTACCTGGCCACTGGACAACATTCAGTGACAGTGCACTTGCTGGCATCTCCGGTGGGCAGGGCCCTGATTCAGTAGGGTGAATAAGGGATCTCGTCTCCTCCGTACTTAATGAGAGTGGTGTATCTGTCAGTCATGTCTGGCACATAAGACACCAGGTAGGTCCCATCATGGCTGTCACAGATATTTGCTTCTTGGGCTTCCCCTCTGGGTCCTTCAGGAGAAAACAAAAACTGTTACCTAAATATCAATGCTTTGAATACATTATTGTGTGGTCCATGTTCATGCACTCACAGTGATCTGCACTGCCAGCAGTCCCTCACCTGCATCTTTGGCATCAATGGTGACCTTCACTGGCAGAGAGGTGGGCACTCCAGTGGTGTTAAGGCTGGATCCACTTGCACGCACCTTGCTGGTATCATGGGTGGGCAGCACCTTCACCTTGTAAGGGCGGACCAAAGGGGAGAGAAGACAACTGGCTGTGGAATACAGTCTCACAAATGAAAGGAGCCTTATTTACAGAACCGAGTAAACCACGCAAAGAGTTTTCCATTTTTAAAGCTGGCCAGAGTGGAACACTGTAACATGTAACACCTAGAAGGTTCAGATGGCTGCAGTACTTTGCTAATTTGGATCAAAAGTTTGGGGGGAAAATGTAATTAAATCAAGTGATTGTAATGCTGTTACTTCCGTTGTGTAGTTAACCATCTATCATTTTAGATGTTTCATTAGCAGCCTGATGAAATTAGCTGTGTAGTTAGCCGACTTCTGCCATCCAAACAGATGAGGTGAATTATGCAGATCACTCGCACAGTACACAGATTACCACTTCTTATTCCAGCCAGACTTCAGGTACTTCATTCTAATCATGCAGTAACAACAAAGATTTATTACTACTGGCTTTTTAAATTGTGGTTCTTCTATTCTAGAAAAACAGAAACATGTTATCACAGGGTTTTGTTTTTTTCAATGACATTTGTGTTGGCTCTGTCGGTTGCAGGCAAACATTTATCATAATGGTTAGATATTAGGAAATAGCTTAAAATGTGTGCATATTTAACTTGTTACACTGCCGTAGTGTTACCTGCGTGGGATCTCCTCATGAGCATATGACTGTACCCTGGATGATGATATGTGAGGAGCTTGAACTTGATTCGCTAACAGAAACTGATTTAGCTAGCTTAGCGCACATGTCTTGTGGCAAGATATATGCACTTAAATGTTTTAAGTCACTGGCTGTTCTGCCAAATTGCCACCAACCTGCAACTTTGTGAGCTGACTGTGTCGCGATTTTTGTGTTTTAGACAACAAAAATAAAAGAAAAAGATGTACAGATTCAGGCTTTTCCTTTCCTGTGGTAGTCGCATAGAATGACGTCACTGACACTGGTTTAATATGAAAACAAACTTTGCAAAAAAAAAAGAAGAAGAAGAAGTGAGTCGGCGTGTCATCTTTATCGAGCACCATACATGTTTTGCCTCACATTAAAATTATTATTTTTCCTTTTCAAAAATAATTTTTATGCAGAGAAGTCAAATATACCAAATTTGCACGACTTCCACGGCCGGCAGGTGGCGCAGAGCACTTGCCGGCCCCTAGCAGATTGAAGCACAGACAGGCGCTGGTTCGAGTCTCACTCAATCACTGGCTTCAAATCCTCTCTGTAGCTTCAGTCTGCTAGGGGGATTCCTGGTCTGCGCAGGGAATCCCAGTGTTTTTTTTCTTTTCTTTTTTTGGGGGTGTTGGGGCCTGTATTTAGAAAGCTGGGACTATCTCCGTTGTCATGGCTACCAAGAACAACGCCAGCTTGGGGGAGAGCGGAGAGCCCATAAGCAAAGACTGAATTTTACAGATTTGATAAGTGAAGCCTGGATATATAGTGAGGAGAGCTGGGATAATCTGGACAGAATCTGCAGGCTGCATCTCCAAATCAGAAGTGGCTTTAGATCTGACTCTTACAGACAGGCATGCATGTCTCAGGGTGATTACACACTAACACATTGTGATTAATCACACACATTTGTATACATTTTATTAACAAGATAAAAAAAAAAACACTATACAAAATGTGTTTTTGTGACAGGCCGCTAGTAACAAAGTACTTAAAGATTTAAAATTGGTTCTTTCCCAAGTTTTCTGTTATGTGTACACATATTCCTTGAATTAGGTGCTTTTTAATTCTCCAATAATGGTCAGTGCAAAGTGTTTACACAAACAAACAAAAAAAGTGTTTACACAGAACAAACAAACAAACAAACAAACAAACAAAAACATTACTCAGAAAATGGTCAGGTACAAGAACTGGATTAAAAAGGATTGGAAAAACCAGATAATGTCCAATGAAATACTTCAGCGTCTGGCTCATGACTTTTGCACAGTACTGTAAATGTTATTAATAATGAAAGATATAAAAATGTAGCTTTCCCATTTAAAAAAAAATCCCATACACATTATTCTTTTCTTCTAGTGAAGGTGCCTCCTCCTTCAGACCTTAGGGTAACTAATTTCTCAGACAGTGACATCACGGTGCGCTGGGAAGCTGCAGATGATGATGTTTCTCACCTCATTAAGTGGATCTCTCTAAGTGGAGGCGACCTGAGGCAGGTGGGGAAGAACTATTGGGTTGTTGGAGTACATATTATGAAATAAAAAATACAATATCTCAATAAACTGTTGTCCTGTGTCTTAAGGAGTATCAGATATCACTGTCTGCACTCTATGGAGATGGAGCTCAGAGTGAAGCTGTGGCCGTACGCTATAGCACCTGTGAGTCACACATTTTCTGATCCTGAGCATTTCTCAAACACAGGAGGGGAGAGCCTGAAACCATTTACCTAATCACATTAGCACTAGTGTTCAGCCTAAAAAATAGACAAGTTAAAAGTCATGCATTTGAGTCAATCATCCTTTTTTATTTTTTTAGTATATTATTTGTGTATTTATTAAATTATTTTCGAGACACTGTTAGTTGTTAGAAGCCAATGTTTTAATGATAGGATATATATGACAGTAATGAGACAACCTAAGATATCCAAGATTACCACAAAAACACAGAAATAAAAATCATAGAATCACAGAAAGCTTGTTTCTCTCCCGTTAGTCTTTAGGCCCAGTTACCTTTTACTTTTCTGTGGTCAGTAGCCCTTCGTGTCATTTTCTGTCTCTATGTATAATATAGCATTACTAATACAATAACCTGTACGTAAATGAACTTCATTGTGTAATTGAGCTCAGCTCAGGGCAAAACTGGTGAGTCAAACAAGGGAAAGATGCCAAGACAGCTCAAGTGCAACTTCCAGTTAAGACCGACCGGCTTACATGCAAAAAGTGCAAACGTCCCATAACTTTACCCTTACAGGATGATATGCATACTTGAAGGTCTCCTCATATAGAAACATCAGGGTTTTTGGGCAGTCTTGTTTCTACAGCACTACACGTACAGTCATTTTGGTCCAGAGACACAGATTCCTTTCTCTGCATAATGATGGGCTCTCTGAACAATGAGACAGCAGCCAGTGCCGGTACAATGACAGTACTGCTCTTGATACTTGGTTGGAAGTTCAAAAATTACTGGGTGCACTGTGTCTACGGTTATTGTCCATGCTAGTGTGCAAATGACATTCTTTGGCTTTGTGTTGTTTGTTTGTTTTCTGGCTTTTTTCTGTCTCTCTAGCCACTTTGCAGGTAAGCAGTGCGAGTGTGGTCAGGTCAGACCACTCCAGTATCTGTGTGTCATGGAGACCAGTATCTGCCGTTGATGGATATGGTATTGTAATCCAGGATGTAAAAGGTATTCTGTAATCACATCTACAGTGATGTGAAAAGGTCTTTGCCCCCTTCCTGATTTCCTAGTGTTTTGCATATTTATCACACTTACATGTTTCAGATCATCAGACAAATGTTAATATTAGACACAGATAACATAAGTTAATGCAAAATGCAGTTTTGAAATGATGATTTCATAGATTAGGGAGAACGATTATCCAAACCTCCCTGGTCCTGTGTAAAAAAACAAATTGCCCCTCTTGTTAAATCACGAGTTAACTGTGATTAACCAATGTTGGAAACCTCAGTTCAGTGTTACTAAACACACTCAGGCCTGATTAATTGCAGACTTGTGAATCAGGAAATCAGTTAAATAGAACCTGTCTGACAAAGTGAAACAGGCTAAAAGGCCTCAAAAAGCAACACATCGTGTCACCAGCCATCCTCCTGGTCCTCAGTGTTAATGCCCACTTAACTGGGTCCTTCAATGGAATGGCTCAAGCCACTGAAGCCTAATATAACAAGATGAGACTGACAAATATTCTATTTGAATGTTTAAAAAGAAAAATATCACAGTATCTATGCTTTCACTGAGCATATACCTGCATCACGAGTGTGAATGATGAACTCTGCAGGCTGAAAAGTCTGCAGAGTTTTTAACATCAAGAAGAATGGTCGTCATGTTCCCAGCAGCCCAATCGCTGTTATGAGCAAGCAGTCAGAGATTGGTGATGCAAACCGTGTGCGTGTGAGTGGACCGGGGCTGACCGAGGCCAGGACTTTTGAACCTACAGAGTTCTACATTGACACTCATCATGCAGGTATATGCTCAGTGAAAGTATAGCTACTGTGATTTTTTATTTATTTTTTATTTTTTTATTTTTTAATCATTCAAATAAAACATTTGTCAGTCTCATCTTTTTTATATTAGGCTACGGTGGCTTGAGCCTTTCCATTGAAGGACCCACTTAAGTGGACACAATCACTGAGGACCAGGAGGATGGCACCTGCAAGGTCACCTGCTGCCCCACTGAACCAGGAAATGACATCATCAACATTAAGTTTGCTGACCAATATGTGCCAGGTGCTTACCATAAAACAGTCGGTGTCAGGGTTCTGGGTCTGAGCGACCCAGGATCCCTGGGCAGTCATGGAGCTATTATATTATATGTATTTTTGGTGTTTTGCTGCCCCCCTCTTCTCCATCCTTGTAGATATGAGTGTGTGCGTGTGTGGGTGCATCTGAACCCTTGTTTACAGGCGCCTTCAGGCCTGGTGGGTGTGGCTCTGCTAGGGGACTGGCCACACCCGAAGCCACGCACCTGCTGCTGATCAGGCCTTGTCGGGGGAGCTACTTAAGAGAGTCTTGGAGCTCCCACCGACGTGGGATCATTGCGTGAGACTCCACGAGAAGTGTGGAGCGCCAGACAGCAGCCAGCACGAGGAGTGCTGAGACACGGGAGCGGAGAGCACTGAGACACGGACAGTTCACGGAGAGACACGACACAGGAGTCAGGGGAAAGCACGGGGATTTATTGTTGTTATTTCTACTTAGTGTAAATAAACGCACTGCTTGTACTTAGAGCACCGCGACTGGGTCCTTCCTTCCCTACATCCCCACGGTATGCCATGCCAAACCGTGACAGTCGGGGATTACAGAGAAGGGACATGTTTTTTTGTTGTTGTTGTTGTTGTTTTTGTTTTCGTTTTTTTTTTAATCCCATATTGGAAAACAAACTTGTGATATTTGACAAATATGGGATATGTTTGGGAAATAAAGATGTAACACACATATACATAGAGATAGAGAGTATTAGAGTACAGATCAAATGTAATCACATTTATTCTATACATTCTGGGCATTTTCTCTACCTCACATCCATTTTCCAAATGAGTCATCAAGCAAGCAGGCATGTGCTTTGACTGTGGGAGAAATTAAAAGACATGTTTTATTATGTTGTGTCTTTGAGGGGAACTTCATTTTTTCCCATTCTGTTTTCAGTGGTGAAGAGTTTCCTGGGAGACAAAGGACTCGCTCCAGATCAATCAATAAATATGGAAAGTAAGCAAGTAAGACTGCCTCAAAGGGAGATGACACATTCATGCAAGAATTCACTCCCGGCAGCGCGAGCCATTTATATTCTCATAACTGTCATGAGCGTAAACTGGTCGCGGGAGAATCTCCAATGTTGGAAGTTTTCAGAAAACACAGCAGCCTCGAAGAGCGTGTGGAGAAGGCCAGCCCACATCAGCAGCAGTTAAGCTATGCTCTGGTGAATGGCTTTCCCCCACCCCTTGCTGACACAAAATGTTTAGATGATTCTTTAGATTGCCCTGATCAACAACAGCCTGTGCTCCTGACCATTAATTTAACCAGTTGTTAACAGTAATCTGCATTAAGCTTAAGGTTGCTCAAATACAGTACAATGACATATGAGATGAAGTAAAACAGGTAAATATTTAAATTAATGAAATGCATAGAGGCACTTGACCTGTTTGAAAGAATATCGTCTTATTATGAGCCATTGTTGAGATATAGAGCACAGCTATGAAAACAACTAATATGCTGAACCCTATATGAAGCAGTTGAAAACTACATGATGGAGAAGCTGAGTGAATATGAAGGTGTAAGTCTTTGCCACTGTGGGCAAAGCACGCAACCACTGTGTGAGGTTGCGTTGCTGTCTCTTCTGAGCTGATGAGCAAGCTACACATTATCAGATCAGGAGCTGGCTGAGAACTCATCAAAGAAAGGGGAAGAGAACTATGATAACTCGAGTATGTAGCGTATCCGTGAGTTCAGCTTCTTCTTTCAGATGCGCAGCAGTTTTCCTGGATCTTGACTCGTGTGTAGAGTGTTCATAGCATCAGCATCATGTTTTTGTTTATTTGTTTTGTTGGGTTGAAAAATAATTAAATAAACTTGTGATCATACTTATGGATCACCATGGCACATATCATCAGCCATATGATTTATTTATGCAGATGAAAAAAAGTGAGTGTGAATGTGCCTGACGTCGCAGTGTGTGTGTGCGTTGTGTAAAAGTAATTGTCTCCAATTGTGAGAGCGGTGATTCTGCAGGTCACCAGCTAGTGTAAAGAAAAAAAAGAGTAAAAAGAGACAGAATCTACATTATAGATGAAAAATGATTATAGGAAAAAGGTTTTGTGTCTATCAGCCAAGAAACAACTACAATCTAATTTCTGCTTTTAAGGAAGATGAGTTCAAAAGACGGAGAGAGAGTTCTGTGTGTCGGTTAAGCAGTGATGATAATAATGAAAATGTCTTAGTTTGTCACTTTCAGATGAAAAGCAGACCTGGATCGATTTTCCACATGCAGCAGTCGGAATAAAGTTATAGTTTAAGATCATTGGAAACATTCAGGCCAGGTAGCTGGCTAACTTATTTACAGCTCCATGTGTCCCTCAACCTCACAAGTGAGATCTCACTCCTCCCTGAAGACAAGGAATGCAGTTCCAAAGAGCAATAACATGGCAGATAAAGAGACAGCAGCAAAGTCCTGAGCAAAGAGACCCAGCAAGCAGCAGCAGTGTGGACAAACAGCATCGGAGAAGAAGAGCAAACCATCATCCTGACTGATTGGATGAATGGCACTGTGTTTCCAACAAGCTGCAACTTCACTGTGCTTGTGAAAAGAACATTTGAGGAGACTGTTGGAAGTTGACATTTGCCACCTTTGGAGAAAATGGCAAGAAGAGATAGTGAAGAATACAGGACAAAGCTGGAAGAAGAACTGCCGGCTATTGGACTGTTGAAGTGGGAGAGGACAACAGAGTGAGAGGAGGTGAGAACACAGAGGAATGCTGTTGTTTAATGTGGGAAATCAAAATTTGGGTTAGCAAACCTGGGGAAAAGAAAACTGACTGCTTAAGTTGAAAATTGTGAAAGAGTCTAAACACTGCAAAAAGAAACATATACAAATTCATACACACAAGCAGAACATGCATTAACCCTACTAACACAAACAAAAGACAGCTCATGAAGATTAGACAGCATCTTGAGCATGTGAGTCTGTTTATCATCTTGTCCAAGTCACCTCGTGTGATGCAAAGACCAGTGGACTCATAGCATATTAGTTAAAAATGATCAAATAATAGCAGAGAAGTGTGTAGGAAAGGCAGCTTTAAGAACATGCCCTGCTGGAGATGCAGCTCCACAGACATCCATTAAACCTGCCTAATAACACAAACAGACATGCAATGAAAATCAGCTTGTTATCTCTCATCAGTGTTAAAATAGTGTCAATTTAACAGACGCTTGTTATCAAATGCTGAATTTATCCAAGCTGACAGTTAACTCTCTAGGTTGCAGGACAACAGTTTAATTTTTGTGGGAAAAAAGATTTTGGTTTGACCAACCAGTGATCAGACAATAAATTTAGTAGTTAATATAGTAAATTGGGAGATGCTTTCTGCTTGATTGATGCAGCACAAAATATTTTACTGTATGAGGGAAATTCTATTTTTGTGATAATATTTTGAACATGCATTTCTGTTGTCCTGTCATCTTAGTGGGTTGATAGCTGATATGCAAATTCGTTGATCGTTCTTAGATTAAGGAAAGGTGATTGAATTCTAGCACGAGTGAATGGGAAGTGTTGGAGTTTATTGGAGTGGAGACTCTAAAACACTGAGTTTCCTGTTGTGATGTGCGAGTGAATCCTGCACCCAGATACACAACTCTGAACACATAGGAACAAACTTCTTTTGTGAAATGTATGACAACATGTCACATGTTTTATGATGACGGGGAAAAAAGGAAACTTAATAAAGTCTGTGGCCTAAATGAGTAAAAAGTACAGATTAAATTCATAGCTAATGAGACATGAGGCTTATGTTGTGTGTTATGCGGCTAATGGTTGGGTTGGTTTTGAATTAATCTAGCTGATGATTTTTCTTTTGTTGTGAAGTTGAGCCTGCCAATTAGTATGATGGTATGATAAATCATGCTAATGGTATGATTTACCCTCCTGAGATGAGGAGCGTGTGTCATGACTGAACGAGGCCTTTTTATTTTTTGATACCTTCACAGTCCACTGAAAGTTTTGTTTGATGATCTCTGTTTGAGCAGATCTGCACGATTAGAACAGAAGCGCTATACGACACGTCGAGAAAATTGTTGCAAGTGAGTTTCTCCACATTAAAATGGGCTCAGGAGAAACTTATCTGGGACAATTAGAAAATAAGTTCCTGTCCAAAAGGATTCAACGAGAAAATCCAGTCTAAATTCTTTTCTTTTTGAAATGACGTCATTTTGCTATGTGTGGAAACTGAATGCGTCGATGGGTTCCACTTTTAGCAAAGAATGAATGAATGCATGAATGAGTGAATGACAAATGAGTAAGAGAAATAAAACTGACTGATTGACAACAGCTGACAAAGCTGACGAGACTGACTGACTTAACACCATTGTGTGAAGTTAACCCCCACCTGACAAATGTGTGGATGCATCTCTGTGTGTGTCTCTATTGCAGGAGCAGAAGGAGACCACAGGCGGAAACTTGGGTCACATGACTATGTGAACTCTGCAAATTTAACCTTTTAGTTTAAAATTCTCTGTGTCTGTGAATTAACCATGGGTGTGTCATTAACTACTTTGTGTTGCTCACAGAGGTAACTGTGAGAAAGTGTGTATACACCTGCGCAGCGCTAACATTTCTACAACATTACAGTTCTTCATGTGAGTTGATCATGTGATTCATACCGGGATAGCTGGTTGATGTTTTTCTACTAAAGGATTTCTGGGTTGTCTGAAGAAAACTGTGTTTACAGGTTATGAGTTGGTGATGCTGTTACACTGTGTTGTTGGGGAAATGTAAAGGTTACTTTGACGATGTGAATAACATGCGGGATATTTCCTGTGTTGAAACTAGTGTCACTTCTTTCCACAGCTATAAATAGCTAACTTTATGGTCTTTTTATAGCACCTCTGGACCCTGTCAATTTGTGCCTGACCTCCAGGATTGTCCATGTGTGTTGCTAATGTTTGTTTTTTCTAAGAGTGCATGTAGAGGATTCAGCAGAGACGGACAAGTAACATGAGAAAGCAAATACGAGATGCAGTGTTTATGGAATAGTTTAATATGGGGCTCATTAGCTGGCCACTACTGAGCTCCTAGTGATAGCTAAGTGGAGTGACTTTGCTTAAGGGAAGTCACCGATTACATTAATGTTAACTGAGTACATGGGATGATCCATGTCTGAGGCGAATTATGCCAACAATTGTAGTTTACTGATCTGAGAAAACCTGCACATGATACTTGTCCTGTTGATGCTAAATGCTTTCTTACTCTAATGATACAATTGTTTATAAGTGTGAAGGTTGATTTTACTTCCAGGTCTTGTTTTCCAGGCCATGATGGTGTATATGCAGGCTCCAGACAGAGCCAGGTTTTAAGCACACCTGATATGCAAAACACACTAACATCTTTTATTGCAGGATTATAGGTTCGGAGTGGTGCTGCTCCAGAGGGGGAGACACGCTGATGTTGCCTGGGACATGATCTAGCTAAGTTTTTTCTTTCAGACAGGGATCTAGGTTTGATGAGTTGACTCATGGGAGTGTCCATGCGTCAAGAGGAGGGGTCCAGAATTACAGAGTTACATGAAACTATCTTTTCTATGTTTTCTAAACTATGTTTTTATGATTTTTGTGTGATTAACAGTTAATCAACTGGTATTAAACCTATGCAAGTGGTGCATCTATGTTCAGATGAGGCTTTGATGGTCCATAGATGAAGCTCACTGAACTAAAGAATGTGGTTTGATGATGATTGACATGCTTTCCAAGTAGAGGTTTTTCCTCCTAGCAAGGAAATACAGGTGCAGCAGTCCAGAGTATTGCTGAAAGGAATCTCCTGAGAAATCTTCAAAGGCCCAGTGAGAAGCAAGACCCATTCCAGGCATAGCTGACAGCCAAGGCAGTGGTTGAGGTCAAAGGTTGAGCTGGTTGGGGCCCATCATGAGATCAGACTTTGGAGCCACAGCAAGGACCATGAAGCTGCGTTGGAATGAGAGCCGTGCCAAGGGGGCTTTCCAGAGGCCAACAGAGGAGATTGTGGACGACAGACGGGCACCTGAAGGATGAGGGGAGCGTGCCAAGCTCCAATCGACGGCGCAGGGAGTCCAAGGATGGCATCATGATTCTGTGAAAAGCACAGGAACCAGAAGCGATGGTGGTGATGACAGCAGTTTCCTATGAACATCACCTAATGCTGTGGCACTATACTGTACATACGATGGCACACTGAAGACTGCTGGGATCATAACAGCAGTAAGATAACTGGATCCAACACCCTTTCCACAGAGGTTTCTCCTGCAGAGGATGGACAATGGAGGAGTCATAAATATCCCCCACAGGACAAGGAGGCCTGCAGTGAGGTGATGGGGGTTGGCAGAGGCCATAAAACTAGAGTGCTGAAGAGGTCTGCAGCTTTCACAATAGCTGAGACCCATGTTGACAAACAACAAACTCAACTGGTGTGTTTGAATGTCTATTCTACATACATTTGGACTCTGGTCCTATGGACAGTGATGGGAACACCTGGAAGAGACATTTATGATGCCCTGCAGAACTTAAACCACTCTGCAGAGAGACGGGTGATTTACATGTCTTTCAGAGGAGCACCACCAAGCTGGAGTGTTTTGAAAATGTTAATTTCTCTTTTGAGCGTTAACAATTCATTTGTTCATTTGTAGGATGCAGTTACCATTGAATGAGCTCAATGAGAAATTGGATAACTTCTAATACATTTGTCAAACTGTGTGCGTTACAGTAATTTAGAGTGATTGACATATGCTAAGTGTAAAAATGTTTGCATTGACACTATCAGACATGAGGTATTCATAACTGGGTACTTTTCTAGCATAACTGCCAAAAAGGGGGGAATGTTAGGTTTTGTATTGTTGATTGTCATTTATGCTTAGAAATATCTACTCATATATACTTAGAGTTTTATAATTAGTTGTAGATAAATAGAAGTTTGATCCTGAGTAGTCTGCAGACACACGTTGTGTGCATTCCAGAGCACTCTGGCTTTCACACCCACATCCTGGGAGCATGGGAGAGGTCGTACCTTGTCTTATTGTTTTATGGTAGGATAAACGTATCTATGCCTGTTTTAGTCTAAGTGCATTTTGTTTAGATGAACTGCTGGACTTCCAGGCCAGCAGGGTTAGGAAGTCATTTTATGGCCCCACACACACACACACACACACAGGGTATTCTTTGTTCACATGTATACCTGGGTACGCTGTTATATGTTAATGACCCTATGCATATTCATGGAACCACAATAAAAGAGCAGTGTTACGGGGGAGCGGACGAGAGCAACCGGGGTCAAGCGAAGGAACGGCGCCTGTCCAGTTCTCTCCCGTGCACGTGAAACATAAAGAACTTGCCTACTTCGTGTCTTGCTTGCTGTGTAATTACATTGCCTTCAACGTTCCAGCGAATAGGTTCAAGCTAGAAACCTATCAGATGTCTAAAGTTAACGCCAATGAAAAGCCACCATTTTAATATAGAACCTTGGTTATGGCGCTTGAAGATGTAAGCATCAGAGAACAAAGGACCCACTGACTGGAAGCTGTCAATTACTATTACTACTATTAGTCAGCAGTATTCATAGCCATATGTTCTTCAGAATAAACGCTATATAACGATTACTTTGCTGTTGTTGTCGTTGTCTAGCCACACAGTGAAGCTAATTAGAGCTTTATGAGGCCTTTCTACAGCTGACAACTGGAAATGAATCCGAATGCCCTCACAAACCTTGAAGAACTACAACTATGCCCATTGATTGGCACAGTTTGTCACGTGTGTCGCTGAAATGATATTTTTGATGTCATTTGGTCTATGTTCCAGAATTTTAGGTTAGTATTAAACCTGCATCGGTTTTAGGAGTTGAAAGCTAAAGGTTTTTAATAGTATTAATTTATTTCTCCTCTGACTTTGGCCTGGGTCTTGTGGTTCCAGTGAAAGGAAATCTTAACGTTTCAGGTTACCAAGACATTTTGGACCAGTCTGTGCTTAAAACATTGTGAGAACAGTTTAGGGAGGGTCTTTTTCCCTTCCAGCACGACTGTGACCTAATGCACAAACTTGGTCCATAAAGACATGATTGAATGTGTCTGGCATAGAAGCAGAGTGGCTTGCTTTGAGCCCTGATCTTAACTCCTAGATCACCATTGTGATGAACCAGAATGGAGATTGCAAACGTCCAACATCGGTGTCTGACCTAACAAATGCTCTTCTGGATGAATGGGCACAAAAAAAAAGAGAAAAAATCCACAGACACGTTAAAAAAAACTTGTAGAAAAAACTTTGTCTGACAAATGGAAGCCATTAAAGCTGCAAATGGGTGGGCGGATAAAGAACGTGACATCATAAATCTCCTGTAGCTGTAATGTGTAGGTGGCCCAATACATGTCTGTAGAAAGTATGGACAAAATGAGCAGTGGTTAGGGTTACTGTTTAAAAAGCGACAGTACTACAGCATCTCAGCAATCAGTTTCATTTCTATTGCACCAAATCAAAACAATTCCATGAAGGTGCTTTTTTAAAGACAGGACAAAGACACGCTGGGGAAGAGAGCCAGAGATTAATAACAACTAATAATTATATTCAGAGAGAGTGAAACTGAGAAAGGTGACTGAAGAAGAAATACTCCAGTATCATAGGAATCCCCCAGCAGCCGACACCTATTGCAGCATAACTAAGGGAGGATTCAGGGTCACCTGATCGAGCCCTAACTATATGCTTTAGCAAAAAGACTGTCTGTCTCCTGAATCCAAACTGGAAGCTGGTTCCACAGAAGAGGGGCCTGAAAGCTGAAGGCTCTGCCTCCCATTCTACTTTGAAATACTCCAGGATCAACAAGTACACTCTAAGAAATACAATGTTGTATTTACTCAACCCAGTTATGTCAACCGGTCCCACACAACTGCGTTACTGAAATATAAATTATATAATACATTTAATTTGAACAAGAAATCTAAAGTACTTCTAATAACATTTGGATAATTACATGCAAATCAAAATAATTATGTTGTATTGGCTGAATATCATAATGCTGATCTAACTAACATTAACTTCACTTAAACTGACCAGACAAAATAAAATCTACTGAACCAAAACAAGCTCTACTGAAACTATAGGATTAAATCACTTTAGCAGAATTGCAACTTACTCTATTAAAGTTTGTAAATTAAATAAATGGAACACAAGTTTGTTCATTTAACCTGACTTAACAGAAAACTTTCAGGTAAAGCGTATTGAAGCAAACTTTGAGCTTTCAACACTTCAAAGTAAAAGACAGTAACAAACAGTGCAAAAAAGCATACTGTTGTATGAAAAGCTGGTGCATTTCTATTCATGTTTGTTAAAATCCAATTAATTGCAATAATTTGACAAGATTTTTTCCTCTTTGTGTGACTTATTCAGTTCAAATGGATATAAGTATTAAATGCACTAACATTCATATCAAAGTATTGTAACTGTATGAATCAAGTTATACTGAACATACTCTGAAATTAAATGTTCTGTTTTGCACAACTTGTATACAAACATGGCATCAGGTTCATACAAACAACAAAAAAAGGCTGCTCATTACTTTTTACAGTACAGAGGTCCCTCGTTTATCGCAGGTGTTACCTTCTAAAAATAACCCACGATAGGTGAAATCCACGAAGAAGCCAACTTTATTTTTTACAATTATTTTACATATTTTAAGGCTGTAAAACCCCTCACTAGACACTTTATGCACTTTTCTCAAACAGTCATGAACATTTTCACACTTTTCTCTCTTGTTTAAACTCTCAAAGTTCAAACCTTTGTAGAAATATAAGTCCAGTATTATAGAATGAAACCAAAGATCAAACCCAGTTTTCAGGTTCAGAACATGGGAATAGAGCAGCTGCGAGAGAACTCAACATTAACATTGGTATGGAAGTAGAGGAAGCAAGAAGAATGAGCTGACTAAAGTTTGACTTATCTGACTGTTTTGTTTCATTTAATGCGCCTTATAATCCGGTGCGCCATATGGTCAAAAAAATACAGTAACTTCTACCTTTAGCATGTCCAGAAGTCCAACTTTTTGTGCCATGGTTAGCATCTTCCTCTGTCTTTTGGGTGCTACCGCAGCTGCCTTTGACGATGCAAAACGCTTCATCAACATTGTTGTGTTTGTTGCAAACATACAAACATACAGTACAGCACTTCAGAGTCACACTGTAGCGATCGATGTAGTGATTCTGTACTGTACAGGAGACACGGCACGGAGGAGACTGATTGACAGTGGTCTACAGCCAATCAGGACGCAGAACACAATGCGCTGTTAAAGAAAAAAAAACATGCAAAATTGCACACCAAAAAAATCCGGGAAACAGCGAGGCCACGAAAGGTGAACCGCGTTATAGCGAGGGACCGCTGTACATGGCATAAAACATGAACATAATCTTTGACCCTTCAGGTTTACATTCTGTGCAAATTGTTGTCCAGTGATCAAAACAAAATACACAAAATGAAAGAATAAAAGTGACTTGTGCTGTGCTACATTTGGCTCTCAAACATTAAACCGGGATAAAAACCAAAAAACCCCAAAGAGGTAGTTCACAGCAACAGTGTAGGAGAGGAAACAGCGCTTCATAACAAATGCTTCTAGATCAGGGGTATTAAACTAAGATTTGAGGAGGTCCAGTTGGAGAAAATCTTCTCAAGCAGAGGTCCGGGACATCGTAATGTCTAACTTGCGTTATGATTGTGATAGAGAAGGAGCCTATTTTCTTTTATCAATACGTATGTATGAACAATAAACTGTCAAATCAATGAAAATACAAGTTAAAAACATTTCAACAAAATTTATTGTTAACAGTGAAACACACAGTAGGCCTACATTAGATATAGGGCTGCAGTTTAAAATGAATTAGAGAAAATAAATAAAATGGCTAAATTGTGCATCTTAAAACGAAGTGCTTAATTTCAGAAAAAAATAGCAGCAGCTTGAGTTTCTCTTTTTCTTTCCCTTTTACCTCTCGATTTAACAGTCTCAATAAATTTTCAACAGATAACATCAAAACATCTTAACAATTTTACCGTTTCTCTTTCTTTCCCCATTATATTCCATTTCTCCACTTTCTGTTGTTCAGTGAGAGAATTGAGCTTTAGTTTGCCCTACCAGGATTTCAAATCTGGACTGGAATGGTGTCAGGGCCATTCTCATACACATGTGTAGGTGCTCATTGGTGAGCCTGGAACGATATTTAGTTTTTATTATGTTCACTGTGGAGAAAGCTGCCTCACAGCTGTATGTGGAGCCAAACATGGTCAAGATGTACAGGGCTACTTTCCTCAGATTTGGGAAAGCTGTCTCAGAGACCATTTGGAGCCAGAAAGTGCCATGTTCAGTTCTTCCAAACTGCTCTTTCAGGGCCACATCTGCTTGGAGATCAACCAGTTGCATTTGAAGAGGCCCAGCATTTGCCCACTTGAAGTGCTGTGTGACTTCCTTTGAGAACCCTCTGACATCAGTGATGAGAAATGGGTTCTTTATGAACATGGTGAGCTGCTGTCCAAAGCTGAAGCTATTAAAACGTTTGCTGAAGTTTTCACTCAGCTTCCCTGAGCATGCGATGCTGACAAGAAACGTTTACACAGCTACATTCTCGCCTGAAAATATGCGAAAAGTTTATTTTGCGACCCAGAAAGAGTAAGAAGAGTAATATTAAAACTAAGTAGCGGCCGCCATTGTTGGAAACTGGAATTGGCTGCGCCGCGCTTTGAATTCTGGGATATGGGTTTTCATTTTTGTTGTCCCGGTGGAAAATCGGGAGAAATTTGGGAGAATGGTGGCTTCAGGAGATTTTCGGGAGGGGCACTGAAATTTGGGAGGGTTGGCATGTATGGCCTTGGTTCCTAAACAAAACTATCTTCTCATATATCCAAGTACATTTAAGTGCAGGAAGACAATTAAGATACAGAATGTCATGTCAAACTGAAATTATTTGAGAAACTGGGAAGTATTGTGATTCCAACATTTTTAACATTCACGTGACTTAAGTAATGTAAACTTGCTTGGGTTACAATGAAAAGCTCACAGTACAGTCCTGTAAACAGCAGTTAGAAATGACTTCAGTGGCATTTTTGTCCATATTTAGAAGAAACCTTTCCTTCAGATCTTAAACTGAAGTCCAAAGTTAGGACCAGTTTTTTTCAGTGATCTGGATGCTGCTAAAAGTTCAACAAGAACAAACAACACTGAAAAGTGAAAGGCCTCGCAGAAGTTCTTGTGGCAATTCAAATTGAACAGTTTATGAAGTGCAAAGAGAAGGGTTCAAGAACCTTGAAACCAATTCAGTCCTCTGTAGTTCATTGCAGGCTGTTTCACTCAAGCGGTTTGTTTTTCAGAACCTGCACCTTCATGGGTCGGTTGTTCCCATCCAACTCCATCAGCACCTTCTGAAGAAATTCAAATGTGTATTTCAGGTGCTTTGAGTAGCTCAGATTTAGACTGTAGATTAGTCCAAGCAGGAGCGCACACCTCTTTGCCACATCACTAAGCACTTGCAGCACAGTGCATCCTTCTATGATGACACCAATGTCCTCAGGTGAATCTGCAGAGTCTGCTCCTTCATCTCTCACAACATAGACTCCCAAAGTCAGCTGCCTCGTTTCTCTGCTTGCACCAAGATCCACATCCTTAAAATGGAAAAGAAAAGTTAATTGCATACGGATTGTCGTAGAACTTTTGTAAATAAAGTCTGCAACACGGAAAGAGCTGTGGTCAAGCTATTTATTACTGGGCGCAGGAGAACGGACACACACATCAAAACATCACAGGTTCATAGTAATGAGCCTTCTGAAACACAAGTGCTGCTCCCACTCCTTTAGGCATTCCAAGGAAGAGGGAGGACGTTACAAACTGATCATACCACACATCACGCACCTCGCTATGAAACCTACGGAACCTAACGGAACAATGGGAATGCTGTTTTGTTCCCTTGGCGTTATCAGCACCTGTACAGAGAGTTGTCTTCTCCAACTGCTCAGGCTGAAATATGTTCATCTAGTTTTAGAAACTTTCACTGAACAGTCTATTACAGTGTCACAACTAAGGATATGCATAAGCACTTAAATACCTTAAATGACAATAATAGAAATTTTCTATTACATCACACCTTTGACTATTTTATCAAATCATAAATAAAATCACCAAAAGGAAATTTCTAATTCAACACCATTCAGCATCAACAGCATTGCATACTCAGAGAGGTTCACTATGTGCATCATTCTACAGTGTTAGAGGGAATATTTTACACTTAGTGTTCATTCTGACACACTGTCCTCTCGTCTTCATCTGAGACTAGAATTTGTATGCAAAATATTAGTAATTATACTCAGGAAAAAATTCCCAAAACATCAGATTACACGTGGAAATGTGAAACAGCATTAGTTGTTCACCTGCTTTAACACTTTACTTAAATGAATTTGTTCATTCATCACAAGCTCTTGATAAGTAAGTCATTCAGTGTGAAACATTTTTATCAAACCTCATAATAAAATCCATCATCCAATGTTTCCCATTTAGTGACTGTTTCTGTAAAAGAATCATTATCATCAGTATTGTTAGGGATGAAGACACATCACCAAACATCACACACACACTCCTTGTGCAATTCTATTTTGCCATGTCCAGATGTTTGTCATCAGGGACAGTGAATACAACTAAACCTGTGGATGAATACAAAGAACATCTCACTGATATCAGTGATAAAGTCAGTCTAAGGTAACACCACAAGTTGCCACGTGTTTCCACACAGCTGCAAATCCTCTTCTGTCCACGTTCCAACCTTGTCTTGTGTCTAACCCTAACACTAACCCTGATCCCTCTTCAGTGACACAGAGCCTCGCTCTGCACCTCACTAAGTTGGAGCTTGGCACGCCCTTGTTGGAGGAGAGCATTTTTCACGCCTCACTTTCTCATTCCAACGCAACTGTAGGATGAAAGGGGCGGAGCACATCGTACACCCTTGTTGTCTTCCTCAGGGTCTAACACAGGCATCTTTCTCAACCTTTTGGGTTATTACTGTGGCTCTGAACTCTTCACACAAACGGCTGTAGCTCAGATGGCAGAGCTTGCCATCACCAGTGTGTAAATGTGTGTGTGAATGACTGAATGTAGTGTAAAGCGATTTGGGGTCCTTAGGAACTAAGTAAAGCGCTATACAAATGCAGGCCATTTACCATTTACAGAACACAGAAAAATCATTGAAAATTGTAGAAAAATCAACAAATAGTAAACCTGGAATCCCTCCTTTTGACACATGGCCCTTTCCATGTGGCAATTTAACAGAATTAGGAGAATGAGGAAAAGAAAAAGGTTAGGTTACTGTCTCTTGGACAATATCAGGGCTTCTCCTGTGAAGTAGCTTCGCTCCGGGCGTGTAAACCTGTGCTAGCAAATGAAATTAGTGTGCTTTTCATGTTAGGTCTGCTTAACTCCTGGTTTCCACACCACATCTGCTCTGTAATTGCCTAGAAAACAGAATCTTTGACTTAATAGAAACTTCACATTTACAAACAACTGTAGGTCACAGGAGTAATAAGGCATCCAGCACTGCAGCCACTATTTTGTCATGTGCAATGGATTTCTCTAAATCAGGAAAAACATTCTTTCCATAATGTGCCCAAATCATGGATCACCCCGCGTGTTTATTCAGAATTACTGTAAATAGTGAGTGGTCTTAAGCAATATCACTCACTTGTTTCAATGTTTTGACCTCAGCAACTTGAGAGAAAGAGTGATATAATAATAACACTAAGATGTTCTGTGATCACTGCACATCCTGCTTTATTTTCACTGGTGTCTGTCTGTGTGATGCCAAATCCTCGACAAAAAGCCCTGAGGGTGGCTGTCTCCTCCACCAAGGAGCCACTAAAAAAATACATAAAAATTGTATAAATATGGTTACAGCTGTTGATTGTTTGTTTGTTTTTTTCTAAAGTACAAAAGCCGGCATTGCCACATAAAAGATTTCATTTTTGTTTGATGCAATGATGATGATGCAATGTGCATAAAGTTAAAAGATTAAAGCTAATAAAACAAATTTCATTTGATTCAATTTTATATGTGTGCATGAGCTAACTTGTAAAGCCATTTGGTCAGCTGAGTTGCCTTTAAACCTGCTATAGAAATGACATTGGACAATGGAGAAAGGATAAATTGAACCCATTCATAACCAGCTTGATCCAAGCTTGGTAGCCATGACAACGAACGACATCCCACAAATCCCACTGAGCGCAAGCAAAAGGGTTTGTTGCACACCCTGCAACTAAATCGAATCATCTAAGGGTGTTTACTCACTTCATGTCACTTCCACGATGTTATTTCTCTCTCCTACAGCTTCCATAAACATGATGAATTCTGCAAATTAGTCGTTGACGTCATTTAGCCACTTGTAATGACTTTACGGAAAGTCAATAGCGATTTTCCTTAGTGAGAAGTTGGCAACACTGTTTGAAGCAGACACACATTGTCAGGGTTGTGCTTGGATGAGCTGACTGGGTAAGGCCTTGTGAGCAGCTAGTGACAATGGCAGGCGGCAGGGATGCACTTTAAATATAACAGAAGTGGCTGCATTCTACTGGCAGACAGACGTCAGAGACTCAAACTTGGGTCATTAAACTGCTTGGGTCCCATTTTGTGAAAGCCAATCAAAAAAATACGTAGGCGTTGACTTGTAATTTGTGTGGAACAATATTGCACAAGAAGCTTTATATATAGTTAAGAAAAAGAAAAAAATTAAAGATAAATGTCCTTTTTTTTCAGCCTATTATTGGCCAGCTGTGTGGTACACGGCGTTAAGAGGCCAGCATTCAGACTCCAGAGTTTAACGACCCAAGTTCGAGTCTCTGACAGTCTGTCTGCTATAGCGGGGTGGGCCGAGCGAAAAACGAAGCTCCGGCCTGCCTCCTTTTTCTCTCTCTCTCTTTTTTTTTTTTTTTTAACATATATTTATTTATATTTGAAGCTCAGGGAAACACTTAGTTTTAACTCGGCCTTTAAGGTACCCTATATATGTCCGTTTCACATCTTATCAGTCCATACAGTGGGAAGGGCCAATCTTCACCTGATACTTTCTGCACAAGCTTTTATCACACTGGAGCCGCTGTTTACAGGTAAGAAATGGACTGTCAGCAAGTGTCAGTAATGTTATAGTGGCTGTGTGGAGTAGCATAACCACTGCTAATATAACACTTTTCACCTGCATTTCTACATATTACAATGTCTTTTACCCTCTTTATGGTGCTAGCTTAAAGTCATGCTGTAAATGTTAGCTTATTTTCTAGTCAAACATATTAAAACCATGTTAGGACAGAAGTATTACCTTCTGTCATGACTAATTACCTTACTAGTTAATAAAGTTACGGCTAACATGATAGTGCTAACCCATAACCCCGAACTCTGTAATACTGTAAATGATGAGTGATTTAAGTTAACACTAAACGTTAAACAGTGTCTCCTGAACATTTATAATCAGGTTTGAGTCTGGCTGCACTGAGTTTTGAAGATGCAAATTTAGCATGATGGCTGATGGTGCTGTGTAAGCTTCAGTGTTGGGACTAACGCGCACGAGCACGGTAACTAGTTATTATGCCAAAACCAGGAACGCGTTACTCGTTACTGGGATTTAGATAGGCTCCTTATTCGTTACTTCGTGTGGTGGCTATCGGGAGCTTCCACAGATTCAATAACATTAGCAAGTGGTGGAGGCCAGCAGGTGGATGAAGGAAAAGGGAGGCAAGAGGAGAGACCCAAAGCGGCCGCCGGTCCCAGTGTCAGGTGAACTGAACTTCAGGTAAGAAGTTATGACCTGCAGTCTATCTGGGTCAGATAGAAACCAAGTTTAGGTGGAGTTTATTTTCGTTATGCTGACTTTTTCGTACTGCGTACTAGCTAGCATGACGAAGTTTCTATACAGCTGGGTGGGTGCTATGTTACTGATGTTGAACTTTATTTTGTTCATACGGTTAATTATTAGAGTTTCCAACCTTCCCGTAAAAAACAGAATCCTCTGGTATTCAGAGAAAATATTATGCGTTTGGTATTGAGGTGAAAAGGAACACAGTTTGTCCCGGACTTCAGCTACAATGAAAAAGACACAAAGCTGGAGTTATGCCTCTTCTCCTCTCATTCTCTCCCCCTCCCTCTCCTGTTGCTACTTCAATCATGAAACTGATCAATGATCAGCTGATCGGCTTTTCTCTCTTGTTTATTTATCGCCCACTTTGCGCCAGAAAGAGGAAACCAGCGGATGTCGCGCTAAACAACAGCAGCACGTTTAAGCTTGATCAGCTGTTGTTAGAATTTATTTAATATTAATTTC
This sequence comes from Pelmatolapia mariae, assembly GCF_036321145.2. Taxonomy (NCBI): domain Eukaryota; kingdom Metazoa; phylum Chordata; class Actinopteri; order Cichliformes; family Cichlidae; genus Pelmatolapia; species Pelmatolapia mariae. Next base: position 34,529,964 of record NC_086236.1, on the reverse strand, counting down.
TAGTATCAGCTGATGTTTGCTGGAGCCACAGCTGTAAAAGCTGCTGGTCATGATATGGGTTTGGTTATCTGGTGAGAGGGAAAGATGAAGATGAAACCAGGAGATGTCCTTACTGAATCATCAGAGCTGAACAGGTGATGGAGAAACAGGTTTACCTTTTAGGTGACATGAATGAGTTGAAGTTATGAACTGTTTCTGAGAGACAAATAACACCAGGATCCTTTTCTAAGTAGCGGACATCTGGTAACTGTGCAGGGGCGGGTCTAGCAAAGTGTTGCCAGGGGTCCATGTAGGGCATTAACAGGGAAAGGGTGGCACAAGGAAATACTTTTCTTTCTTATTCTCATTTAAAATGTCTAGCTTTTAAAAAAAGAATTATCTGAGTCTTACAACAAAGAATTGATAGATTTGATACATATATACCATCAGAACAGTGTACATCACTGTCACAACAGTGTTTATTTTCATTCAAAGGCTTTATGATTTTTCCTATAATGGTGGGCCGGTCTCTAGTCAAAATGCCCGGGACGATTTTTTTGTCCCAGTCCAGCTCTGTATGCAGCTCACCTGCAGTCTGGTGTTGAATACATCTTCCTATTCAGAAGGCATAATTTCCGAGTTCTGAGTAAAATCGAAAGCACCACGACTGCAGTTTTTGTGTTGGATGTAAAAAGCAGGCTAGAATCATGCGGCGGTCAACGACGGTCCAGGCGTGGGATTTCTCTCGTGGAAATGTGCACATTATTTTTCCTTTCTATTGGTAGGTGGCACAATGCCCTTGTGGCAAGTAAGCAAGCTAGAAGACTGGCAATCTTGCTGGGTATCCAGTTACAGAAGCAACACATTAACCAGAGAATTCTGAGTAAATCCAAAGTTACTTTCCCTAGTAACTAGTTACTGTGAAAGTAACGAGTAACTTGAAGTAACTGAGTTACTTTTGATAGAAGTAACTATTAATGTAACTAAGTTACTAATTTAAAGTAACTTACCTAACACTGGTAAGCTTCTACTTACCTTCTACACTGTGTTTAACACAGATTTCAGAATAGCAAAGAGGAGCGCTGTTGCTTCATCCTTAATACTTTAGAGAAGAACTGGATTGCAAATCAAAAGGTCCTTAATAGCTTTTTGTCCTCCCCGACCCTCAAAGCCAAAGTTCAGCCATGAGAGCTGATGGGACACGATGAGTAAAAGTGACATAATCAGAAACAAAGGGGAGCAACAACACTTCACATTTGCATTCTTTGGAGAAAAGAATATGAAAAGGCTGTCTGCGGTTTTGGATTGATGTCCTTCTCCTGAGGCTCAAAGAAGTAGGGCAGTGTCACGGTCCTTTTGGCAGCAGAAAGCTGCTGAGCGCTGGAAAGAAGCACGGCCATACCAGCTGAAATGTCTCACTGACACAGAAACTGTTGGTCATCCTCTGTGTTGCCACATCAAGCTAAGCTTGATGAGCGATGCCTTGTTGGCTGACATTTATGTCTTTGAGCGTGTGAGAACTTTAATAATTATAAAACCACATGAATTTGACAAATGTCCTTTTAACTGTCAGCTCATAGTGAAGTACACTGAGCCACCCTGAGCTATAATATCAAAATAGAAGCTGCTACCTTTGTCAAGAGTGGCTGGATCTGAGTGCGTACTACTTTCAGTTATTCAAATTTGCTTAATTTGTTAAAAGAAAGTCCTGTCTATGTGCAGAGAGTGTCTTCCAGAGGAATGGTTCTGTGATGTTCTACATCACAAACATCAGCCACTCCACAACAGAGAAAGTGTTATTGATGTTTTTTAAAGCCATTCCTCCAACCACATGTATTATTAGAGTGGACGGTCAAAATTGCACTAATATACAAGGTATTTCCTCGTGAGATACTCAGTTTTGGTTTTCATATGTTTCTACAGCCAGTTAGAAATAATCTATTTAAGTGGTTTTCTCTCTTTTGGTAGCTCGCATTCTGCCAACAGTGAAGCTTCGAAACTGCTCCTGTGGGGACGTAAACTTCACAGTGTCAGCGGGAAAAATAGTGATTTTAATCAACATTAATAGTAAACAGCAACCTGCTATTTAGGTTAGGGTGAGTGAAGTATTTCTTTGATATTGTTTTTCAATAAGCAGATGCAAATATTTATTCCTCTGTTATATTTCTGTACATACAGTCTTTATGCCAGTAGCGATGCAGTGCAGCACAGCTTTCTTGATGAGGAAGAGCAGCTGTGCTGTGATGTCAGCTTCAGCTGCCCAGCATGCACACCTGAAATGTTACCATCAGTTGATGGTAACAGAAAGCTATATCACTTTCAGCAAAACGAAAGGTGCTCATTGTTGATGTTCTTTGTTTTTGTGTTTTTATGCATTTATTTATAAAAACCTTCCATGGTTGAAGACAGCCAAGTGTCTGCATTTGTTGACACTTTACAGAAGACAGTGACAAATGCAAGTTTAGTTGATTTCGTTTTTCTCTTTTTGGTTAATTTGACATAATAGTTTTTTACTATAGTAAACAAATGTCTGTCTTCTGCAAAATGATTAGTGTTAAATTAGAGTAAATGAAAAATTTTATAATTCCTTGCTATTTTATTAATTGTGTTACATGTCATAGACACGGGGAAGAGGCACCATGGGGATTCCCAGTGGACAGCAGCACGAGAGACTTCAAGGAAGTGGAGGTCGCTGTGTGTCGACATGGATTAATGTGTCTTTTGTGTCACTTTCACTTCAGGGACAGCAAACAGGTCGCCGTGGTGTATTTCAGGAACGGTTACATGCCTGACAACTACACTTCTGAACAGGTCCAACTTTTGATTTGCACTCAGAATGATTACATCAAAGAGTTTAGTTAAAAACACTAAAATGAAACCTGCAGACTTGCTTAAAGTGATTCGTATTCATGAGAAACTGGAACGTCATTATCATTGAGTTTATTTCTTTCCCTGCTTAGCAACACCAAGTCTAGCCCTGATTGGCTGATATAAGTGACAACAGACCTGTCGCTGTGTCAGTCTGAATGGGTGATTAGAGACCAACACATGTTTGTTGCTGTTTCATGTTCTCCGCAACATTGTGTGCAGTTACTGCAGCTGTGTGTGCATTCTGCTGGCAGGAACAGGAAACAAGTGAAAGAAAACTGGCGAGCACCCTGGAAGGAAAAGTTAATCGGACATAACAAGTTAAAACAGTTTGCAAGTTTCAAGCCAAACTGCTGAATCTACTGTCCAGGTTCTCCTTGATAGCGTGACTCTGTTGTTCTCCTTCATTCTTCTGTCTCTGTCACATCTCAGCGTAATATAAACCAACTATTGTCACGCTCTGCTGGTCGGTGTGCTGGCAAGCAGAGAATTCATTGTCTGTTTTCAATTGCAGAGCTGGGATGCTCGTCTTCTGATGGAGCGCTCTCGAGCTGTGAAGTGTCCAGATATCAGCGCTCACCTGGCTGGTACCAAGAAGGTTCAGGAAGTGCTCGCCAGACCTGGAGTCCTGGACAGATTCTTCCCAGACCAGCCTCAAGCTGTGCAGCAGATCCGAGCGACATTCGCTGACCTCTACACTCTAGACATGGTGAGAAAAAGGACACGAGTTTTTCATTGTTTGGAAAATTTGGCATTAGATAATCCTCGCCTGGGTTTTGCTGTCCAGTGTAAGCAATATCATTCACATTTTATTCCTCTGATTTATTTTCTGTGGTTGCGCTCGTCTACAGGGTCCAGAGATGTGAAGTCAAAGTTCCACCTGCACCTCCACCTGTTCTTGTAACAGTATGAACACTGACAGAGGTGAGACAGCAGAAAAGTCTTTGTTTATTTTTGTAATAAGTTAAGGAATTAAGTTACGAACAGTGATTAAATAAATAGTTTCTTGCATTTTTGATTTAATGATTGTGTTTAGGATTATTTCAGAAACATGTTTAGAGGATCTTTGTAAGCCTGTATTTACTTTAAAAGAAGGGAAGCACTTCATTCTACAGAAAAGGTGACACATTACAGATGAGTTCATAAAAAGTGTCTCTGTCACTCTTTCAAGGCTCTGTCACTTTTTCTTTTTTACTGGAACAGCATGGTAAAGTAGGTCTAGGGTGCCATCTTGTGGCAGTGTGTTGTTACTACAACATATGAAATTGTGTTTCTATTGGAAATATAATTCAGCGCCACCGAGCCGCTCTCTCAGTTACAAACTGAACCTGTTTTTTTTAGACAGATAAATCACTAAGCACAGTGAAGCTTTTGGTTTTGTAAAAGTGTGTCTTATTCAAAATGCATGTTGATTTTTATAAGGTTGAAGAGCAGTTAGCAGTGCATTCATGGACATCTTTAAACTATTAATTGAAGAATCTTTGGTCATGATGGCATGAACTAGAAATGTGAGCTCCAGGTGAGACTGCACAGAAGAACAAGTGTCCTTAAACTGCATCAACTGATGACTTCTTACAATTTTATTCTACTGTGTGTTTTTATCATTGAACGTTTATGTCTTTGTGTACACATACTAACACAAGCTACTGTAACTTAGAGAAGCTCAGCAATATATTATTAAGTACACAAACAGTTCCAGGTGCTGGACTGTTTGAAGACCCCACTTTGGATCATGTGAAGGACATTTAGTTTTTTGTTACAGGCATTGAAGGGTTAATGCTGTTAATTGCATAGTACAGTGATAGATAACTTGGTAGAGCTGGTCCAGCTTGTGAACCAAAGAATAATATCTAGTATGTTGTGAATGAAAAAAATAAATGGTATGACTGTTCATTTACCGAACCCTAACCTGTGAGATCAGGCTCACATATCTGATCATAGAAATGGGGGACTTTTCAGGAAATGTACCTAAAAAAATAAAAACAAGAGTAAGATGGGAAAGTCAGAAGGAAATAAGAAACTTTCTCAATTGTGAGAAATTCTGTGAGAATTTTAGCTGGATTGTCTGTGGTATAACTGGCATGTAACAAGAGGAGTCACCCACTGCTGCCCATTACAAAGGAAGAGGTTTTAGGACTTCCAAACCATCTTCACTGTTCCCATCAGGAGGCATCCATTTCTTTGTTACACCCTATGCTTTGAGAAATACACTATTATCACACCACAGTGAGCCAGTCGCATGAACACCAGCCTAATCAGACTTCTGCAGAGTCTCAAAGTTCTTTTGGAGTCTGCTTCTTGTGTCCAACAGGAAGAATTCTGTCCATAAACAAAGGATTTTAAAATCTACCATTTTTTTTCTTTTTACTTTTGTAAAGTAACCTAAAATTATTATTGCCTCAAAAGGATTTATACTCTGATCTATGGGTTTTTTGTTTTTTAAATGTTGTTCTAAGCGGCCAACGAATTGTTAATGCATGATTAAAGTGAATTGTTAATTTATCGTTTCTGGTTTTACTATAAACAGACTGGGGACGCTTGTGTTTTCTTTCTTCCTCAAATGATCAGATAAGACTTGAGTAAAAGAAATAATGCAAAGGCATTTTGCTGTGTTCACAGAGGGTCTTGAGGGTGTGTGTAAACGGAAAGATCTTGGCGATGGGGCATAAATTTGGGCACCACAAAAAAAGAAATGAAATCAATATTTAGTCGATCTGCCATTTGCAGAAATTACAGCCTCTAAACGCTTCCTGTAGGTTCCAATGACAGTCTGGATTGTGGTTGAAGGTATTTTGGACCATTCCTCTTTACAAAACATCTCTAGTTCATTCAGGTTTGATGGCTTCCAAGCATGGACAGCTCTCTTTAACTCACACCACAGATTTTCAATAATATTCAGGTCTGGGGGCTGAGATGGCCATTCCAGAACGTTGTTCTTGTTCCTCTGCATGAATGCCTTAGTGGACTTTGAGCAGTGTTTCGGGTCGTTGTCTTGTTGAAAGATCCAGCCCCAGCACAGCTTCAGCTTTGTCACTGATTCCTGGACATTGGTCTCCAGAATCTGCTGATACTGAGTGGAATCCATGTGTCCCTCAACTTTGACAAGATTCCCAGTACCTCCACTGGCCACATAGCCCCACAGCATGATGGAACCACCACCATATTTCACTGTAGGTAGCAGGTGTTTTTCTTGGAATGCTGTGTTCTTTTTCCTCCATGCATGACGCCCCTTGTTATGCCCAAATAACTCAATTTTCGTTTCATCAGTCCACAGCACCTTATTCCAGAATGAAGCTGGCTTGTCCAAATGTGCTTTAGCATACCTCAAGCGGCTCTGTTTGTGCTGTGGCCGGAGAAAAGGCTTCCTCTGCATCACTCTCGCATACAGCACCTCCTTGTGTAAAGTGCGCCGAATGGTTGAACGATGCACAGTGACTCCATCTGCTGCAAGATGATGTCGTAGGTCTTTGGTAACAAGGACCCCGTGGAGCGAGGCGTCCTCAACCTCTCCACAGCACAGGTGGAATACAGCGAAGACCAGCAGGCCATGCTTAAGGTACGGCTGGATGTAACACGCTTGTCTACAAGACTTAAAACAGTTTCTACCATCAAGCCATACGACACCTCAACCACAACACTTAAGCACACACAACACACTCCACAGGATGCACTCAGAAGCTACCCTGCAGCTTCACAAGCACACTGTATAATCTGCACTGGTCACTTCCCTTTATTGGTATTTATATTGAAAAAAAAGTGCAATACTGTAAGAACTGCCACTACAAATTTTGTACTGTTCACTTTATACTGCTGCTCATTCCTGCCACTGTGCAATATCCCATTTACCCCTGGCTGTACGCTTTTAATCCTCTGCTAGCAGGAACGAGAAGGTACACACACAGACACACACACACACACGCTCCTCACACCACAGTCAAACGTGCAGCTTCTGCACCCTTCAAAAACATTCCCTTCTCCTCACAACGTAAAACTCTCCCCGCAGATCTAAGCTGGCGAGGTGGCGCAGCGGCCTGACCAAGAACTGAGCTTGCGGAGCGGTATGCGGGAAAACCACCGCTTCCATCCTTTCCTGAAAAGCCTTTGAAAATACCGAAAATACCAAGTGTTAAAACTTATTAATCATTGTGATTCTTGACAGTTTTCTCTTGTAAGTAGACTTGTGGCTTAAGTCTCTTTTCATGCGACTAAAACGTTGAAGTTCCACAGAACTTTTGCCTCCCCGCTTCCCTCCAGCAACCCCGCTGCCAACTTAGCTTTCCTCCTCTCTATTCCCTCCCCTCAGCTTTTTGTGTTTTTGTTTCCATGACAATGTTTGGGTCTAATTTTGTTCTGCTTCGTTGTCATTCCCAAACTCCCCTAACTAAGTAGCATGTTGTAGTAGTCTACTTGTGTGTGCACGACTCTCCAGGAACTTTCCGTTTGCCAATCATCTGTACAAAAAAATGTCGCTATCAGTGTTATTTGCCTCCTGAAATGAGTTTCATTCTATTTTGGGGTTTTTTTTGTTGTTGGTTTTTTATTAAATTAACATGCTTGCATGATACCTGCAGCAGTCCTTGGGAGAAGACCAGGTTTGCTCAGTTTAAAACAAAAAACAAAAATTAACCAAATCAGCCAGCTTACATTTGAAACCATGAAGGAAAAATCTACAGATCTCTCCAAGTGACGTGTTAGTTTATGCGCTGCTACCTAAACTATAGCTAATAGATTTATAGGGTATTTTTCTTCTCGCAGTGAGATTTGCATCAGGCTGAAACAGGCTCTGAAACAAAAACTCAAAGTGGGAATGAAATTTGACAGGAGGGCTACGCCCGATTTCCACGGTTATCCACGTCATACTTAGATCCTCCTCAATCTGTGTACATATGCCGCCACTAAAGCCCCGATAGTGGCAGTGTCAGTTAGTGAGTCAGTAAAATACTCATGCATTTGTGTTAACATAAAAACTGCAGACTAACTAGAGACAAACAAGCGAGGATCGCTTCATATCTCAGCAGTTAAAAAAAAAAAAAGACCAATTGTTCCTGCAGGAGTAGATTCGGCCCCTTTTTGCTTTTTCATCCCAAGGAGTAAAAACAGGGTTACGAGGAGAGGAGGAGGAGGACTAGGAGGATGAAAACGAACTAGAGGGAGAACTTGATTTGTACATGCGGTCTGTTCTGGGATCAGTGTGGTAGTTAACCCTCATTTAACACATTCCTCTCTGCTCCTCTAGCTTGCTCTAACTCACATTTATTTCTTTAGTTTTTTAACCTTATTTTGCACATTAACACATATCTATAGCAAGGACAGAGACACAGCCACATATGTTGAGTCCAGGATTGTATTTGAGCATCAGGAACAAATGATAAGAGCACATATCAGGAGTACACTGGATAGCTGTTTCTCAAAGGGTTTAATAGAAGGAAAGAAGTTAAAGGGACTACATATTCAAAGGTCCTATTTCTGATACTACCCCATGAAAATATTTGCTCTGTGTGCCCTGCTGCAGCTGCTACATTTGGCTCCAGATTCACTTTTTGGCGCCTACGCCTCTCAAGATGTGTTCATGTAGACAGGCATTAAAAAACTCTGGTCAACCAACCAGCAGTCTGCCTGCTGTGTTGTATGAAATGCGTGGAAGGAGAGGAACCGACTGTCTGTTACATATAGATAAAAAACAAAGCTCTGACGTGACCTCGGGTCAGCCAGCCTGATGGTCAGAGAAACAGAAACGTGCTGGATTGTGGATCTCTGAGCTGCACATCAAAGATGCACCTATGCACAGATCAAATCTCAAAAGTGCAATGTACCTCATATACATGTTGATGCGAAGCGCCGCCAGAGCAAACTTTTCCACTTCTTTTGCAGAGGTGTTTTTATTTTGGATTGTGTATTTATTGTTTGCAGTGTATATATATATATATATATATATTAGTTTGCAGCTCTTTGCGCATATTAATAAAAGGTTCAACTAACTGATCATTTAAAGTCTGTGCGGTTTAGTTGTTCCACTCATATTAAACCAAATGATGGTGTGGCGGCCTGTTCTAGTGTGAACTAAAAGAGGGTTTGAATGTAAGAGAGAGAGGGGGGGGAAGGAAAAGGAGACCTAAAATGTAACCCCTGCACCCCGACTGAGGAGGTGCAGGGGTTACATTAGTGTTACATTAGTGTTACATTAGTGCTTCCTCTTTATTAGAAAGCAGTTTGAGTGAATTAGAAGTCTGTTTTTTTTTTTTGTTTTTTTTTTGGGGGGGGGGGGGGGGGGGGGGGGATATCTACTCATTAGTCATGCTAGGCATCCATCTGAACTCTATCAAAATAAAGGTGTATTTTAACTCATTTTAATTCTTTCTAATATCAGGGATATAGGACTATACAAAGTAACTTGTGACATCTAAAGCGACAGCACACTTAATGTGTCTTTCTTCACCTCATCACTTTTTTCTGTGTGTGTGTTTGTTTTTCCATTGATGCCTTTCAAACGAAACTAGCCATGATATTTTCCCCCTCTGACAATTAATATCAGTTAACCCCGCCCCCTTTCAGATTTGTTCACCAAAAGAAAAGGAGAAAAAAAACCGTCATTAACACTGTACATTATTTGTCAGACCGGTTTCATTTTCATACTTTGTAAATATCTATATTGTATGGAGCTTGAAATCAAATGTAAATATGCTTACTGTATTTGTAATAATTATAATCCATTCGCTGTATAGCATAGATGTGTCATGCAGATATCCTAATTCTGTATATGGTAATCTTGCACCATTGAACTGTTAGTGAATGACACAACAATAAAAGTGCAAAACGTGCATTAGCAGTTGAAGTGCTGCCTGCTTATTTCCTGCTTTATGTGAGCTTCTGCTGTAGTTTATGTGCTTTTAGTCCCAAGAAACCACCCTTTTACTCTGGCGCACAATAAGATCTCCTGATGTTTGCTGTCAACTTCCTGTGATCTCCTGTGAACAGGTGGATTCATTCACTTCAAGTTTATGTATATAGCACCAAATCACAACAGTCGCTGAACACTGTAAAGACTCTAGAATAATTATGGAGGCACAACATTTAAAGCTCCTATCCTTCTATCCCACAGACCTAAAAGTTATTTATATGATAAATAGCCCCGTGTTTGTTTACTTGCTTTGTAAAATGCAAAGTGGTGACTTTTTCTTTTCAAGTACGTCCTCACATGGAGACATGTTTTATTATTGGCATAAAACAAGTCATAATTGTTTACAGAAATGTACATTTTATTGGGCAGAATGAGGTAAACAGTGAAGAAAAGTATGAGAAAACGGAGCATAGGATCTCCGGAGACTATGGCAACTAGAATTATTGTACACATGTGTATGTATTAAGGACTGACACAGACAAAGAATTAATCATACAATGAAGCAATGTCATTTTAAAATGTTTATTCATAAACAGGATAAAACCATTCAAGTATTGAGTCATGAATAAAACAGCAACCTCTCATCTGCTAATTGGGAAACAGAGGATGTCAGTGTATTTTTCAGTGCTAGTTGTCCAAATTGAGTGAGATGACTTTACATTTGAATAGATTTGATTACAAGTTATATTTGGTTTTAATTGAGTGCAGTTCAATTTGATTTAAATCAAGCCAATTCACAACATTTTTCTCAATATGCTAAAATTCCCACCGAGACTAGATAAGATTATTCTAAAACTGGTAAAAATACAATTCTCTTCATGCACAAAAATCCCACCCAGTCCCACAACCCAGGACGAATACTCCTTGTGTGTTCTTGAGCTGGACAGAAATTCCTCTTGCTAAGCGAGGTCCACGCCAGCATCGTGCCAGGCAGACTAGGAGCCTCCTGTCCCAGTCTCGTCCGTCCACTGGGCCCCATCACATCCCAGCCCAGTTCGCATTCTGCATTGGAGTCCGTCGCTCGATACCACAGCGGCTCCCCTCACGTCATCACCTGTACGTAAAAACAAATAGGAGCCAGAACCATCATCCCGGAAGCTGCCCTGGCTTATAGCCATGGCGACACTCTCCCAACACGGCTGCACCCAGTGAACAACAGTCAGCCACTACTCACAAATGCAGGCAGTGGTATACATCTGCACTGATGTCAATCACACGCGTTGTCTCCTACTGTCGCCGTTCCTGCTGTCGGGACTGGGTCACCACATCACGCTGACCGGTCTCCAGACGGGCTTCATGCGTTCCTGTTCCAATCTAGGGCCTCTCTCCTTCCAGTACTCAGCTTGCTTCCTTTTAATAAGTCCTTTAAACAGCTGAAAGGACACCACTGGACAGACACATGCCTCAGCAGGTGATGACCATCAGCTAATTTGTCCCATGCCCAGCCAATCCACAGTGGATTAAAACAATGTAAAAACAGACTAAAAACATGTGATACAAACAGAGTAAAATCATGGAGATAAAAACAATGCTCACAAATAAACACTAAACTCAGAATAAAACCAATATAAATGATAAACACAAATTTCTACTATGTGAAACTTACATTCATCACCACCTGAAACTTTTATATTAAAATTTCAAGTTCGAACCTAACCTCATTTAATTTCTCTAAAAATGGGCTCCTGCACGCTTGCAGACATTTTTCCATCACAACTTATGGATGATGAATGATTTGATTAAAGCTGTGAAAACATTACTGATAAACTTCATGTGATTTAAAATCAGGGACTTTTGAGCAGTAGTGTGTACTGTATGTTTGTATGTAACTGTGTCTGACCTGGATTTTATCACCAGTTTCAAATAAGAATTTTCTTTAAAGTCTGTCTTTAAATACAAATGAAGTTCAACTTTAGCAAGGCTGATGGTAAACTGGCCCTAACAAGTCCACTTTATTGCGTGCTCATTGACTTTCTCCTATCAGAGCTGTTTAACAAGCCCACTTTATACATGCTTATTAATCTATCACGCTTATCAGTGGCTCATGGTTGCTTAAAGCCTATGTCTGAACTTGACCACAGAGCCAGAGCATCATTCAATCCTACCTGCTGCCTATCTTGGCAGCAGCTCAAGGATGACAAACTCCACTTTCTCTGCATCAAGACAGCTCATAACTTTTTAACAGTCTCTCCTGATAGTCTCATATCATCTGCTCTAATCAATAACCGTACACTATAATTACAATGTAGACTACAGCTCAAAAGTCTGAGGTGAATTAGAAATGTCTTGTTTTCTGAATAGACTCAAATTTGGTCTCATATTGAATCACAGCAATTAATCAAAAGAGTAAATAATCATATAAATGCTTAATATTGACACTGATCACAAATCATGAATGATTTTGAATAGAATATCTACAGAGGTGTTCAGAGACCCATTTTTATCAATAATCCCTCCTGTGTTCAGTGGTACATTGTCTTATCTAATGCAAGTTTAACACATTAAAGCCAAACTTATCATTCAAAACAGCTTTTTAAGAGATTTTAGCACAAACTCAAACTATTGTGGTGATTAAAGAAACAATAAATGTGTGTGGATCATCCCAGGTTTTGTTTTTAACCTCATTAAACCAAGTTTACATTTTCCTCTAAAGGGGCTGCAACACCCAGCTGCACAAAACCTTCACTTTTTTAACAGTTTCACTCTTTGAATATTTTTCATTTCTTACCATCAGAATTCTCCAAAAGATTTTTAGAAGAAATTATTTTCTTTCATGCATCACCAACTGAACCTTTTATGTAAACGTTTCAAGTTCCAACCAAACCTCATTTAATTTTGCTTAGCAAAGTACTGGTCTGCAGTATGGGGGCCCCACAGGGAACTGTGCTGGCACCGTTCCTCTTTACCCTCTACACTGCAGACTTCTCCATCAACTCCCCAGGCTGCCACCTACAGAAGTTCTCTGACGACTCTGCCATAGTCGGCCTCATCACAGGTGAGGACGACTCAGAGAACAGACAGAGGACTCTGGACTTTGTGGACTGGTGCCAGCAGAACCACCTGCTGATCAACGCCGGGAAAACCAAGGAGTTGGTGGTGGACTTCTGGAGACGCAGACCCACTACACTGACACCGGTGAACATCCAGGGAGTGGACATTGAGATAGTGGACTCTTATAGGTACCTGGGTGTTCACCTGAATAATAAACTGGACTGGAGCCACAACACTGATGCTCTTTACAGGAAGGGTCAGAGCAGACTCTACCTGCTGAGGTGGCTGAGGTCATCTGGAGTACAGGGAGAGCTTTTAAAGACCTTCTATGACTCTGTGGTGGCATCTGTCATTTTTTACAGTGTTGTATGTTGGAGCACCAGTTTATCGGCAGCTGAGAGGAAGAGGTTGGATAAACTCATTAGGAAGGCCAGCTCTGTTCTGGGATGCACCCTGGACCCAGTGCAGGTGGTGGGAGACAGAAGGACTCTGGCCAAAATAACATCTCTGATGGACAGAGTCTCCCACCCCATGTATGTAAATGTTGCTGAACTGCAGAGCTCCTTCAGTGACAGACTGCTGCATCCTAGATGCATGAAGGAGCGTTTCCGCAGGTCCTTCCTCCCTGCAGCTGTCAGACTGTACAATCAGAACTGCTCCCAACAATCATAGATGTTTACATCAGCGCTGTAACTGCCATAAGTTAATTAACCGATTCGCACTACAACCTGGTTTGCCTCTTATCTGTAGTTATTTTTATTTAATTTAATAACTGTACAGTACTCTCTGTATATAATAACCATTGTCCTTAATGTAAATATGTAAGAAAAATTGTGTATGTTTCTGTTCTGTGTCCTGTGTACTGTTTGTTTGTATGTGTGTCTTTTTGGCTGCTGTTACAACCAAATTTCCCCTTGTGGGCAATTAAAGGATTATTCTATTCTATTCTTCTATTCTACTTGTAACTCTAATAATTAGTAAGAGTATATTTCTTATCATCTTCATTGGTCATCTGACCTGATAAACTTCAATTAACATTATAACACAGGACTGATTGTCTCTAAAAATGGACTCCTGCACACTTGCAGACATTTTTCCATCACAACTTATGGATGATGAATGATTTGATTAAAGCTGTGAAAACATTACTGATAAACTTCATGTGATATTACATTAAAGCCAATTTCCTATTAAAATCAGGGACTTTTGAGCAGTAGTGTGTACTGTATGTTTGTATGTAACTGTGTCTGACCTGGATTTTATCACCAGTTTCAAATAAGAATTTTCTTTAAAGTCTGTCTTTAAATACAAATGAAGTTCAACTTTAGCAAGGCTGATGGTAAACTGGCCCTAACAAGTCCACTTTATTGCGTGCTCATTGACTTTCTCCTATCAGAGCTGTTTAACAAGTCCACTTTATACATGCTTATTAATCTATCACGCTTATCAGTGGCTCATGGTTGCTTAAAGCCTATGTCTGAACTTGACCACAGAGCCAGAGCATCATTCAATCCTACCTGCTGCCTATCTTGGCAGCAGCTCAAGGATGACAAACTCCACTTTCTCTGCATCAAGACAGCTCATAACTTTTTAACAGTCTCTCCTGATAGTCTCATATCATCTGCTCTAATCAATAACCGTACACTATAATTACAATGTAGACTACAGCTCAAAAGTCTGAGGTGAATTAGAAATGTCTTGTTTTCTGAATAGACTCAAATTTGGTCTCATATTGAATCACAGCAATTAATCAAAAGAGTAAATAATCATATAAATGCTTAATATTGACACTGATCACAAATCATGAATGATTTTTAATAGAATATCTACAGAGGTGTTCAGAGACCCATTTTCAGCAATAATCCCTCCTGTGTTCAGTGGTACATTGTCTTATCTAATGCAACTTTAACACATTAAAGCCAAACTTATCATTCAAAACAGCTTTTTAAGAGATTTTAGCACAAACTCAAACTATTGTGGTGATTAAAGAAACAATAAATGTGTGTGGATCATCCCAGGTTTTTTTTTTAACCTCATTAAACCAAGTTTACATTTTCCTCTAAAGGGGCTGCAACACCCAGCTGCACAAAACCTTCACTTTTTTAACAGTTTCACTCTTTGAATATTTTTCATTTCTTACCATCAGAATTCTCCAAAAGATTTTTAGAAGAAATTATTTTCTTTCATGCATCACGAACTGAACCTTTTATGTAAATGTTTCAAGTTCCAACCAAACCTCATTTAATTTTGCTTAGCAAAGTACTTGTAACTCTAATAATTAGTAAGAGTATATTTCTTATTTTCCATTGGTCATCTGACCTGATAAACTTCAATTAACATTATAACACAGGACTGATTGTCTCTAAAAATGGGCTCCTGCACACTTGCAGACATTTTTCCATCACAACTTATGGATGAATGATTTGATTAAAGCTGTGAAAACATTACTGATAAACTTCATGTGATATTACATTAAAGAATGTCTCTCTGTCCTCATACTTCTATACATTCTTCTGTAATAGATAACTATACGCTATCATTGTAATCAATCGACACTACAGCTCAAAAGTTTGAAGTCAATTTTCATCTGGTTTATAATCATGTGATCGTTCCACACATCAGTGTCTAAGAAACACTCATTTTTTTAGGTTGTCTATCATCAAAAATTGAGTTGATGGCAAACTCTCCCTAAAAAGTTCACTTTATTGCGTGCTCATCAATCTCCTCTACAGCTCAAAAGTTTGAAGTCAGTAAGAAACGTCTTTTTTTCTTAAAAAAACAAGATTCTTTTTTATATTTTGTAAATTAGTTGTGAATGCAAATAAATATTATTGCTTAAAACTTGCATTGATCACCAATTATGATTGATGTTTTATAAAATATTAACTTTGTGTATGGATTACAACAATAATAGCGAGTGTGTAGATTATATTACCTATCCTCAGTTCATCACATTAAATCTCAGCTTACTAGTGACCCAGCAGTTTTTCCAAATACAGCCGCACTAACCAACATCATTTTTTTCAAGTAATATAAAAATCATTTTTACATATTACCTTTTTAAACATCTGATTTTTCTTTCTAATGTCATTAAAACAAGTTTGCACATTTGTATAACAACAGTTGGACGTCCAGGTCTTTTAAGCTTTCAGTTTTTTTCTCAGTGTCACACATAGATTAGTTTTCGTCTCTTTCAATAAGAAGGTCGAATCTTCAAACCCTAAAGCAATCTTTGTTTCTTTCAATCATTCCAATATTTTTCATCTCCTGTAATATAATTGCAGTTAACCAGGGCTTAGCTACTCTGATCTACAGTGATTTTGGGGGTGTGGATACCTATTTTTTTCACAGGTGCAGAGCCTTTTTCTACAAAATTACGAATAAACTGCATTTTTTAAAAGTACCATTAACATTAATGTAGACTGACAAGTAACTCAACATGTAACACAGTGATCAGTAGAGAAGAAAGAAAATAACCCATTTCAACATTTCTAGTTCAGATCAAAATTATTGTTCTGATTAAGGAAACAGTAAATTTGGCCACATTATTGTCCTGATCCTCCAATTTTCCCTTTCCAATGTGACTGAATAAAATTCAACTTTTTTTTTAAATAAAAGCAGATGCAGACCCAGATATTTCTGGCAGTAAGAATCCTCCAACAACCTTTCAAAAGAAACATTTTTTGTCTTTCCTCAATTTTGAGACCAACTGAACCCACAAACCTTAAGCTCCAGACCCCAAACTAACCCAATTTAATGTTTCCTTAATCAGCACAGTAATTTGTAACTCTTTGTGTGTTATGTTTACTCACAGTTTTGATGCTTGCTTCTTTGACTTGATCCACGATTAGCTCTGCACCATCGCTCTGCTGTTTTCTCCTCATGCTTCTCCTTCATGCGTCCTGTCCTCAGATATAATCCAATCTGCCTCCTTGTTTCCTCCTTGACTTGTAATACAAAATTTCCAGTTAAATTAAGAGAAGTCCAGAAAAGTTTTCCTGCTTCAAAAGCTCTTCCAGTTGGCTGTCTTCTTGTCCTCCTTCAAATGTGCATTTTTCTACATTTGTATTTATTTGACTTCATATTGCCATGACAACACAACACAGAGCATCATGGTAGATTAAGGCAGGTGGTTCTCTCCTGTGCAGAAATGCTGGTGTTCCATAGTGATGTAAAAGTATGTTAATAATCTTTAAACAGACACTCACTGATCCTGTAAGAGCAGGAATTTAACTACAAACCCTCACAGTCCCCATCAGTATCATTCATTCTGCTCTGCCGCAATGGTCACAGTGGCTGGTTTAAGTACGTTTGCCCCATAGAAATCCACTGATGTCCCTTTGATACATATTTAGACCTTTTTCAGGGTGCATGAGTGTTATATCTCCATGTCATCCTAAACATTTTATCAACATGTAAAAGGGATACGTTCATAAGATTTTGATTTGTTTAATTTTAATTTAAACTTGTTTTATTCTGAATAAATGTGTGAGATGGCCCTCAGACCTCTAAATCCACGTCCAGGTTTGGGTGACTACTTGGATTAGGGGAGTATTATTTAGAGCAATGTTTGTCAATTTGGTTAATTGCTCAACTCAGGCCGTTGTTGTTCAGTCTTTTTCTAACTGAACTTTCACATTTAACATGCTAACTGAAGCCTGTAGAGTCTGAGATGTAGCTCTTTTATTTTCTGTATTGTACAGTCGGACTTAGGGGTGAATTTGCTGGGATTGGTGACTGTGTTGCATGTTTTGAATAATCTTCTTCAGAGTAGACTTTACGTGTAAGCTGATAGTGAATGAAAAAAAGTATAAAAAGCTGCTGTGGTTTTAACGTTCCAAGAGAGGTAATGCACATAATGCAGAGACGAGCGCACGGAGGATATCCAAATCCTAGGAAGGCAGCCTGCTGCTGTACACAGGCGGATTCTTCTCAGTCATAGTTCTTAACAACTTGACTGTTTTCTCAAACCACACAAAGAGTGCTGTTTCCATTCTGGGAAGTCTACTCATTGGTCTTCAAATTATAAGTAGCTATATATGAGCAGCTATATTAGCTTTGACTTAACATATGTTAAATAGTAAACTTTCCTGTTTTAAAATTTATGATGGCTCAAAATTCAAACCTTACAAATTAAAACCCTGAGTCATCACCACTTGTGTGAACTACAAGGGTGCCATCATTTTTCTTTTCAATCTGTTAAGTACCACATTTTACACACTGACTAAGAAAGGAAGTAAGCTCTTCATGGTGACCCCAGAAATTTTAATGTATCACTTTCTAGCATACGGCTGACACTGCTCGACATCTTACAGTGCAGTATAAGAGTCCCGCCACAAGGAGACACTAAAGGCTTTCAAACCAACAGTTTCTGCTTCCAAAGCAGCGCCAACAATCACCACCGATCATCGTACTTATGTGACATAGACGATGGATGCATGTTTGAGTTGATACATCACTTAAAGCCACCACTGTTCAGGCATCACATCTGTCCATTAGGTTTCCCTTTCATATACAACATTTTTATCCCTGGGTACTAACTTTTTTGTTTTTGTTTGTTTGTTTGTTTGTCTAATGCTCTTGTTGCACTGCTAAATAGGCTGTAGCCAACATGATTTATAAAGGGATTATAAAATCTAAGAAATTACTGCATTATTTTACCTACTCTTATTAAACTCACTTTCCTAAAAACTGATTGCAGCTTCTACTTTGTGATGTCAATGTTATGTCTCTAAATGATTTCATATCATTCATGGGAGATATGCATGACAAATGATAAGTTAACAAGTCACTGCTACCAGCTTAATCAATTCATTGGGGCGACCTGCGTGTTGTGTTGCATTGTCTGATTTGGTCATAGTGTGTAAACACCTCTAGAGGCCACTGTTGTATAGCTGCTGCAAACTGAATGTACCCGTACCAGAGGTTATACTTAAAATGGCAGCTGCCAGGAAGTCTCTTTGGAAATTTGTGTTCGCCCTTTATGAAATAGATATGTTGTATTACAAGGTACTAATGCACCCTTGCATTGGTAAAATAAATTCTACTAGAATAGCTGATACTCCCTTACAGAAGATTTATTTTGACCTTTCTAAAGCCTTCTTTAAAATTTAGAAAATAAAATGAAAACAGGCATATCAAAACAAGCCTACTAGAAATACTACTCTGCATTACATCCTAACACTTGGCTAAATCCTAATATGTAATTCTGCTTTAATAGTTTATTACACTAAATGTGATTATGCACTGAAAAAAAAACATGCTGAGTTTACTTAGTTCAATAGTGGACATTGGTTGCACACAGATGTTTTGCTTTGGCACGAGCTTAAACAATTGAGTTGAATTAACACAAGTTATTCATATTCAATAAACCTGTGCAATTTGTGTTGATAAAATATGAATGAAACATGTTTTGGTGAAGTAATTTGAGCTCTTGGAATATTTTAATCCTTCACAATTTTCACACTTTATTCCAACACTATTCAGTGACAAAAAAACAAAACACTACATTTTTTAAAATATTTGTGGGTTTTTTCTTGTTTGTTTTTATACTACTTGAACACTAAAGTGACCCTCCAATGTGATAACAGTGCCAGCAGTGGCTCACAGCTCATTTAACGCTTTCTCCCAATTTGCTCATAACAGTCTCTCATATGTATGAACTATGTAGGCTATCTCTATTTTAAAATAATGAGTGGGCAATGAGAGCATCTCCTCACTGTGTACTTTACTGACAACAGGACAACAGGGAATACAGAGAACTGACTGAGGACTTTTTCCAACTGGTGCCAGCAGAACCACTTCCAGATCAACACTCGGAAAACCAAGGAGCAGGTAGTGGAATCCACCTACACCAGTGAACATCCAGAGAATGGGCATTAAGATAGCTGACTCATATAAGTGATCTGACCAATAAACTGGTCTGGAGTAACAACAGAGAGTCCATCTACACAAAAGGATAGAGACGGTTGTATTTGCAACAGAGAAGTCTTTTGGAAGGGATTTGGAAGGGAGCAGGGAGCGCTCCTGAAGACCTTCTAGGACTCTTTGGTGGTATTGTCCATGTTTTATGGTGTGGTCTGCTGGGGATAGGAAGAAACTGAACAGGTTGATCAAGAAAACTAGCTCTGTTCTGGGATGCCCTCTTGACCCAGTGGAGGTAGTTTTCTCTGTCAGATAACAGCTCCCACCCCATACAGGTCACTCTGACAACACTAAGCAGTCCCTTCAGTGACAGGCTGCTGCACCCACAGTGTGCAAAGGGGACATTTTGGAGGCCTTTCCCTCCAGCTGCTGTCAGACTGTACACTGCACAACAGCAGTGAATGTACACCACATATGCACACACTGGAGTCTTTACATATATCAGTGTGCAATACTAAATACCTGCTACCATTAACACCCAAACACAGGTTCCACTGAATGGGGAGTTGGTGGGTTCGATTGTGATGATGGACCAGTAGAGTTTTCCTGGCTGTCCACAAGGGAGACTGATTTTAGCTGAGGGGGGGATTCGGGTTTAGCAGGGTTCGCCTCTGCTTAGGTCAGTACCTGTGAAGTTGGTTGGTGAAAGGTGGAGACAGAATGGCAGAGAGATGCAGGAGCGTCGGGTGTGTCTGATGTGTAAGAGGTAGAGAAAGAAGATGCAGAAGGGTGATCTGCAGGGGACTGGTGCAGCACAGAATCAGTTGCAAGAGGAGAAGAAGAACAAGAGGAAGATGATAATGGAGGTTTGACGATGTGATTGGCTGCAGGTGTATCTTGGGTAGCTCCACCGTTAGTTGGTGATTGGCTCTTGAGTTGTGAATGACAGAGAGGGCATCAGACAGCCAGCGTGGAAGAAATGACTGCACGGAGTGATCACAGCACTGGTCATGTCCTGGAACAAATCAAATTTCACATTAGCCTAGCTTTTAAAGCCCCAGATTAACTCTCGGTCATGCATCCTCTTTAGATAAAGATAAAAACAGTTCATACCTGGAAGCAGATAGCACAGATGTCATTATACTGCTCCAGCTGTGTATTGCTAGCTGTGGGGAGGCTTTTTGTCTTGTTTACAGCATCTCTCCTGAGCAGGAAGCTCTGCCAGCCCAGCTGGGCTCTGAGCCAGACGTTATAGTACGAGTGGACCAAGATGATGGTGCTTCCCATCACACTCCACTCGCCAAATACAGTCTCTGATACACCATAGCACACCACGCACACCGCAACCTGGTGAGGTAACAAATCACTGACAGTGAGGCAGAGACAGTGCTGATGCATTACATGACAGTGTCTGTTTACAGTCAGAACTTAGCAAAGAGTTGCTGTACGTGTGTGTGACACATACCAGAAACTCCAGCATCTGTAGGTCCCATTTACACAATATATGACTTCATCCACGTTCTCCACTGGAGCTTTACGAAACTCCTCCACCATGAAGAGAACAACAGATCAACAGAGTGCCAAGCACCTGGCGGTAGAGTGTTTCAGAGTTATTATGGAATTAAAAAACAAGCAAATATACATGTTTAATTATTATTGGGCTGAACTGTTTGGGTAGAGCAAGTTTAAACTATTTAATTGAATGTTTTTGCGATGTCACTGCGATGCGGTTGTGTGTTACCTGGAGAGAGGTGAGGATTGAGGAGGAGATGATGATGAGAAGCCAGAAGTCCATGTGGAAGAACTGGCAGATCATATAAGCCATGTACGCTGGAAAGGTCAGCAGGAAGGGACAGAGAGAAACTGCACGGAAGTGCTTCCACAAACTCCTACGGGACGGGCAGCAAAACCAGCATATGAGAAAGCAGTCAGGTTGATAGCAGGCTTTGCAAACACACTTTCAGTCAGATTACATTTACTGATGTCAAAAAGACTAACTGCCTGTTTAGGAATGAAGAAAGAAGGACAGTACACCCTAGTATTACTTAATTTATGATGTTAGCATGAGTTGTACTGATGACCATAGATAATGAATTCTGTGATAATTAACTAACTGCCCATAGTTATTAATAGTTGTTTATGATCAGTAAAAAATAAAACAAACAGCGGGACACAGAGTTTTCTTAAAAATAAACACATAAAAAAGTCTTTGGTATATTATCTTAATTGTCTCTAGATGCTCCCAGGGCTAGGACTATAGGATCAGCTATCTCCAGCATGGACTGCAGGATGGAAGCAACAACAATAAAGAAGATGATAGAGAGGAGGAAGGCTCTGTGGATGACCTGCAGCTCAATGAGGCCAGTTGGGACAGCAAGGATTAGCAAGGTGATAGCTTCAGTCATCCCCCTGCACAGAGAGGAAACAAATTAGAGTTGACACACCACACAATTATATGCCTTGGCTTTGCATTCAAGTTGGAGATCATATACACGTTTATCCAGACTTGACCTTTGGGTATACAATGTCAATTATTTTATCCTATTAGACAGTTGTGTGAAATGCAGACATCCTTAAAGAATAGTTCTAGATATGTGTGTTTCCACACGAAGAGAGGTTGAAACAGACTAAACTAACACACACGTGTGTGTGTGTGTGTGTGTGTGTGTGTGTGTGTGTGTGTGTGTGTGTGTGTGTGTGTGTGTGAGTACAAAGCTAAAGCAGGAAAATGAGTGCAACTTTTTGCAGATGACACGTTATCTAAACACGGTGAAACAGCAAAGTCAGAGAAAACAAGCACCACAGCTAGCTCCGCCAGCCTGCTGCCAGTGTGAAATGACACATTTGTGGGCGCTTCCCATGGTGGCGGCATGAAAAGAAGAAAAGGAGAAAGGATGGATGACTTGGTGCTTAGCGGTGTTGTGCTAAAAAATGATCGTCTGCCAAAAACCGATCGCTCGTATTTAAACTGCTATAATAACTTGTTGGTCTGTAATATGTGAAAACATATATCAAATGTATCCTTCATGGATGAATTCAAGTAATCTTGAGCCACAAACAACATTCCTATAACAACGTACAAGCTGCAATGAGTTTTTGGTAGTGACTTTTATATATGCTTTATTTATCTAGTTCCAAAAATGTGGTTGACGTTAAAAAAGTGTTTTTTAAGAGTAATGTGGGCAAGAGGACAGCAGATGTTGCAAGAAATATAAGAATAGTTGTGTAAAGATATTTTAAGTGGACAAAGAGGATAAGGCGTTTGTAAACCCTGTTCAAGGAAGTCTATCTAGCAAGATATGTAAAGATATTGGAGATAAAAAAAAAAAACACACACACACAGAGAAACATAGGAAATAATGTTTTGTCAGGCAATGACTTGTTGGCACAAGAAGAGTGGTCCTTGGTAGCCATGACAACAAGGAGGTCCCATAAAAGGGGCTGGGCTGTTTGTTGCTGGCAGGTAAAAGAAAAAAAACAAACCACACACACAAAAAAAATAAGTCAGGGGAGGCCCAGGCTGAACAAGGTTCATCCCTTGGAATTTTCACTCCAAGATCACCTGCCTGGACCTCCCCCTAGCAGATGAACATAGAGAGCCAGGTGAGCCGAGGGCTCGAACCCGGACGTTACTAACCTGCTAGCCGGCCACATGTGGCCACATGACGGGCGAACAGAATGGGGAAAATTCTTATATTAAAAGAGCTCAACGTGCTCATCGCGCAACCAGCCTTTCAAAATTAGCTGGAGACCACTCATTTTTGCACTCAAATACTCACAAGACTACAGCGGTCCTTAATAAAGACTTACCTTAAACAGGCTTCTTGCAGTCTGATGGGTTGTCTGGAGCTCAGGTAGACAGGCTTCACAAACCACATCTAGGTCTGCTTCAGCTGAGCAAACCATACACAGGACATTTTAACTATATTTTATTCATATAACAATTGTAATACTTTTACCTTTTATCCAGAAATTACAACAGAAATCAACTTGTAAAAGAAAATAAAAAAGAATAAAATGCAACAAAGCCAAGTTAATTTCACTGATTAAACACAGCAGCAGAATACAGTTTGAGCTCGGTGCCGAGTCTTCGGGTGGATCACTCCCTGCAAATATGTTAGTCATAGAACTCCAGGAGCATACAGGTGGATGCTGGGGTGGTGGATGGGCTTAAAAGAAAGTGGGGCACGTTACATGTCCAGCTCCAGGTTTCACTCCATACACGGTTACTGTTGTGAGTGCTTCTTTTCTGATTATGTCCAGTGCATGCACATAATGACACTTTTATATCCAAAAGAAGAAACCCTTTAAAAATATGATCCTGGTTCCCTGGGGTGGAGAAAAGCAAACTGCAGCCGACTCGGCAGCAGCAGGGAGGCCCCACATTCCTTTATACTCCTTTTCGACTATGTAAACTGCATAATATACAAAAATATTTGTGGCAACTCGATGTGCTTTGTCCACTTTTATTATCGCATTGCTCTGTTAACCAACAAGAATACCTTAGTTCACTGTATGTTTGACTATAATTTACAAAAAAATAAAACATGATTTCTCATCGTTTCTACAATAAGTGTCATCTGAGCCCACAAACTCAACAGGACAGTGCTTACTCAAGTCATGGCTCAAGTGACTTAAAGGGCCGTTTTCAAAGAAAACTAAAAGTGTATAAGCAACCAAGGAAGTCCTACCTGGCCACTGGACAACATTCAGTGACAGTGCACTTGCTGGCATCTCCGGTGGGCAGGGCCCTGATTCAGTAGGGTCAATAAGGGATCTCGTCTCCTCCGTACTTAATGAGAGTGGTGTATCTGTCAGTCATGTCTGGCACATAAGACACCAGGTAGGTCCCATCATGGCTGTCACAGATATTTGCTTCTTGGGCTTCCCCTCTGGGTCCTTCAGGAGAAAACAAAAACTGTTACCTAAATATCAATGCTTTGAATACATTATTGTGTGGTCCACGTTCATGCACTCACAGTGATCTGCACTGCCAGCAGTCCCTCACCTGCATCTTTGGCATCAATGGTGACCTTCACTGGCAGAGAGGTGGGCACTCCAGTGGTGTTAAGGCTGGATCCACTTGCACGCACCTTGCTGGTATCATGGGTGGGCAGCACCTTCACCTTGTAAGGGCGGACCAAAGAGGAGAGAAGAACAACAGTCTCACAAATGAAAGGAGCCTCATTTACAGAACTGAGTCAACCAAACAAAGAGTTTTCCATTTTTAAAGCTGGCCAGAGTGGAACACTGTAACATGTAACACCTAGAAGGTTCAGATGGCTGCAGTACTTTGCTAATTTGGATCAAAGGTTTGGGGGGAAAAATGTAATTAAATCAAGTGATTGTAATGCTGTTACTTCCGTTGTGTAGTTAACCATCTATCATTTTAGATGTTTCATTAGCAGCCTGATGAAATTAGCTGAGTCGTTAGCCGACTTCAGCCATCCAAACAAATGACCATCTAAAGTGAATTATGCAGATCACTAGCACAGTACACAGATTACCACTTCTTATTCCACTTCTTATTCTTATTCCAGCCTCACGGTTTCTGATGAGACTGCCGTCAGCATGGTGTTCAGCTGG
This sequence comes from Pelmatolapia mariae, assembly GCF_036321145.2. Lineage (NCBI taxonomy): Eukaryota > Metazoa > Chordata > Actinopteri > Cichliformes > Cichlidae > Pelmatolapia > Pelmatolapia mariae. The sequence continues at coordinate 34,504,778 of NC_086236.1, read as the reverse complement.
GTATCTCCCGATGCTCATGTCCTCCAGTATCGTGTGTCCTACACAGCATTGACTGGAGCTGATAGCCAGGGTCACACTGTGAGTGGGTTCTAGTCTTTACATCTTCAACTATTCTGGCCTTCAGCCGGCTGTCATGTGTGAGAATTCCAGAAATGCCATAAGTCCCAAAACTTTAAATGAGTTCTGACTGTGTTGGGATGATAGTGTGGTTTGTTGTCTGCAGGTGCTGGTCCCTGGTGGAGAGAAGCAGGTGATGCTGGAGTCATTGCAGCCAGATACACGTTACAGCATGTTGGTCACCGCTGAGTACTACAACAGAGAAGGAGGCAGCAGTTCAGCTCAGGGCAAAACTGGTGAGTCAAACAAGGGAAAGATGCCAAGACAGCTCAAGTGCAACTTCCAGTTAAGACCGACCGGCTTACATGCAAAAAGTGCAAACGTCCCTTAACTTTACCCTTACAGGAGGATATGCATACTTGAAGGTCTCCTCATATAGAAACATCAAGGTTTGTGGGCAGTATTGTTTCTACAGCACTACACGTACAGTCATTTTGGTCCAGAGACACAGATTCCTTTCTCTGCATAATGATGGGCTCTCTGAACAATGAGACAGCAGCTAGTACCGGTACAATGACAGTACTGCTCTTGATACTTGGTTGGAAGTTCAAAAATTACTGGGTGCACTGTGTCTACGGTTATTGTCCATGCTAGTGTGCAAATGACATTCTTTGGCTTTGTGTTTTTTCTTTGTTTTCTGGCTTTTTTCCGTGTCTCTAGACACTTTGCAGGTAAGCAGTGCGAGTGTGGTCAGGTCAGACCACTCCAGTATCTGTGTGTCATGGAGACCAGTATCTGCCGTTGATGGATATGGTATTGTAATCCAGGATGTAAAAGGTATTCTGTAATCACGTCTACAGTGATGTGAAAAGGTCTTTGCCCCCTTCCTGATTTCCTAGTGTTTTGCATATTTATCACACTTATATGTTTCAGATCATCAAACTAATTTTAATATTAGACACAGATAACACAAGTTAATACAAAATGCAGTTTTGAAATGATGATTTCATAGATTAGGGAGAAAGATTATCCAAACCTCCCTGGTCCTGTGTAAAAACAAATTGCCCCTCTTGTTAAATCACAAGTTAACTGTGATTAACCAATGTTGGAAACTTCAGTTCAGTGTTACTAAACACACTCAGGCCTGATTAATTGCAGACTTGTGAATCAGGAAATCAGTTAAATAGAACCTGTCTGACAAAGTGAAACAGGCTAAAAGGCCTCAAAAAGCAACACATCGTGTCACCAGCCATCCTCCTGGTCCTCAGTGTTAATGCCCACTTAACTGGGTCCTTCAATGGAATGGCTCAAGCAGATGAAGCCTAATATAACAAGATGAGACTGAAAAATATTCTATTTTTATGTTTAAAAAGAAAAATATCACACTATCTATGCTTTCACTGAGCATATACCTGCATCACGAGTGTGAATGATGAACTCTGCAGGCTGAAAAGTCCTGGCCTCGCTCAGCCCCGGTCCACTCACACGCACACGGTTCACATCACCAATCCCTGACTGCTTGATCACAACAGCAATTGGGCTGCTGGGAACATGATGACCGTTCTTCTTGATGTTAACAAGGTGCTCACCAATCTCCTTGGGAACAAACGAGATTCCTAAGACAGACAAACAAAACAGATGTTAACCAAGGCTTATTCTTGTGTGTGCATGCAGCCCGTTTCAGCTGCTCCTGCTTCTTTCTCCATGCTTTAACTTTGATTATTTTCTCCTCTCTGTCTTTTACTCAGGGGTTAATAAAGCATTTGGATTCTGATGAGTCTCATTGTTTAGCAAACTTCTCACTTATCAGACGGACACTCACCAATGTGAGCGTTACGCAGCATCTTCAGCAGGCAGGGCTCCTCTGGGCCTGAGGGTGTTGTAAGAGAGACTGTCAGCTGGCTGAGGTCAAGCTCTCCTATGTCCAGTGGAACCATCACAGTGTGCTTCACAGGCTTACGTGGGGTGTAGGTGCCGGTGTATGTGCTGTTGCTATTATCCTTAAACTGGACATCCACAGAATTGCCTTCACCATCCTGTGCAGAAGACAAGGGATTAGTTCTATCAGATTTAACACACCGTATTTTTCGGACCATAAGGCGCACCAGTTTATAAGGCGCACTGTCGATGAACAGGTCTGGTTTCATACATGAGGCGCACTGGATTATAAAACGCAACAGTCAGATAAGTCAAACTTTACTCAACTCTTTCTTCTTGCTTCCTCCACTTCTGTACCATTGATTCATTAATGTTGAAATCTCTCGCAGCTGCTCTATTCTCACGTTCTACTGCGTGACTGACAGCCTTGAGTTTGAAATCCGCTTCGTAAGCATGTCTCTTAACAGGTGCCATTTTGGGGTCCTTATCCACACACAATACAGTAATATTATGTTGAAGCACAGTACGTGTTACTCTGCGAGGCTCCTGACTACGTAGCCGTAATGCTCCTACAATCCATCAAGCGGTGCGACTTCGTAGCTTACCAAATTCATACTAAAACATTTTTTGACAGATTTTTGAGCGCTGTGTAGCACATAAAATCGGTTCAAGGTCAGTAAGCACAACCAGAATTCATACATAAGGCGCACTGTCGATTTTTGAGAAAATTAACGGATTTTAAGTGCGACTCATAGTCCGAAAAATACGGTACATGCAATATATTTTCTGATAACATTTACATTTACAATAATTGATTACACAGCAGTGGAGAGTAGACTTTATCAAACTAGATGTCTTTCTGATAGTGCTGTAACTAAGTTTAAGAATATAATCCACCCACTGTTATTATCTTCAATGCCCTGTACCAACATAGAGCAGGGCAGCTATCTGAACGCTACTCCAACAGAGGTCGATTATCTTGTTAATAATTTTACCTCCTCACTACGTACGACTCTGGATACTGTAGCTCCAGTGAAAACTAAGGTCTCAAATCAGAAGTACCTGACTCCGTGGTATAATTCTCAAACACGTAGCCTAAAGCAGATAACTCGTAAACTGGAGAGGAAATGGCGTGTCACAAATTTAGAGGATCATCATTTAGCCTGGAGAAATAGTTTGCTGCTTTATAAGAAAGCCCTCCGCAAAGCCAGAACATCTTACTATTCGTCACTGATTGAAGAAAATAAGAACAACCCCAGGTTTCTCTTCAGCACTGTAGCCAGGCTGACAAAAAGTCAGAGCTCTACTGAGCCAACAATCCCTTTAACGTTAACTAGTAATGACTTCATGAACTTCTTCAGAAATAAAATTTTTATCATTAGAGAAAAAATTACCAATAATCATCCCACAGATGTAATATCGTCTACAGCTACTTTTAGTACCATTGATGTTAAGTTAGACTCTTTTTCTCCAATCGATCTTTCTGAGTTAACTTCAATAATTACTTCCTCCAAACCATCAACGTGTCTTTTAGACCCCATTCCTACAAAACTGCTCAAAGAAGTCCTGCCATTAATTAATTCTTCAATCTTAAATATGATCAATCTATCTCTAATAATTGGCTATGTACCACAGGCCTTCAAGGTGGCTGTAGTTAAACCCTTACTTAAAAAGCAATCTCTAGACCCAGCTGTCTTAGCTAATTACAGGCCAATCTCCAACCTTCCTTTCATATCAAAAATCCTTGAAAGAGTAGTTGTCAAACAGCTAACAGATCATCTGCAGAGGAATGGCTTATTTGAAGAGTTTCAGTCAGGTTTCAGAGCTCATCACAGCACAGAAACAGCTTTAGTGAAGGTTACAAATGATCTTCTTATGGCCTCTGACAGTGGACTCATCTCTGTGCTTGTCCTGCTAGACCTCAGTGCAGCGTTTGATACTGTCGACCATAATATCCTATTAGAGCGATTAGAACATGCTGTAGGTATTACAGGTACTGCACTGCAGTGGTTTGTATCATATCTATCTAATAGACTCCAATTTGTTCAAGTAAATGGAGAGTCTTCTTCACATGCTGAGGTTAATTATGGAGTTCCACAGGGTTCAGTGCTAGGACCAATTCTATTTACATTATACATGCTTCCCCTAGGTAGCATCATTAGAAGACATAGCATAAATTTTCACTGCTATGCAGATGATACGCAGCTCTATCTATCCATGAAGCCAGGTAACACACACCAATTAGTTAAACTGCAGGAATGTCTTAAAGACATAAAGACCTGGATGGCCGCTAACTTCCTGCTTCTTAATTCAGATAAAACTGAGGTTATTGTACTCGGCCCTGAAAATCTTAGAAATATGGTATCTAAGCAGATCCTTACTCTGGATGGCATTACCTTGGCCTCCAGTAATGCTGTGAGGAACCTTGGAGTCATTTTTGACCAGGACATGTCCTTCAAGGCACATATTAAACAAATATGTAAGACTGCTTTCTTCCATTTGCGCAACATCTCTAAAATTAGAAATATCCTGTCTCAGAGTGATGCTGAAAAACTAGTTCATGCCTTCATTACTTCCAGGCTGGACTACTGTAACTCATTATTATCAGGATGTCCTAAAAACTCCCTGAAAAGCCTTCAGCTGATCCAAAATGCTGCAGCAAGAGTACTGACAGGGACTAGAAAGAGAGAGCATATTTCTCCTGTTTTGGCTTCCCTTCATTGGCTTCCTGTTAAATCCAGAATTGAATTCAAAATCCTGCTCCTCACATACAAGGTCTTAAATAATCAGGCCCCATCTTATCTTAATGACCTTGTAGTACCATATCACCCTATTAGAGCACTTCGCTCTCGCTCTGCAGGCCTACTTGTTGTTCCTAGAGTATTTAAAAGTAGAATGGGAGGGAGAGCCTTCAGTTTTCAGGCCCCTCTTCTGTGGAACCAGCTTCCAGTTTGGATTCAGGAGACAGACACTATCTCTACTTTCAAGGTTAGGCTTAAAACTTTCCTTTTTGCTAAAGCATATAGTTAGGGCTGGACCAGGTGACCCTGAATCCTCCCTTAGTTATGCTGCAATAGACGTAGGCTGCCGGGGATTCCCATGATGCATTGAGTTTTTCCTTTCCAGTCACCTTCTCACTCACTATGTGTTAATAGACCTCTCTGCATCGAATCATATCTGTTATTAATCTCTGTCTCTCGTCCACAGCATGTCTTTATCCTGTTTTCCTTCTTTCACCCCAACCGGTCGCAGCAGATGGCCGCCCCTCCCTGAGCCTGGTTCTGCCGGAGGTTTCTTCCTGTTAAAAGGGAGTTTTTCCTTCCCACTGTCGCCAAAGTGCTTGCTCATAGGGGGTCATATGATATGATTGTTGGGTTTTTCTCTGTATTTATTATTGTGCTATCTACTGTACAATATAAAGCGCCTTGAGGCGACTTTTGTTGTGATTTGGCGCTATATAAATAAAATTGAATTGAATTGAATTGAATTGAATATATTTAACATATTTGTGGTCATATACAAAGCCAGATATACCTGGGCTATAATTTTCAGAGGAGCTTTTCCTCCTTGCTTGGCATCAACTGTGAATTCAGTGGGTTTTCCAACAGCCAGAACACTGCTCTGAAGGCCTGGACCGTACGCCTTAAACTAGAGAAAACAATTTTAAACAAACAATTAAAAAAGGAACAATTTAAAGATCTACTATAGCCAAAAGAAGACCATTTACAGACTATAGCACTGTGAAATTTTTTTTGCCTCTTTTCTGATTTCGTATCTTATTCCATATTTGTCACACTTACACGTTTCAGATCAATCCATTTATAATATTAGACAAGAATGTCGGAAGGAAGCAAACAGTTTGTGACCGCTGCGCTGCTATGTTAAATCCTGAAAATAAAGAATCTGAAGGACAAGATGAGTAAGGCTGGAGTTATTGGACTGTATCAAGTTTAATAAGTTCATGCATACCAGTGACATCACGTCATCTCCGCCAACGAACACCCCAGTGGCTTCAAGCCTAGGCTTAGCCTCTACAGGAGAGCTTTCAGCCATGAAAAGTGTGTCCATCACAAGCCCACCACCATGATCTCAGGTCTTGAGGCAACAATCATGAAAACTAATCATTCATTGCAGTCTCACCTGGAGCTCGCGCTTCTAGTTCATGCCATCATGACCAAAGATTCTTCAATTAATAGTTTAAAGATGTCCATGAATGCACTGCTAACTGCTCTTCAACCTTATAAAAATCAACATGCATTTTGAATAAGAAACACTTTTACAAAACCAAAGGCCTCACTGTGCTTAGTGATTTATATGTCTAAAAAAACAGGTTCAGTTTGTAACTGAGAGAGCGGCTCGGTGGCGCTGAATTATATTTCCAATAGAAACACAATTTCATATGTTGTAGTAACAACACACTGCCACAAGATGGCACCCTAGGCCTACTTTACCATGCTGTTCCAGTAAAAAAGAAAAAGTGACAGAGCCTTGAAAGAGTGACAGAGACACTTTTTATGAACTCATCTGTAATGTGTCACCTTTTCTGTAGAATGAAGTGCTTCCCTTCTTTTAAAGTAAATACAGGCTTACTAAGATCCTCTAAACATGTTTCTGAAATAATCCTAAACACAATCATTAAATCAAAACTGCAAGAAACAATTTAATTAATCACTGTTCTTAACTTAATTCCTTAACTTATTACAGAAATAAACAAAAACTCTTCTGCTGTCTCACCTCTGTCAGTTTTCATGCTGTTGCAAGAACAGGTGGAGGTGCAGGTGGAACTTTGACTTCACTGTGGTTTATATGTGCAGGCAGGAGTGTGACATCTCAGAACAGCAGAGGATTGTGGAGCACGGTGACTCCTGCTGCGACGCCCCCGTCTGAGTGTCCTGAGCTCTTGGTCCTCAGCAGATGGCCCACACACTCATTTATCACCATGTCTTTACCCTGCCTGTAAGGAAACAAAGTAAAGGCAAGGGAACATTAGAAACAGCCACCAACCAATCCCTTTTACTCCACCGCCCAAAAACCAGTGAGAAACACTAGCTAGTATTAACTTGGAATCAAAGTCCAGGCTCCCAGCATAACATACAGTCCAACACAAACTCCACAAACTGTCTTGCTTCAGCTGACTTTCCTTCACCTTCTCTCCAGAGAATCTCTTGTGCTCTTTTCAGCACGAAGCCACACTCCTGCTCACTGATCGTCACCTCTTTTTAACCTAGTCTCAGCAACTTTGTCCCATAGCTTGCACATCCTTTCCACCTCCATCTTTCTTCCCAGCCACCTGATACATATCTTTTCTCCTTTCTTAAAAGCCAGCCTAAGAAATACGATTTTATAATTGCCCGATAAAGTAAACTGCCAATTTCAAAAGTGTTATCATCCAAATTTATGCAGCGTGGCTAAATTAAGAATGAATTACAAACCCTAGCTTCCTTGCTAACATGATTAACAGCTAAATACTGTCATAGTGGAGGTGTAAAATTACTGCTAAAATAGCTCATGTGAACCCTGATACTGACCTATGTATTTATCAAAACAAATGATCTGATATTACAAAGAAAACTAATGATTGTTTTTTACAGTATTAGCCCAGAGTGATGTAAGGCAGGGTGGTTAGTCAGCCATAACTTGCTAACAACTTGTATCTGGTAGCTTTTTCACATCTTAATCAATGTTGTTGTCAAGTGTGTCTCGTATACACTATTATCTCAGTCACAGTACAGCATGCATGAATCACAGTAGATACACAGTAATGCAAAACAGCAGGCAGTCATGTATGTGTCGTCACTGTTTTGACTGAGGCTAGCTCATACATGGAATGCAAGCAAATGCTGCATGCAGATCCATGCACTGCTTAAGCTTCCCTAGTTTAACAAATGGTGAGCAATAAACAGAAGTTTCAGCATTTGCTGCATTCTCAACATTTTTAAAGATGCTTCTGTCCTCCCGCTGTACCTCCTCCTTCTCGCTGAGGCTTCAAGGCAAACCGTTCTGCTGCTGCCAAGGCCATTGATACTGTTTTGTCCCTCTCTGGACCCTGTAGACGAGCGCAACCACAGAGAAATAAATGAGAGGAATAAAATGTGAATGATATTGCTTACACTGAACATCAACACCCAGGTGAGGATTATCTAATGCCAAATTTTCCAAACAATGAAAAACTCGTGTCCTTTTTCTCACCATGTCTAGAGTGTAGAGGTCAGCGAATGTCGCTCGGATCTGCTGCACAGCTTGAGGCTGGTCTGGGAAGAATCTGTCCAGGACTCCAGGTCTGGCGAGCACTTCCTGAACCTTCTTGGTACCAGCCAGGTGAGCCCTGATATCTGGACACTTCACAGCTCGAGAGCGCTCCATCAGAAGACGAGCATCCCAGCTCTGCAATTGAAAACAGACAATGAATTCTCTGCTTGTCTTTTTATCATTAGATGTTAGGGTGCCTGGGTCCTCGACCCAGTGTTTTGTGTTTTTGGTTCTTTGATTTTTTTATTTCATTATATTCTAGCTTTGCTTTATGGGTTATAAGATTATTCTTAGTTTAGGTTCTCTGGGTGGGTTTGTTAGAGTTTTAGTTTTCTGGTTTTCTGTCTGTGATCCATAGTTGCTGTCTCCCCTGTCTGCTGTATCCCCGTGTCCAGTCAGTGGCCGTTTATCAATGCCCAAGTACGCGAGTACGTACTCGCGTTCTCGGTGAGTACGTACCCGCCGAGAACGCACGGGAGTACGTACCTGCCGAGAACGCGAGCACGGACTCGTCGGCCGTTTCTCAATTCTCAAGTACGCGAGCACGGACTCGTGATTTGTACAGTCGGAACACCTGCGTGCGTGATGATGTCACAGGTCCGGAGTTTTTACTGCCGTCCCCTCTTAATTTAACTGTGAGTAACATGTTATGAAGCTTAACTTTAATCACAGCCAAACCGGTTTACTCAGGAACAAATAAAACACTGAAATAAACCAAACATTAACATTTAGAAGTAATCTAAGTGACTTATATATCATTTTTAACCTCAGTAGTGAAACCTCTATTAATAAAAATAGTGTACATGTACATACGTGTACATACCTTAATAAAAACAAGCAGGTGAGATGTTAGAACGCTTTTATTTCTATTCTAGTGGACACTCAATACTATAGACAGCTGCTGGGGTTTCTTTAACCTGAGTAGTGAGAAGTCCGCGAGCGGTTTGGGGGGGGGGGGGGGGGGGGGTGGAAACGATGTGCCGGGAGTCCGCTGTTCTGGACGAAATGCATTCTGGGATATTTAGCTGTCCCAAGTCTACACCGATGCATGCTCGATAAAACGGGCGGATCGAGAACACATCCGGGACTTTTTCGCGTTCTCGGCGTGATGCGTACTTCGAATTGGAACAGTACTTGGTCTCCGACTGATGACGTATCACGAGTACACGAGAACGCAAGTACGCACAAGTACGCATATTGATAAACGGCCAGAGTCTGTCTGCCCTGGTCCCACGTCTCTCTTCCCTCTGTTGTAGTGCCTGCCTGTGAGTCTGTGTGTGTAAGTTCAGTCTGTGTTATGTTTCCTGTTTTACTTTGAAGGTCCATGTCTTATGTTACTTTATCTGGTTTTGCTTCCCCTGTTTCGTTAGGCCTGATTTGCCCCAGCTGTGTTTCCCTCCTGTTACTCATTCCCTGATTGCTCCCTCTGTGTATATGAGCCCTGTGCTTTCATCTGTCTGTGTTGCGATCTACCCTCGTTCATGCTGTGTGTTCTGTCTGCGTAAGTTTATTTGCAAGTTTGTTTCCGTTTGAGTTTAGCAATAAATCTGAGTTTGAGTTACTTTCTGCTTCCAAGTGTCTGCACATTGGATCCTCCTACTACCACTCCTGCCTGCACACAGCCTTCACATGACAGAAGATGTATTTCTGTATTAAAAGGTTCAGTTCATTGGGACACTTTGTGCTAGAAGAATTTTTCCAGCATAAAATAGCCTCTACGATTTCACTAATGTTTAGAATCTTATTTCACTGCTGCTAATAACGTTTTACACGCTGTGACAGGTTTTTTAGCTTCGTTCGTACAAACTTTCTGCTGGTTGAGATTCCTGACAAAACAGCCAGCACACCGACCAGCAGAGCGTGACAATAGTTGGTTTATATTACGCTGAGATTTGACAGAGACAGAAGAATGAAGGAGAACAACAGAGTCACGCTATCAAGGAGAACCTGGACAGTAGATTCAGCAGTTTGGCTTGAAACTTGCAAACTGTTTTAACTTGTTATATCAGATTAACTTTTCCTTCCAGGGTGCTCGCCAGTTTTCTTTCACTTGTTTCCTGTTCCTGCCAGCAGAATGCACACACAGCTGCAGTAACTGCACACAATGTTGCGGAGAACATGAAACAGCAACAAACATGTGTTGGTCTCTAATCACCCATTCAGACTGACACAGCGACAGGTCTGTTGTCACTTATATCAGCCAATCAGGGCTAGACTTGGTGTTGCTAAGCAGGGAAAGAAATAAACTCAATGATAATGACGTTCCAGTTTCTCATGAATACGAATCACTTTAAGCAAGTCTGCAGGTTTCATTTGAGTGTTTTTAACTAAACTCTTTGATGTAATCATTCTGAGTGCAAATCAAAAGTCGGACCTGTTCAGAAGTGTAGTTGTCAGGCATGTAACCGTTCCTGAAATACACCACGGCGACCTGTTTGCTGTCCCTGAAGTGAAAGTGACACAAAAGACACATTAATCCATGTCGACACACAGCGACCTCCACTTCCTTGAAGTCTCTCGTGCTGCTGTCCACTGGGAATCCCCATGGTGCCTCTTCCCCGTGTCTATGACATGTAACACAATTAATAAAATAGCAAGGAATTATAAAATTTTTCATTTACTCTAATTTAACACTAATCATTTTGCAGAAGACAGTCATTTGTTTACTATAGTAAAAAACTATTATGTCAAATTAACCAAAAAGAGAAAAACGAAATCAACTAAACTTGCATTTGTCACTGTCTTCTGTAAAGTGTCAACAAATGCAGACACTTGGCTGTCTTCAACCATGGAAGGTTTTTATAAATAAATGCATAAAAACACAAAAACAAAGAACATCAACAATGAGCACCTTTCGTTTTGCTGAAAGTGATATAGCTTTCTGTTCCCATCAACTGATGGTAACATTTCAGGTGTGCATGCTGGGCAGCTGAAGCTGACATCACAGCACAGCTGCTCTTCCTCATCAAGAAAGCTGTGCTGCACTGCATCGCTACTGGCATAAAGACTGTATGTACAGAAATATAACAGAGGAATAAATATTTGCATCTGCTTATTGAAAAACAATATCAAAGAAATACTTCACTCACCCTAACCTAAATAGCAGGTTGCTGTTTACTATTAATGTTGATTAAAATCACTATTTTTCCTGCTGACACTGTGAAGTTTACGTCCCCACAGGAGCAGTTTCGAAGCTTCACTGTTGGCAGAATGCGAGCTACCAAAAGAGAGAAAACCACTTAAATAGATTATTTCTAACTGGCTGTAGAAACATATGAAAACCAAAACTGAGTATCTCATGAGGAAATACCTTGTATATTAGTGCAATTTTGACCGTCCACTCTAATAATACATGTGGTTGGAGGAATGGTTTCAAAAAAACATCAATAACACTTTCTCTGTTGTGGAGTGGCTGATGTTTGTGATGTAGAACATCACAGAACCATTCCTCTGGAAGACACTCTCTGCACATAGACAGGACTTTCTTTTAACAAATTAAGCAAATTTGAATAACTGAAAGTAGTACGCACTCAGATCCAGCCACTCTTGACAAAGGTAGCAGCTTCTATTTTGATATTATAGCTCAGGGTGGCTCAGTGTACTTCACTATGAGCTGACAGTTAAAAGGACATTTGTCAAATTCATGTGGTTTTATAATTATTAAAGTTCTCACACGCTCAAAGACATAAATGTCAGCCAACAAGGCATCGCTCATCAAGCTTAGCTATATAGAAAAGTACGTTATTGAGATGAGACCAAATAACAGCAGGGTGAAGACAGTAGCAAAACAGAGGATGACCAACAGTTTCTGTGTCAGTGAGACATTTCAGCTGGTATGGCCGTGCTTCATTCCAGCGCTCAGCAGCTTTCTGCTGCCAAAAGGACCGTGACACTGCCCTACTTCTTTGAGCCTCAGGAGAAGGACATCAATCCAAAACCGCAGACAGCCTTTTCATATTCTTTTCTCCAAAGAATGCAAATAGAGTATTTGCAAGTATTGCAAATATGAAGTAATTAACAAATTTCCCACGTATGGGACTAATAAAGGTTATCTTATGTTATCTTAATCACCTTTGTTTCTGATTATGTCACTTTTACTCATCGTGTCCCATCAGCTCTCATGGCTGAACTTTGGCTTTGAGGGTCGGGGAGGACAAAAAGCTATTAAGGACCTTTTGATTTGCAATCCAGTTCTTCTCTAAAGTATTAAGGATGAAGCAACAGCGCTCCTCTTTGCTATTCTGAAATCTGTGTTAAACACAGTGTAGAAGGTAAGTAGAAGCTTACCAGTGTTAGGTAAGTTACTTTAAATTAGTAACTTAGTTACATTAATAGTTACTTCTATCAAAAGTAACTCAGTTACTTCAAGTTACTCGTTACTTTCACAGTAACTAGTTACTAGGGAAAGTAACTTTGGATTTACTCAGAATTCTCTGGTTAATGTGTTGCTTCTGTAACTGGATACCCAGCAAGATTGCCAGTCTTCTAGCTTGCTTACTTGCCACAAGGGCATTGTGCCACCTACCAATAGAAAGGAAAAATAATGTGCACATTTCCACGAGAGAAATCCCACGCCTGGACCGTCGTTGACCGCCGCATGATTCTAGCCTGCTTTTTACATCCAACACAAAAACTGCAGTCGTGGTGCTTTCGATTGTACTCAGAACTCGGAAATTATGCCTTCTGAATAGGAAGATGTATTCAACACCAGACTGCAGATGAGCTGCATACAGAGCTGGACTGGGACAAAAAAATCGTCCCGGGCATTTTGACTAGAGACCGGCCCACCATTATAGGAAAAATCATAAAGCCTTTGAATGAAAATAAACACTGTTGTGACAGTGATGTACACTGTTCTGATGGTATATATGTATCAATCTATCAATTCTTTGTTGTAAGACTCAGATAATTCTTTTTTTAAAAGCTAGACATTTTAAATGAGAATAAGAAAGAAAAGTATTTCCTTGTGCCACCCTTTCCCTGTTAATGCCCTACATGGACCCCTGGCAACACTTTGCTAGACCCGCCCCTGCACAGTTACCAGATGTCCGCTACTTAGAAAAGGATCCTGGTGTTATTTGTCTCTCAGAAACAGTTCATAACTTCAACTCATTCATGTCACCTAAAAGGTAAACCTGTTTCTCCATCACCTGTTCAGCTCTGATGATTCAGTAAGGACATCTCCTGGTTTCATCTTCATCTTTCCCTCTCACCAGATAACCAAACCCATATCATGACCAGCAGCTTTTACAGCTGTGGCTCCAGCAAACATCAGCTGATACTAGAAATTAATATTAAATAAATTCTAACAACAGCTGATCAAGCTTAAACGTGCTGCTGTTGTTTAGCGCGACATCCGCTGGTTTCCTCTTTCTGGCGCAAAGTGGGCGATAAATAAACAAGAGAGAAAAGCCGATCAGCTGATCATTGATCAGTTTCATGATTGAAGTAGCAACAGGAGAGGGAGGGGGAGAGAATGAGAGGAGAAGAGGCATAACTCCAGCTTTGTGTCTTTTTCATTGTAGCTGAAGTCCGGGACAAACTGTGTTCCTTTTCACCTCAATACCAAACGCATAATATTTTCTCTGAATACCAGAGGATTCTGTTTTTTACGGGAAGGTTGGAAACTCTAATAATTAACCGTATGAACAAAATAAAGTTCAACATCAGTAACATAGCACCCACCCAGCTGTATAGAAACTTCGTCATGCTAGCTAGTACGCAGTACGAAAAAGTCAGCATAACGAAAATAAACTCCACCTAAACTTGGTTTCTATCTGACCCAGATAGACTGCAGGTCATAACTTCTTACCTGAAGTTCAGTTCACCTGACACTGGGACCGGCGGCCGCTTTGGGTCTCTCCTCTTGCCTCCCTTTTCCTTCATCCACCTGCTGGCCTCCACCACTTGCTAATGTTATTGAATCTGTGGAAGCTCCCGATAGCCACCACACGAAGTAACGAATAAGGAGCCTATCTAAATCCCAGTAACGAGTAACGCGTTCCTGGTTTTGGCATAATAACTAGTTACCGTGCTCGTGCGCGTTAGTCCCAACACTGAAGCTTACACAGCACCATCAGCCATCATGCTAAATTTGCATCTTCAAAACTCAGTGCAGCCAGACTCAAACCTGATTATAAATGTTCAGGAGACACTGTTTAACGTTTAGTGTTAACTTAAATCACTCATCATTTACAGTATTACAGAGTTCGGGGTTATGGGTTAGCACTATCATGTTAGCCGTAACTTTATTAACTAGTAAGGTAATTAGTCATGACAGAAGGTAATACTTCTGTCCTAACATGGTTTTAATATGTTTGACTAGAAAATAAGCTAACATTTACAGCATGACTTTAAGCTAGCACCATAAAGAGGGTAAAAGACATTGTAATATGTAGAAATGCAGGTGAAAAGTGTTATATTAGCAGTGGTTATGCTACTCCACACAGCCACTTGAACATTACTGACACTTGCTGACAGTCCATTTCTTACCTGTAAACAGCGGCTCCAGTGTGATAAAAGCTTGTGCAGAAAGTATCAGGTGAAGATTGGCCCTTCCCACTGTATGGACTGATAAGATGTGAAACGGACATATATAGGGTACCTTAAAGGCCGCGTTAAAACTAAGTGTTTCCCTGAGCTTCAAATATAAATAAATATATGTTAAAAAAAAAAAAAAAAGAGAGAGAGAAAAAGGAGGCAGCCCGGAGCTTCGTTTTTCGCTCGGCCCATCCCCCTATAGCAGACAGACTGTCAGAGACTCGAACTTGGTAGTTAAACTCTGGAGTCTGAATGCTGGCCTCTTAACGCCGTGTACCACACAGCCGGCCAGTGATAGACTGAAAAAAAAGGACATTTATCTTTAATTTTTTTCTTTTTCTTAAATATATATAAAGCTTCTTGTGCAATATTGTTCCACACAAATTACAAGTCAACGCCTACGTATTTTTTTGATTGGCTTTCACAAAATGGGACCCAAGCAGTTTAATGACCCAAGTTTGAGTCTCTGACGTCTGTCTGCCAGTAGAATGCAGCCACTTCTGTTATATTTAAAGTGCATCCCTGCCGCCTGCCATTGTCACTAGCTGCTCACAAGGCCTTACCCAGTCAGCTCATCCAAGCACAACCCTGGCAATGTGTGTCTGCTTCAAACAGTGTTGCCAACTTCTCACTAAGGAAAATCGCTATTGACTTTCCGTAAAGTCATTACAAGTGGCTAAATGACGTCAACGACTAATTTGCAGAATTCATCATGTTTATGGAAGCTGTAGGAGAGAGAAATAACATCGTGGAAGTGACATGAAGTGAGTAAACACCCTTAGATGATTCGATTTAGTTGCAGGGTGTGCAACAAACCCTTTTGCTTGCGCTCAGTGGGATTTGTGGGATGTCGTTCGTTGTCATGGCTACCAAGCTTGGATCAAGCTGGCCATGAATGGTTATGAATGGGTTCAATTTATCCTTTCTCCATTGTCCAATGTCATTTCTATAGCAGGTTTAAAGGCAACTCAGCTGACCAAATGGCTTTACAAGTTAGCTCATGCACACATATAAAATTGAATCAAATGAAATTTGTTTTATTAGCTTTAATCTTTTAACTTTATGCACATTGCATCATCATCATTGCATCAAACAAAAATGAAATCTTTTATGTGGCAATGCCGGCTTTTGTACTTTAGAAAAAAACAAACAAACAATCAACAGCTGTAACCATATTTATACAATTTTTATGTATTTTTTTAGTGGCTCCTTGGTGGAGGAGACAGGCATCCTCAGGGCTTTTTGTCGAGGATTTGGCATCACACAGACAGACACCAGTGAAAATAAAGCAGGATGTGCAGTGATCACAGAACATCTTAGTGTTATTATTATATCACTCTTTCTCTCAAGTTGCTGAGGTCAAAACATTGAAACAAGTGAGTGATATTGCTTAAGACCACTCACTATTTACAGTAATTCTGAATAAACACGCGGGGTGATCCATGATTTGGGCACATTATGGAAAGAATGTTTTTCCTGATTTAGAGAAATCCATTGCACATGACAAAATAGTGGCTGCAGTGCTGGATGCCTTATTACTCCTGTGACCTACAGTTGTTTGTAAATGTGAAGTTTCTATTAAGTCAAAGATTCTGTTTTCTAGGCAATTACAGAGCAGATGTGGTGTGGAAACCAGGAGTTAAGCAGACCTAACATGAAAAGCACACTAATTTCATTTGCTAGCACAGGTTTACACGCCCGGAGCGAAGCTACTTCACAGGAGAAGCCCTGATATTGTCCAAGAGACAGTAACCTAACCTTTTTCTTTTCCTCATTCTCCTAATTCTGTTAAATTGCACATGGAAAGGGCCATGTGTCAAAAGGAGGGATTCCAGGTTTACTATTTGTTGATTTTTCTACAATTTTCAATGATTTTTCTGTGTTCTGTAAATGGTAAATGGCCTGCATTTGTATAGCGCTTTACTTAGTTCCTAAGGACCCCAAATCGCTTTACACTACATTCAGTCATTCACACACACATTTACACACTGGTGATGGCAAGCTCTGCCATCTGAGCTACAGCCGTTTGTGTGAAGAGTTCAGAGCCACAGTAACAACCCAAAAGGTTGAGAAAGATGCCTGTGTTAGACCCTGAGGAAGACAACAAGGGTGTACGATGTGCTCCGCCCCTTTCATCCTACAGTTGCGTTGGAATGAGAAAGTGAGGCGTGAAAAATGCTCTCCTCCAACAATGGCGTGCCAAGCTCCAACTTAGTGAGGTGCAGAGCGAGGCTCTGTGTCACTGAAGGGGGATCAGGGTTAGTGTTAGGGTTAGACACAAGACAAGGTTGGAACGTGGACAGAAGAGGATTTGCAGCTGTGTGGAAACACGTGGCAACTTGTGGTGTTACCTTAGACTGACTTTATGACTGATATCAGTGAGATGTTCTTTGTATTCATCCACAGGTTTAGTTGTATTCACTGTCCCTGATGACAAACATCTGGACATGGCAAAATAGAGTTGCACAAGGAGTGTGTGTGTGATGTTTGGTGATGTGTCTTCATCCCTAACAATACTGATGATAATGATTCTTTTACAGAAACAGTCACTAAATGGGAAACATTGGATGATGGATTTTATTATGAGGTTTGATAAAAATGTTTCACACTGAATGACTTACTTATCAAGAGCTTGTGATGAATGAACAAATTCATTTAAGTAAAGTGTTAAAGCAGGTGAAGAACTAATGCTGTTTCACATTTCCACGTGTAATCTGATGTTTTGGGAATTTTTTCCTGAGTATAATTACTAATATTTTGCATACAAATTCTAGTCTCAGATGAAGACGAGAGGACAGTGTGTCAGAATGAACACTAAGTGTAAAATATTCCCTCTAACACTGTAGAATGATGCACATAGTGAACCTCTCTGAGTATGCAATGCTGTTGATGCTGAATGGTGTTGAATTAGAAATTTCCTTTTGGTGATTTTATTTATGATTTGATAAAATAGTCAAAGGTGGGATGTAATAGAAAATTTCTATTATTGTCATTTAAGGTATTTAAGTGCTTATGCATATCCTTAGTTGTGACACTGTAATAGACTGTTCAGTGAAAGTTTCTAAAACTAGATGAACATATTTCAGCCTGAGCAGTTGGAGAAGACAACTCTCTGTACAGGTGCTGATAACGCCAAGGGAACAAAACAGCATTCCCATTGTTCCGTTAGGTTCCGTAGGTTTCATAGCGAGGTGCGTGATGTGTGGTATGATCAGTTTGTAACGTCCTCCCTCTTCCTTGGAATGCCTAAAGGAGTGGGAGCAGCACTTGTGTTTCAGAAGGCTCATTACTATGAACCTGTGATGTTTTGATGTGTGTGTCCGTTCTCCTGCGCCCAGTAATAAATAGCTTGACCACAGCTCTTTCCGTGTTGCAGACTTTATTTACAAAAGTTCTACGACAATCCGTATGCAATTAACTTTTCTTTTCCATTTTAAGGATGTGGATCTTGGTGCAAGCAGAGAAACGAGGCAGCTGACTTTGGGAGTCTATGTTGTGAGAGATGAAGGAGCAGACTCTGCAGATTCACCTGAGGACATTGGTGTCATCATAGAAGGATGCACTGTGCTGCAAGTGCTTAGTGATGTGGCAAAGAGGTGTGCGCTCCTGCTTGGACTAATCTACAGTCTAAATCTGAGCTACTCAAAGCACCTGAAATACACATTTGAATTTCTTCAGAAGGTGCTGATGGAGTTGGATGGGAACAACCGACCCATGAAGGTGCAGGTTCTGAAAAACAAACCGCTTGAGTGAAACAGCCTGCAATGAACTACAGAGGACTGAATTGGTTTCAAGGTTCTTGAACCCTTCTCTTTGCACTTCATAAACTGTTCAATTTGAATTGCCACAAGAACTTCTGCGAGGCCTTTCACTTTTCAGTGTTGTTTGTTCTTGTTGAACTTTTAGCAGCATCCAGATCACTGAAAAAAACTGGTCCTAACTTTGGACTTCAGTTTAAGATCTGAAGGAAAGGTTTCTTCTAAATATGGACAAAAATGCCACTGAAGTCATTTCTAACTGCTGTTTACAGGACTGTACTGTGAGCTTTTCATTGTAACCCAAGCAAGTTTACATTACTTAAGTCACGTGAATGTTAAAAATGTTGGAATCACAATACTTCCCAGTTTCTCAAATAATTTCAGTTTGACATGACATTCTGTATCTTAATTGTCTTCCTGCACTTAAATGTACTTGGATATATGAGAAGATAGTTTTGTTTAGGAACCAAGGCCATACATGCCAACCCTCCCAAATTTCAGTGCCCCTCCCGAAAATCTCCTGAAGCCACCATTCTCCCAAATTTCTCCCGATTTTCCACCGGGACAACAAAAATGAAAACCCATATCCCAGAATTCATAGCGCGGCGCAGCCAATTCCAGTTTCCAACAATGGCGGCCGCTACTTAGTTTTAATATTACTCTTCTTACTCTTTCTGGGTCGCAAAATAAACTTTTCGCATATTTTCAGGCGAGAATGTAGCTGTGTAAACGTTTCTTGTCAGCATCGCATGCTCAGGGAAGCTGAGTGAAAACTTCAGCAAACGTTTTAATAGCTTCAGCTTTGGACAGCAGCTCACCATGTTCATAAAGAACCCATTTCTCATCACTGATGTCAGAGGGTTCTCAAAGGAAGTCACACAGCACTTCAAGTGGGCAAATGCTGGGCCTCTTCAAATGCAACTGGTTGATCTCCAAGCAGCTGTGGCCCTGAAAGAGCAGTTTGGAAGAACTGAACATGGCACTTTCTGGCTCCAAATGGTCTCTGAGACAGCTTTCCCAAATCTGAGGAAAGTAGCCCTGTACATCTTGACCATGTTTGGCTCCACATACAGCTGTGAGGCAGCTTTCTCCACAGTGAACATAATAAAAACTAAATATCGTTCCAGGCTCACCAATGAGCACCTACACATGTGTATGAGAATGGCCCTGACACCATTCCAGTCCAGATTTGAAATCCTGGTAGGGCAAACTAAAGCTCAATTCTCTCACTGAACAACAGAAAGTGGGGAAATGGAATATAATGGGGAAAGAAAGAGAAACTGTAAAATTGTTAAGATGTTTTGATGTTATCTGTTGAAAATTTATTGAGACTGTTAAATCGAGAGGTAAAAGGGAAAGAAAAAGAGAAACTCAAGCTGCTGCTATTTTTTTCTGAAATTAAGCACTTCGTTTTAAGATGCACAATTTAGCCATTTTATTTATTTTCTCTAATTCATTTTAAACTGCAGCCCTATATCTAATGTAGGCCTACTGTGTGTTTCACTGTTAACAATAAATTTTGTTGAAATGTTTTTAACTTGTATTTTCATTGATTTGACAGTTTATTGTTCATACATACGTATTGATAAAAGAAAATAGGCTCCTTCTCTATCACAATCATAACGCAAGTTAGACATTACGATGTCCCGGACCTCTGCTTGAGAAGATTTTCTCCAACTGGACCTCCTCAAATCTTAGTTTAATACCCCTGATCTAGAAGCATTTGTTATGAAGCGCTGTTTCCTCTCCTACACTGTTGCTGTGAACTACCTCTTTGGGGTTTTTTGGTTTTTATCCCGGTTTAATGTTTGAGAGCCAAATGTAGCACAGCACAAGTCACTTTTATTCTTTCATTTTGTGTATTTTGTTTTGATCACTGGACAACAATTTGCACAGAATGTAAACCTGAAGGGTCAAAGATTATGTTCATGTTTTATGCCATGTACAGCGGTCCCTCGCTATAACGCGGTTCACCTTTCGTGGCCTCGCTGTTTCCCGGATTTTTTTGGTGTGCAATTTTGCATGTTTTTTTTTTCTTTAACAGCGCATTGTGTTCTGCGTCCTGATTGGCTGTAGACCACTGTCAATCAGTCTCCTCCGTGCCGTGTCTCCTGTACAGTACAGAATCACTACATCGATCGCTACAGTGTGACTCTGAAGTGCTGTACTGTATGTTTGTATGTTTGCAACAAACACAACAATGTTGATGAAGCGTTTTGCATCGTCAAAGGCAGCTGCGGTAGCACCCAAAAGACAGAGGAAGATGCTAACCATGGCACAAAAAGTTGGACTTCTGGACATGCTAAAGGAAGGTAGAAGTTACTGTATTTTTTTGACCATATGGCGCACCGGATTATAAGGCGCATTAAATGAAACAAAACAGCCAGATAAGTCAAACTTTAGTCAGCTCATTCTTCTTGCTTCCTCTACTTCCATACCAATGTTAATGTTGAGTTCTCTCGCAGCTGCTCTATTCCCATGTTCTGAACCTGAAAACTGGGTTTGATCTTTGGTTTCATTCTATAATACTGGACTTATATTTCTACAAAGGTTTGAACTTTGAGAGTTTAAACAAGAGAGAAAAGTGTGAAAATGTTCATGACTGTTTGAGAAAAGTGCATAAAGTGTCTAGTGAGGGGTTTTACAGCCTTAAAATATGTAAAATAATTGTAAAAAATAAAGTTGGCTTCTTCGTGGATTTCACCTATCGTGGGTTATTTTTAGAAGGTAACACCTGCGATAAACGAGGGACCTCTGTACTGTAAAAAGTAATGAGCAGCCTTTTTTTGTTGTTTGTATGAACCTGATGCCATGTTTGTATACAAGTTGTGCAAAACAGAACATTTAATTTCAGAGTATGTTCAGTATAACTTGATTCATACAGTTACAATACTTTGATATGAATGTTAGTGCATTTAATACTTATATCCATTTGAACTGAATAAGTCACACAAAGAGGAAAAAATCTTGTCAAATTATTGCAATTAATTGGATTTTAACAAACATGAATAGAAATGCACCAGCTTTTCATACAACAGTATGCTTTTTTGCACTGTTTGTTACTGTCTTTTACTTTGAAGTGTTGAAAGCTCAAAGTTTGCTTCAATACGCTTTACCTGAAAGTTTTCTGTTAAGTCAGGTTAAATGAACAAACTTGTGTTCCATTTATTTAATTTACAAACTTCAATAGAGTAAGTTGCAATTCTGCTAAAGTGATTTAATCCTATAGTTTCAGTAGAGCTTGTTTTGGTTCAGTAGATTTTATTTTGTCTGGTCAGTTTAAGTGAAGTTAATGTTAGTTAGATCAGCATTATGATATTCAGCCAATACAACATAATTATTTTGATTTGCATGTAATTATCCAAATGTTATTAGAAGTACTTTAGATTTCTTGTTCAAATTAAATGTATTATATAATTTATATTTCAGTAACGCAGTTGTGTGGGACCGGTTGACATAACTGGGTTGAGTAAATACAACATTGTATTTCTTAGAGTGTACTTGTTGATCCTGGAGTATTTCAAAGTAGAATGGGAGGCAGAGCCTTCAGCTTTCAGGCCCCTCTTCTGTGGAACCAGCTTCCAGTTTGGATTCAGGAGACAGACAGTCTTTTTGCTAAAGCATATAGTTAGGGCTCGATCAGGTGACCCTGAATCCTCCCTTAGTTATGCTGCAATAGGTGTCGGCTGCTGGGGGATTCCTATGATACTGGAGTATTTCTTCTTCAGTCACCTTTCTCAGTTTCACTCTCTCTGAATATAATTATTAGTTGTTATTAATCTCTGGCTCTCTTCCCCAGCGTGTCTTTGTCCTGTCTTTAAAAAAGCACCTTCATGGAATTGTTTTGATTTGGTGCAATAGAAATGAAACTGATTGCTGAGATGCTGTAGTACTGTCGCTTTTTAAACAGTAACCCTAACCACTGCTCATTTTGTCCATACTTTCTACAGACATGTATTGGGCCACCTACACATTACAGCTACAGGAGATTTATGATGTCACGTTCTTTATCCGCCCACCCATTTGCAGCTTTAATGGCTTCCATTTGTCAGACAAAGTTTTTTTCTACAAGTTTTTTTTAACATGTCTGTGGATTTTTTTCTCTTTTTTTTTGTGCCCATTCATCCAGAAGAGCATTTGTTAGGTCAGACACCGATGTTGGACGTTTGCAGTCTCCATTCTGGTTCATCACAATGGTGATCTAGGAGTTAAGATCAGGGCTCAAAGCAAGCCACTCTGCTTCTATGCCAGACACATTCAATCATGTCTTTATGGACCAAGTTTGTGCATTAGGTCACAGTCGTGCTGGAAGGGAAAAAGACCCTCCCTAAACTGTTCTCACAATGTTTTAAGCACAGACTGGTCCAAAATGTCTTGGTAACCTGAAACGTTAAGATTACCTTTCACTGGAACCACAAGACCCAGGCCAAAGTCAGAGGAGAAATAAATTAATACTATTAAAAACCTTTAGCTTTCAACTCCTAAAACCGATGCAGGTTTAATACTAACCTAAAATTCTGGAACATAGACCAAATGACATCAAAAATATCATTTCAGCGACACACGTGACAAACTGTGCCAATCAATGGGCATAGTTGTAGTTCTTCAAGGTTTGTGAGGGCATTCGGATTCATTTCCAGTTGTCAGCTGTAGAAAGGCCTCATAAAGCTCTAATTAGCTTCATTGTGTGGCTAGACAACGATAACAACAGCAAAGTAATCGTTATATAGCGTTTATTCTGAAGAACATATGGCTATGGATACTGCTGACTAATAGTAGTAATAGTAATTGACAGCTTCCAGTCAGTGGGTCCTTTGTTCTCTGATGCTTACATCTTCAAGCGCCATAACCAAGGTTCTATATTAAAATGGTGGCTTTTCATTGGCGTTAACTTTAGACATCACATTTATAAGGCTCTTTAAAATGTCATTTATTAAACTTTTCTCTTACCTGAAATCAATAAGTTATCTTAATTCAATGCAGATTATCACAAATTTCATACAGTATATTAATATGTAGTTAACATGTAGCTATCGAAATTGTGTTTTAATGACTTCG
Organism: Pelmatolapia mariae; assembly: GCF_036321145.2. Lineage (NCBI taxonomy): Eukaryota > Metazoa > Chordata > Actinopteri > Cichliformes > Cichlidae > Pelmatolapia > Pelmatolapia mariae. Next base: position 34,481,238 of record NC_086236.1, on the reverse strand, counting down.
TAGGTACGCATAACAACAAAAATGATCATATTTGGCAAATGTTTTTTTATGAAAGATAACAAAATTGAAATACAAAACATTTATATGTCACAAAGCTGTGTGCCGCTGTAATGGACATGGAACTGAAGTTGAAAAGCTCAACATAAGAAAACGCTGGGAAACAAACAAACAAACAAAAAACTTCACTTTATACTTTCCATATTTATTGATTGATCTGGAGCGAGTCCTTTGTCTCCCAGGAAACTCTTCACCACTGAAAACAGAATGGGAAAAAATGAAGTTCCCCTCAAAGACACAACATAATAAAACATGTCTTTTAATTTCTCCCACAGTCAAAGCACATGCCTGCTTGCTTGATGACTCATTTGGAAAATGGATGTGAGGTAGAGAAAATGCCCAGAGTGTATAGAATAAATGTGATTACATTTGATCTGTACTCTAATACTCTCTATCTCTATGTATATGTGTGTTACATCTTTATTTCCCAAATATATCCCATATTTGTCAAATATCACAAGTTTGTTTTCCAATATGGGATTAAAAACAAAGCAAAAACAACAACAACAAAAAAAACATGTCCCTTCTCTGTAATCCTCGTCTGTTTTATGGTAAGCACCTGGCACATATTGGTCAGCAAACTTAATGTTGATGATGTCATTTCCTGGTTCAGTGGGGCAGCAGGTGACCTTGCAGGTGCCATCCTCCTGGTCCTCAGTGATTGTGTCCACTTAAGTGGGTCCTTCAATGGAAAGGCTCAAGCCACCGTAGCCTAATATAAAAAAGATGAGACTGACAAATGTTTTATTTGAATGATTAAAAAATAAAAAAATAAAAAATAAATAAAAAATCACAGTAGCTATACTTTCACTGAGCATATACCTGCATGATGAGTGTCAATGTAGAACTCTGTAGGTTCAAAAGTCCTGGCCTCGGTCAGCCCCGGTCCACTCACACGCACACGGTTTGCATCACCAATCTCTGACTGCTTGCTCATAACAGCGATTGGGCTGCTGGGAACATGACGACCATTCTTCTTGATGTTAAAAACTCTGCAGACTTTTCAGCCTGCAGAGTTCATCATTCACACTCGTGATGCAGGTATATGCTCAGTGAAAGCATAGATACTGTGATATTTTTCTTTTTAAACATTCAAATAGAATATTTGTCAGTCTCATCTTGTTATATTAGGCTTCAGTGGCTTGAGCCATTCCATTGAAGGACCCAGTTAAGTGGGCATTAACACTGAGGACCAGGAGGATGGCTGGTGACACGATGTGTTGCTTTTTGAGGCCTTTTAGCCTGTTTCACTTTGTCAGACAGGTTCTATTTAACTGATTTCCTGATTCACAAGTCTGCAATTAATCAGGCCTGAGTGTGTTTAGTAACACTGAACTGAAGTTTCCAACATTGGTTAATCACAGTTAACTCGTGATTTAACAAGAGGGGCAATTTGTTTTTTTACACAGGACCAGGGAGGTTTGGATAATCGTTCTCCCTAATCTATGAAATCATCATTTCAAAACTGCATTTTGCATTAACTTATGTTATCTGTGTCTAATATTAACATTTGTCTGATGATCTGAAACATGTAAGTGTGATAAATATGCAAAACACTAGGAAATCAGGAAGGGGGCAAAGACCTTTTCACATCACTGTAGATGTGATTACAGAATACCTTTTACATCCTGGATTACAATACCATATCCATCAACGGCAGATACTGGTCTCCATGACACACAGATACTGGAGTGGTCTGACCTGACCACACTCGCACTGCTTACCTGCAAAGTGGCTAGAGAGACAGAAAAAAGCCAGAAAACAAACAAACAACACAAAGCCAAAGAATGTCATTTGCACACTAGCATGGACAATAACCGTAGACACAGTGCACCCAGTAATTTTTGAACTTCCAACCAAGTATCAAGAGCAGTACTGGTATTGTACCGGCACTGGCTGCTGTCTCATTGTTCAGAGAGCCCATCATTATGCAGAGAAAGGAATCTGTGTCTCTGGACCAAAATGACTGTACGTGTAGTGCTGTAGAAACAAGACTGCCCAAAAACCCTGATGTTTCTATATGAGGAGACCTTCAAGTATGCATATCATCCTGTAAGGGTAAAGTTATGGGACGTTTGCACTTTTTGCATGTAAGCCGGTCGGTCTTAACTGGAAGTTGCACTTGAGCTGTCTTGGCATCTTTCCCTTGTTTGACTCACCAGTTTTGCCCTGAGCTGAGCTCAATTACACAATGAAGTTCATTTACGTACAGGTTATTGTATTAGTAATGCTATATTATACATAGAGACAGAAAATGACACGAAGGGCTACTGACCACAGAAAAGTAAAAGGTAACTGGGCCTAAAGACTAACGGGAGAGAAACAAGCTTTCTGTGATTCTATGATTTTTATTTCTGTGTTTTTGTGGTAATCTTGGATATCTTAGGTTGTCTCATTACTGTCATATATATCCTATCATTAAAACATTGGCTTCTAACAACTAACAGTGTCTCGAAAATAATTTAATAAATACACAAATAATATACTAAAAAAATAAAAAAGGATGATTGACTCAAATGCATGACTTTTAACTTGTCTATTTTTTAGGCTGAACACTAGTGCTAATGTGATTAGGTAAATGGTTTCAGGCTCTCCCCTCCTGTGTTTGAGAAATGCTCAGGATCAGAAAATGTGTGACTCACAGGTGCTATAGCGTACGGCCACAGCTTCACTCTGAGCTCCATCTCCATAGAGTGCAGACAGTGATATCTGATACTCCTTAAGACACAGGACAACAGTTTATTGAGATATTGTATTTTTTATTTCATAATATGTACTCCAACAACCCAATAGTTCTTCCCCACCTGCCTCAGGTCGCCTCCACTTAGAGAGATCCACTTAATGAGGTGAGAAACATCATCATCTGCAGCTTCCCAGCGCACCGTGATGTCACTGTCTGAGAAATTAGTTACCCTAAGGTCTGAAGGAGGAGGCACCTTCACTAGAAGAAAAGAATAATGTGTATGGGATTTTTTTTTAAATGGGAAAGCTACATTTTTATATCTTTCATTATTAATAACATTTACAGTACTGTGCAAAAGTCATGAGCCAGACGCTGAAGTATTTCATTGGACATTATCTGGTTTTTCCAATCCTTTTTAATCCAGTTCTTGTACCTGACCATTTTCTGAGTAATGTTTTTGTTTGTTTGTTTGTTTGTTTGTTCTGTGTAAACACTTTTTTTGTTTGTTTGTGTAAACACTTTGCACTGACCATTATTGGAGAATTAAAAAGCACCTAATTCAAGGAATATGTGTACACATAACAGAAAACTTGGGAAAGAACCAATTTTAAATCTTTAAGTACTTTGTTACTAGCGGCCTGTCACAAAAACACATTTTGTATAGTGTTTTTTTTTTTATCTTGTTAATAAAATGTATACAAATGTGTGTGATTAATCACAATGTGTTAGTGTGTAATCACCCTGAGACATGCATACCTGTCTGTAAGAGTCAGATCTAAAGCCACTTCTGATTTGGAGATGCAGCCTGCAGATTCTGTCCAGATTATCCCAGCTCTCCTCACTATATATCCAGGCTTCACTTATCAAATCTGTAAAATTCAGTCTTTGCTTATGGGCTCTCCGCTCTCCCCCAAGCTGGCGTTGTTCTTGGTAGCCATGACAACGGAGATAGTCCCAGCTTTCTAAATACAGGCCCCAACACCCCCAAAAAAAGAAAAGAAAAAAAACACTGGGATTCCCTGCGCAGACCAGGAATCCCCCTAGCAGACTGAAGCTACAGAGAGGATTTGAAGCCAGTGATTGAGTGAGACTCGAACCAGCGCCTGTCTGTGCTTCAATCTGCTAGGGGCCGGCAAGTGCTCTGCGCCACCTGCCGGCCGTGGAAGTCGTGCAAATTTGGTATATTTGACTTCTCTGCATAAAAATTATTTTTGAAAAGGAAAAATAATAATTTTAATGTGAGGCAAAACATGTATGGTGCTCGATAAAGATGACACGCCGACTCACTTCTTCTTCTTCTTTTTTTTTTGCAAAGTTTGTTTTCATATTAAACCAGTGTCAGTGACGTCATTCTATGCGACTACCACAGGAAAGGAAAAGCCTGAATCTGTACATCTTTTTCTTTTATTTTTGTTGTCTAAAACACAAAAATCGCGACACAGTCAGCTCACAAAGTTGCAGGTTGGTGGCAATTTGGCAGAACAGCCAGTGACTTAAAACATTTAAGTGCATATATCTTGCCACAAGACATGTGCGCTAAGCTAGCTAAATCAGTTTCTGTTAGCGAATCAAGTTCAAGCTCCTCACATATCATCATCCAGGGTACAGTCATATGCTCATGAGGAGATCCCACGCAGGTAACACTACGGCAGTGTAACAAGTTAAATATGCACACATTTTAAGCTATTTCCTAATATCTAACCATTATGATAAATGTTTGCCTGCAACCGACAGAGCCAACACAAATGTCATTGAAAAAAACAAAACCCTGTGATAACATGTTTCTGTTTTTCTAGAATAGAAGAACCACAATTTAAAAAGCCAGTAGTAATAAATCTTTGTTGTTACTGCATGATTAGAATGAAGTACCTGAAGTCTGGCTGGAATAAGAAGTGGTAATCTGTGTACTGTGCGAGTGATCTGCATAATTCACCTCATCTGTTTGGATGGCAGAAGTCGGCTAACTACACAGCTAATTTCATCAGGCTGCTAATGAAACATCTAAAATGATAGATGGTTAACTACACAACGGAAGTAACAGCATTACAATCACTTGATTTAATTACATTTTCCCCCCAAACTTTTGATCCAAATTAGCAAAGTACTGCAGCCATCTGAACCTTCTAGGTGTTACATGTTACAGTGTTCCACTCTGGCCAGCTTTAAAAATGGAAAACTCTTTGCGTGGTTTACTCGGTTCTGTAAATAAGGCTCCTTTCATTTGTGAGACTGTATTCCACAGCCAGTTGTCTTCTCTCCCCTTTGGTCCGCCCTTACAAGGTGAAGGTGCTGCCCACCCATGATACCAGCAAGGTGCGTGCAAGTGGATCCAGCCTTAACACCACTGGAGTGCCCACCTCTCTGCCAGTGAAGGTCACCATTGATGCCAAAGATGCAGGTGAGGGACTGCTGGCAGTGCAGATCACTGTGAGTGCATGAACATGGACCACACAATAATGTATTCAAAGCATTGATATTTAGGTAACAGTTTTTGTTTTCTCCTGAAGGACCCAGAGGGGAAGCCCAAGAAGCAAATATCTGTGACAGCCATGATGGGACCTACCTGGTGTCTTATGTGCCAGACATGACTGACAGATACACCACTCTCATTAAGTACGGAGGAGACGAGATCCCTTATTCACCCTACTGAATCAGGGCCCTGCCCACCGGAGATGCCAGCAAGTGCACTGTCACTGAATGTTGTCCAGTGGCCAGGTAGGACTCACTTCCTTGGTTGCTCATACACTTTTAGTTTTCTTTGAAAACGGCCCTTTAAGTCACTTGATCCATGACTTGAGTAAGCACTGTCCATTTGTTCATTTGATAGTTATTGTAGAAACAATAAGAAATGATGCTTTAGTTTTTTTGTAAATTATAGTCAAACATACAATAAACTGAGGTGTTCCCTTTGGTTAACAGAGCAATGTGATTATAAAAGTGGACAAAGCACATCGAGTTACCACAAATATCTTTGTATATTACGCAGTGGGGCAAAAAATGAGGTGACCAAATACTTATTTTCCACCATAATTTGCAAATCAATTCTTTAAAACTCAGACAAGTTAGAGGTATACCTATGATGAAAATTACAGGCCTCTCTCATCTTTTTAAGTGGGAGAACTTGCACAATTGGCTGACTAAATACTTTTTTGCCCCACTGTATTTGATCCTGTCTCCCTCAATACTATTTAATATCTAAATGCTTGATTCATCATATTATAACAAATGTGCTGTTGTAGCTACTGACAGTGAGTTTAATTACATTTTTTCCATCTACCAAAGAGAAATAATATCTCTTAGTGGCAGGTGGATCACACGTTGATTTTAACACTTTGCGTATGACTGGGTAGGATGAGCATTTTATAAGCGCTTGTGTGGTTTTTGTTTATGTAAGGAAATACATCAGTTTCCCTTGTATTTTAAATTTGAGTGAAGATCCTAAATTGGCCCCCACTCTTGACTTTGAGAAAGGCTAATCTGTGCTACCCCCACATGAGCACAGTGAGAAATAATACAGGCTTTCACTCAGGAGCAGGAAGGCTAAAGGCTGTTTAATGTCTGATCTAACTGTGTCAGACATGTGCGTTCTCACGTGCATGGACAATATCTTGAAAACTTCCGAGCTGCAGTGCATGTGTAAAAGTGGTTAGAAAGCAGTGCATTAACACGTGTTTTGTCTCTTTGCGTAGCTGCTCAGTCCATCCAGACTCCCCTCCATATGCAACAGTGATACCAGCAACTCAAATACAAGCTCTCTCCAAGTGATTCCTTCATCATCAACATCTGCATCCACGATCCATTAGCTCAACAGCAACATCTGTCAGCTGTGCATCCAACTCGAGGGCATCGCCTGCTGTGCTCAGGCTCTGGGCCGCAATTTCTGTCCCTTGTTGATAGCCTCGCTGTATCCTGTGCTGGAGAAAGCTGGTGAGGAGACGCTGCTGGTCAGGCGGCGCTGAGCTCCATGAGGGACATCAGTAAGGCCTGTGGATACACTTCCCTCAAGGAACTGATCAATGACAACTCTGACTACCTGCTTAATGACATATCACTCAACCTTCAGAGGCTCAGCCAGCATCCACAGGTAGTTATGACCTGTTTTTGTTTTTAGCCCAAAATGGAGACAGAAATGACTGCTGGAGGGTTTACCTGATTTCCTTCTTTGTCTGCTTAAGCCTGTGCTGCCCAGAGCTTGTACTGTATTTCACTGTAATCCTGTCTTGTTGGCCAGGCTCCACGGGTGTTGACAGTTATGTTGACTCACTCTGACTGCAGCCCGTGGTCGGGGACATCGTTCAGGATGTGCTGACGGCTCTGGATCCCAGCTACGAGCGCACAGCTGCTCTTTTCTGCTCCGTGCTGCACGCGCTCATGAAGGCACTGGGTAAGATTTCAACAGTGATGTCAGCTTTAGTCTCACGTATAAGGAAGAAAATGTGACTCAAGGCATTCGCTACCACATTTTTCTGTGTTGCTTAACTTTGTTTTCTGCAGTGCCTTTCAAAGTTTCTATCAATGAGTACATTTCAGGATATATAACTTTGCTTGTTATCAAATTATCAGTATCTTTGGAAACATTTAATACATCGTGGCGGTTTAAATGCTGAGTGGTTTTCTGTTGTAGAATTAATATTCATACAGAAGTTTTACAAGCAGAGAGCGCTGCATTCATCTGCTGTCTGATCCCAGCCTCAGGCTCCGACTCAAGGTACTGTATCAGTAGTTTTATGTAGAGTCAACTGTTGGACTAATAACAAAAATAATCATTCTTGTGAGGGTAGGACCGCCAGCGTTGGTACAATTCATCCTGTCAGAACTGTGTGGGTGACTGTTCACTGGTGTAATGCTCATCAAGGAAAAACATTCAGTCTGGTTCAGGAGTGAAACAGAAATAAGTCACGTGCTGAAGTCGTGCCTGCTCAGGAGTTTGGGCTCTCAATGAAGACCTCAATACTTAGTTTCAGCTCACATATAATCAGGATCAAAACAGAGATAATTGTTAGGTGGGATGTGTGTCTTTGTCTTTAGGTACTGGATGTGCTGGAGTTGTGCATTCAGGTGCTGAGTGAGAGGGAAAATGAAGTGCTGCCTATGGCTCATGGCTGCTGGCCAGCACTCCTGCAGAGACTCACGGCCGATGACCCATTAGCAGTCCTCAGAGCCTTCAGGGTAAGTAAAACAAACCTCTCTTTTCATTATGTGAGTCTAAATGATTCAAGTCATCTTTAGTTTTTTAAACTCTTAATAGTGAAAGAATGAAAGATTACACTCAACAATAGGCTTATTTCATTCAGAAATAGTTCTATTATTTTCTTTTTTGGGTTGTAAGAGTCTGTGAAGACTCTTTAAACTAACATTTCTTCTATCAGCACAGAAAAATCACTGTGTGGATGCCTTCTTAGAGGCTGCTTTTCAAACTGTCTCAGAGAATCACAAAGTAGGACTTTGGGATAAATGAAGCTGATAGTTTTTTGTCATCTTTGGTACAAGTGTCAGCTGATTCAACTTGTCGGTGTACATTAGGCTATTCGTCAGCTCCTGTCATCAGCTGGACTATTTTTGAATTTGTTATCCATATTTTCATTGATGAACTGACAAATTCAGACACGTTAAGTCTGTAAACAGTCATTTATTCACTCAGAGCTGCTGCTGGGAAATTGTTTCATCAGCTTTTGGATATATACGAGTTTTGTAAATGATAATTCATCCACGAGTACACAACGGGAAGGTTTTCTTGAATTTTGACAGCTTGCTGCTTTTATACATTACATTTTTGTACACTACATGCCAGGTGCTGTGCGTGCTGGGTGAAACATGTGGGGACTTTCTGAGGAGGAGGGTTGCTAAAGAGGTTCTGCCCAAGCTGAGCGCCTCTCTGGCACGGCAGGCTCCGATCAGCGCCAAGGCTGGGCCTGTCTACACACACACACCCTGGCCTACCAACTGCAGCTGGCTGTATTGCAGGGGCTGGGCTCACTGTGCCAGAGACTGGATCTGGGTAAGAGAATAGAGACACAGTGCTCACAAACAGCACAGTTTCACCAAGACACAACATGAGTGCATCATCCTGTAGAACTGTACCTGGGATCTGGCAATGATCCAAGCAGCCACAACATGGACAAATCATAGCAAGACAGCTATTCTTAGTATGACGCCTCACTTTATGAAGGTTGGTGCAACACGAAGCCCATTTATGTAAAACCACATGGTAGATAGATTACCTCTTTTCGCTGTGCTGTGTGGTGCACGGCGTCTTTGTTTAACTGCAATTGAAAGCCCAGGGAAGCATTTAGTTTTAAGGCGGCCTTTAACGCACCCTATATATGTCCGTTTCACATCTTATCAGTCCATACAGTAGCTGTTCTTAGCATTACAACTCCGACCCATACACATGGGCCAGTAACGCCCAATCTCCACGTGATACTTTCTTCACAAGCTTTTATCGCACTGGAGCCACTGTTTACAGGTAACACCATAGAAAGGGAGTGTCAGCAAGTGTCAGTAATGTTCAAGTGGCTGTGTGGAGTAGCACAACCACTGCTAATATAACACTTTTCAGATGCATTTGTACAAATTTGAATGTCTTTTACCGTCTTTATGGTGCTAGCTTAAAGTCATGCTGTAAATGTTAGCTTATTTTCTAGTCAAACATATTAAAACCATGTTAGGACAGAAGTATTACCTTCTATCATGACTAATTAAGTTACTAGTTAATAAAGTTACGACTAACATGATAGGGTTAACCCATAACTCCGAACTCTGTAATACTATAAATGATGAGTGATTTAAGTTAACACTAAACGTTAAACAGTGTCTCCTGAACATTTATAATCAGGTTTGAGTCTGGCTGCACTGAGTTTTGAAGATGCAAATTTAGCATGATGGCTGATGGTGCTGTGTAAGCTTCTACTTACCTTCTACACTGTGTTTAACACAGATTTCAGAATAGCAAAGAGGAGCGCTGTTGCTTCATCCTTAATACTTTAGAGAAGAACTGGATTGCAAATCAAAAGGTCCTTAATAGCTTTTTGTCCTCCCCGACCCTCAAAGCCAAAGTTCAGCCATGAGAGCTGATGGGACACGATTTGTAAAAGTGACATAATCAGAAACAAAGGTGATTAAGATAACATAAGATAACCTTTATTAGTCCCATACGTGGGAAATTTGTTAATTACTTCATATTTGCAATACTTGCAAATAGTGCTGGGCGATATGACGATATATATCGTGTGGACGATAGAAAAGTGTCTATTGTGCCATTTGTCTTCTATCGTTTCTATCGTTTCTAACCCGAATTTTACAAATTATTACATAAAATATATCATTAACCCTTTACAACCGGTCAGAGCAGGCACACTCCGTTTTCCCTAACTATTTTTTAAATCCCTGTAGAACTGTAACCACGTAAGGTAGTGCAATAATGTTTTTTTTTTTTGCATATGAAACCGTAGGAGTTGTACTTACATCTTATTCCATTAGCTTGCCCTAGGTCACGGTTTCCTTCCACATATAGCTTTGCAAAAATTGCATAAAAAGCACTTCCAGCAACAAAAAAATAATATTCCAGACTTGCAGCAACAAAAACATAATATTCCAGAAACAGGCTTTGCCGATCCGATCAGCTGTTCATAACACTTCCTATGTTGGAATATAAGTCAGCGCAACTATCGCATGTCCGCCATTACCTGTCCGAAACCGGAAGTGACGTCACTTTCGCGGAAAATGTAGTTTTTTAAGCTTCAAAGTCTATGTTGGTGTTTTTAAAAGTCATGTTTGACTTTATGCTCTTCTGTATCGTTTCTGGGATGCTTAGAAGTCAAATTACACTGTTGGAAATAGTTTATTTTGATGCACATGCTGTTTTTTGCAAATTTGCATTATAATATTTATTTTCATTTATATATAAAAATTTGTGTATCTCAAAAATAAAACTATGAAGACACTCAAAATAAATAAATGTAAAGATAAGCTCTGGCGGACTTGGTTCTATGGTAGGTCTTAAAGGGTTAAATAGCCTGTGCAAATATATTAGTGTTGTCTTCTCACTATACATGCTCTTAACTTTATGCAAGAGAAAATAAAGTATAAAAAAATGATATTTTTCACAAAGAAACTGTCTTGTGGTTTTGCAACATGGTGCTGCTTTACGTGCACCCGGATTTGCGATATACTTTACAGTAACTCAAAACAAAGACTGCACCCTCTCCACTCGCTGTTTACAGACTGCATACTTTCCAGATGACCACAGGTCAGGTGGTATATCGTGATATAAAATAATTCATATCGTGATAAATATTTTTTCCATATCGCCCAGCACTACTTGCAAATACTCTATTTGCATTCTTTGGAGAAAAGAATATGAAAAGGCTGTCTGCGGTTTTGGATTGATGTCCTTCTCCTGAGGCTCAAAGAAGTAGGGCAGTGTCACGGTCCTTTTGGCAGCAGAAAGCTGCTGAGCGCTGGAATGAAGCACGGCCATACCAGCTGAAATGTCTCACTGACACAGAAACTGTTGGTCATCCTCTGTTTTGCTACTGTCTTCACCCTGCTGTTATTTGGTCTCATCTCAATAACGTACTTTTCTATATAGCTAAGCTTGATGAGCGATGCCTTGTTGGCTGACATTTATGTCTTTGAGCGTGTGAGAACTTTAATAATTATAAAACCACATGAATTTGACAAATGTCCTTTTAACTGTCAGCTCATAGTGAAGTACACTGAGCCACCCTGAGCTATAATATCAAAATAGAAGCTGCTACCTTTGTCAAGAGTGGCTGGATCTGAGTGCGTACTACTTTCAGTTATTCAAATTTGCTTAATTTGTTAAAAGAAAGTCCTGTCTATGTGCAGAGAGTGTCTTCCAGAGGAATGGTTCTGTGATGTTCTACATCACAAACATCAGCCACTCCACAACAGAGAAAGTGTTATTGATGTTTTTTAAAGCCATTCCTCCAACCACATGTATTATTAGAGTGGACGGTCAAAATTGCACTAATATACAAGGTATTTCCTCATGAGATACTCAGTTTTGGTTTTCATATGTTTCTACAGCCAGTTAGAAATAATCTATTTAAGTGGTTTTCTCTCTTTTGGTAGCTCGCATTCTGCCAACAGTGAAGCTTCGAAACTGCTCCTGTGGGGACGTAAACTTCACAGTGTCAGCAGGAAAAATAGTGATTTTAATCAACATTAATAGTAAACAGCAACCTGCTATTTAGGTTAGGGTGATGGATTTGAACATAGTGTGATGAAGCATGTTTTCTGCCCTTGCTGTACAATCAGAACATGGTATTGCAATAACAGAAGTCATCTGTGAAGGCAGTGATTTATTAGTCATGTTGTTTATTTTTCTTTTTGGTCCAAGGACGTTATGATGTGCACCAGGCGACATACAGATGTCAAACATGCCAGCAGCAGTGCAGCCCTGATTTAAAGGACCTGATTAGGAGTGGATATTGGCCAGCATCTGTCAACATGTCTACTGTTTACACTTAGACCCTTGAGCTCCTTCCAGGAACTAAAAGTATTTTCTCCATGATTCTCCAGGGAAGCTTTTGCAAAACTGTTGGAGCGTGGTACTAAGTGTGGGGGAAGGGTGAGTGAAGTATTTCTTTGATATGGTTTTTCAATAAGCAGATGCAAATATTTATTTCTCTGTTATATTTCTGTACATACAGACTGGGCATGCCAACAGCGATGCAGTGCAGCACAGCTTTCTTGATGAGGAAGAGCAGCTGTGCTGTGATGTCAGCTTCAGCTGCCCAGCATGCACACCTGAAATGTTGGCGGTTTCAGTTGATGGGAACAGAAAGCTATATCACTTTCAGCAAAACGAAAGGTGCTCATTGTTGATGTTATTTGTTTTTGTGTTTTTATGCATTTATTTATAAAAAACCTTCCATGGTTGAAGACAGCCAAGTGTCTGCATTTGTTGACACTTTTTCTTTTTGGTTAATTTGACATAATAGTTTTTACTATAGTAACCAAATGTCTGTCTTCTGCAAAATGATTAGTGTTAAATTAGAGTAAATGGAAAATCTTGTCATTTACTTAATAATTCCTTGCTATTTTATTATATTTGTCACGTGTCATAGACATGGGGAAGAGGCACCATGGGGATTCCCAGTGGACAGCAGCACGAGAGACTTCAAGGAAGTGGAGGTCGCTGTGTGTCGACATGGATTAATGTGTCTTTTGTGTCACTTTCACTTCAGGGACAGCAAACAGGTCGCCGTGGTGTATTTCAGGAACGGTTACATGCCTGACAACTACACTTCTGAACAGGTCCAACTTTTGATTTGCTCTCAGAATGATTAAGATAAGATAAGATAAGATGACCTTTATTAGTCCCACACGTGGGAAATTTGTTTTGTCACAGCAGGAAGTGGACAGTGCAAAAGTTATGAAGGACAATTAGAATAAAATAAAATAAGAATAAATACAGTACACAACTGTACAGAATAGAATAAAAATAGAATACTATATACAGTAGAATAAAATAGAATAAAATATACAATAGGATAAAATTAGAATACAAATGCTATATACAACAGAGTGAAAAATACAACGGTGCCAGAAAGATTATTGCACATTTGTGTTATTGCACATTTGTGGATGTGTGTGTATGATCAGTTAAAGTCTTTGTTGTGGAGTCTGACAGCAGTGGGGAGGAAAGACCTGCGAAATCTCTCCGTCCCACACCGTGGGTGCCGCAGTCTCCCACTGAAGGAGCTGCTCAGTGCTGTCACAGTCTCATGCATGGGGTGGGAGATGTTGTCCAGCAGGGATGACAGCTTAGCCACCATTCTCCTGTCACTCACAACCTCCACTGGGTCCAGAGGGCATCCTAGAACAGAGCTGGCCCTTCGGATCAGCCTGTTTAGTCTCTTCCTGTCCCCAGCAGAGATGCTGCCACCCCAGCAGACCACACCATAAAAGATGGCTGAGGCCACCACAGAGTCATAGAAGGTCTTCAGGAGTGGGCCCTCCACTCCAAACGACCTGAGTCTCCGCAGCAGGTACAGCCTGCTCTGCCCTTTCCTGTAGAGGGCGTCTGAGTTATGAGTCCAGTCCAGTTTGTTGTTCAGATGAACACCAAGGTACCTGTAGCTGTCCACAGCCTCAATGTCCATACCTTGGATGTTCAGTGGTTGCAGTGGAGGATGTTTGTGCCTGCGGTCTACCACCAGCTCCTTGGTTTTACTGGCATTGATCTGGAGGTAGTTCAGCTGGCACCAGTCCACAAAGTCCTGAGTCAGTCCTCTGTACTCCTTGTCGTCCCCATCAGTGATGAGGCCGACTATAGCAGAGTCATCAGAGAACTTCTGCAGGAAGCACTGGGTGGAGTTGTGGGAGAAGTCTGCAGTGTAGATGGTGAAGAGGAACGGAGCCAGAACCGTTCCCTGTGGGGCCCCCGTACTGCAGACGACCCTGTCCGACACACAGCCCTGAGTCCTCACATACTGTGGTCGGTCGGTGAGGTAGTCCAAAATCCAGGTAGTGAGGTGATGGTCCACTCCAGAGTTCTCCAGCTTGTCCTTCAGAACCGAGGGAAGAATAGCGTTGAAGGCACTGGAGAAATCAAAGAACATGATTCTCACAGTGCTCCCAGCGGTCTCCAGGTGAGCGAGGGAGCGATGTAGGAGGTGAATGACGGCATCATCCGCTCCAATGCCAGGCTGGTAGGCAAACTGAAGTGGGTCCAGTGATGAGCTCACAAGGCGCCGAAGCTGAGCCAGGACCAGCCGCTCCAGGGTCTTCATCAGGTGGGATGTCAGAGCCACCGGCCTGTAGCTGTTGAGGTCCTTGGGGCGTGAAGTCTTTGGCACTGGTACAACACAGGAGGTTTTCCAGAGCTGTGGGACTCTTCCCAGCCTCAGGCTCAGGTTGAAGAGGTGCTCCATCACCCCACACAGTTGGTCCGCGCAGGACCTGACGACCCTCGAGCTGATGCCATCTGGACCCGCTGCCTTCTTGCCATTAATCCTCCTCAGTTCCCTCCTAACCTGGGTGGTTGAGAGAGACAGGCTGGAGCCTTGTGTTGATTGTGTATTAGATGCTGTTGTTGGGGGTGGGGAGGAGTGAGCAGGGTGAATAGAGGAGGTGTGAAGTGTCTGAGGTGTCAGAGGTGGAACAGCAGCAGTGGGGGTGGTTGAGTCTGCAGCCGATGTTGGAGACTGCCTCATGGCTGAATCAAATCTGTTGAAGAAATGATTTGATTACATCAAAGAGTTTAGTTAAAAACACTAAAATGAAACCTGCAGACTTGCTTAAAGTGATTCGTATTCATGAGAAACTGGAACGTCATTATCATTGAGTTTATTTCTTTCCCTGCTTAGCAACACCAAGTCTAGCCCTGATTGGCTGATATAAGTGACAATTAGACCTGTCACTGTGTCAGTCTGAATGGGTGATTAGAGACCAACACATGTTTGTTGCTGTTTCATGTTCTCCGCAACATTGTGTGTAGTTACTGCAGCTGTGTGTGCATTCTGCTGGCAGGAAAAGGAAACAAGTGAAAGAAAACTGGCGAGCACCCTGGAAGGAAAAGTTAATCGGACATAACAAGTTAAAACAGTTTGCAAGTTTCAAGCCAAACTGCTGAATCTACTGTCCAGGTTCTCCTTGATAGCGTGACTCTGTTGTTCTCCTTCATTCTTCTGTCTCTGTCAAATCTCAGCGTAATATAAACCAACTATTGTCACGCTCTGCTGGTCGGTGTGCTGGCAAGCAGAGAATTCATTGTCTGTTTTCAATTGCAGAGCTGGGATGCTCGTCTTCTGATGGAGCGCTCTCGAGCTGTGAAGTGTCCAGATATCAGCGCTCACCTGGCTGGTACCAAGAAGGTTCAGGAAGTGCTCGCCAGACCTGGAGTCCTGGACAGATTCTTCTCAGACCAGCCTCAAGCTGTGCAGCAGATCCGAGCGACATTCGCTGACCTCTACACTCTAGACATGGTGAGAAAAAGGACACGAGTTTTTCATTGTTTGGAAAATTTGGCATTAGATAATCCTCGCCTGGGTTTTGCTGTCCAGTGTAAGCAATATCATTCACATTTTATTCCTCTGATTTATTTTCTGTGGTTGCGCTCGTCTACAGGGTCCAGAGATGTGAAGTCAAAGTTCCACCTGCACCTCCACCTGTTCTTGTAACAGTATGAACACTGACAGAGGTGAGACAGCAGAAAAGTCTTTGTTTATTTTTGTAATAAGTTAAGGAATTAAGTTACGAACAGTGATTAAATAAATTGTTTCTTGCATTTTTGATTTAATGATTGTGTTTAGGATTATTTCAGAAACATGTTTAGAGGATCTTTGTAAGCCTGTATTTACTTTAAAAGAAGGGAAGCACTTCATTCTACAGAAAAGGTGACACATTACAGATGAGTTCATAAAAAGTGTCTCTGTCACTCTTTCAAGGCTCTGTCACTTTTTCTTTTTTACTGGAACAGCATGGTAAAGTAGGTCTAGGGTGCCATCTTGTGGCAGTTTGTTGTTACTACAACATATGAAATTGTGTTTCTATTGGAAATATAATTCAGCGCCACCGAGCCGCTCTCTCAGTTACAAACTGAACCTGTTTTTTTTAGACAGATAAATCACTAAGCACAGTGAAGCTTTTGGTTTTGTAAAAGTGTTTCTTATTCAAAATGCATGTTGATTTTTATAAGGTTGAAGAGCAGTTAGCAGTGCATTCATGGACATCTTTAAACTATTAATTGAAGAATCTTTGGTCATGATGGCATGAACTAGAAATGTGAGCTCCAGGTGAGACTGCACAGAAGAACAAGTGTCCTTAAACTGCATCAACTGATGACTTCTTACAATTTTATTCTACTGTGTGTTTTTATCATTGAACGTTTATGTCTTTGTGTACACATACTAACACAAGCTACTGTAACTTAGAGAAGCTCAGCAATATATTATTAAGTACACAAACAGTTCCAGGTGCTGGACTGTTTGAAGACCCCACTTTGGATCATGTGAAGGACATTTAGTTTTTTGTTACAGGCATTGAAGGGTTAATGCTGTTAATTGCATAGTACAGTGATAGATAACTTGGTAGAGCTGGTCCAGCTTGTGAACCAAAGAATAATATCTAGTATGTTGTGAATGAAAAAAATAAATGGTATGACTGTTCATTTACCGAACCCTAACCTGTGAGATGAGGCTCACATATCTGATCATAGAAATGGGGGACTTTTCAGGAAATGTACTTCAAAAAATAAAAACAAGAGTAAGATGGGAAAGTCAGAAGGAAATAAGAAACTTTCTCAATTGTGAGAAATTCTGTGAGAATTTTAGCTGGATTGTCTGTGGTATAACTGGCATGTAACAAGAGGAGTCACCCACTGCTGCCCATTACAAAGGAAGAGGTTTTAGGACTTCCAAACCATCTTCACTGTTCCCATCAGGAGGCATCCATTTCTTTGTTACACCCTATGCTTTGAGAAATACACTATTATCACACCACAGTGAGCCAGTTGCATGAACACCAGCCTAATCAGACTTCTGCAGAGTCTCAAAGTTCTTTAGGAGTCTGCTTCTTGTGTCCAACAGGAAGAATTCTGTCCATAAACAAAGGATTTTAAAATGTACCATTTTTTTTCTTTTTACTTTTGTAAAGTAACCTAAAATTATTATTGCCTCAAAAGGATTTATACTCTGATCTATGGGTTTTTTGTTTTTTAAATGTTGTTCTAAGCGGCCAACGAATTGTTAATGCTTGATTAAAGTGAATTGTTAATTTATCGTTTCTGGTTTTACTATAAACAGACTGGGGACGCTTGTGTTTTCTTTCTTCCTCAAATGATCAGATAAGATTTGAGTAAAAGAAATAATGCAAAGGCATTTTGCTGTGTTCACAGAGGGTCTTGAGGGTGTGTGTAAACGGAAAGATCTTGGCGATGGGGCATAAATTTGGGCACCACAAAAAAAGAAATGAAATCAATATTTAGTCGATCTGCCATTTGCAGAAATTACAGCCTCTAAACGCTTCCTGTAGGTTCCAATGACAGTCTGGATTGTGGTTGAAGGTATTTTGGACCATTCCTCTTTACAAAACATCTCTAGTTCATTCAGGTTTGATGGCTTCCAAGCATGGACAGCTCTCTTTAACTCACACCACAGATTTTCAATAATATTCAGGTCTGGGGGCTGAGATGGCCATTCCAGAACATTGTTCTTGTTCCTCTGCATGAATGCCTTAGTGGACTTTGAGCAGTGTTTCGGGTCGTTGTCTTGTTGAAAGATCCAGCCCCAGCGCAGCTTCAGCTTTGTCACTGATTCCTGGACATTGGTCTCCAGAATCTGCTGATACTGAGTGGAATCCATGTGTCCCTCAACTTTGACAAGATTCCCAGTACCTCCACTGGCCACATAGCCCCACAGCATGATGGAACCACCACCATATTTCACTGTAGGTAGCAGGTGTTTTTCTTGGAATGCTGTGTTCTTTTTCCTCCATGCATGACGCCCCTTGTTATGCCCAAATAACTCAATTTTCGTTTCATCAGTCCACAGCACCTTATTCCAGAATGAAGCTGGCTTGTCCAAATGTGCTTTAGCATACCTCAAGCGGCTCTGTTTGTGCTGTGGCCGGAGAAAAGGCTTCCTCTGCATCACTCTCGCATACAGCACCTCCTTGTGTAAAGTGCGCCGAATGGTTGAACGATGCACAGTGACTCCATCTGCTGCAAGATGATGTCGTAGGTCTTTGGTGACAAGGACCCCGTGGAGCGAGGCGTCCTCAACCTCTCCACAGCACAGGTGGAATACAGCGAAGACCAGCAGGCCATGCTTAAGGTACGGCTGGATGTAACACGCTTGTCTACAAGACTTAAAAACAGTTTCTACCATCAAGCCATACGACACCTCAACCACAACACTTAAGCACACACAACACACTCCACAGGATGCACTCAGAAGCTACCCTGCAGCTTCACAAGCACACTGTATAATCTGCACTGGTCACTTCCCTTTATTGGTATTTATATTGAAAAAAAAAGTACAATACTGTAAGAACTGCCACTACAAATTTTGTACTGTTCACTTTATACTGCTGCTCATTCCTACCACTGTGCAATATCCCATTTACCCCTGGCTGTACGCTTTTAATCCTCTGCTAGCAGGAACGAGAAGGTACACACACAGACACACACACACACACACGCTCCTCACACCACAGTCAAACGTGCAGCTTCTGCACCCTTCAAAAACATTCCCTTCTCCTCACAACGTAAAACTCTCCCCGCAGATCTAAGCTGGCGAGGTGGCGCAGCGGCCTGACCAAGAACTGAGCTTGCGGAGCGGTATGCGGGAAAACCACCGCTTCCATCCTTTCCTGAAAAGCCTTTGAAAATACCGAAAATACCAAGTGTTAAAACTTATTAATCATTGTGATTCTTGACAGTTTTCTCTTGTAAGTAGACTTGTGGCTTAAGTCTCTTTTCATGCGACTAAAACGTTGAAGTTCCACAGAACTTTTGCCTCCCCGCTTCCCTCCAGCAACCCCGCTGCCAACTTAGCTTTCCTCCTCTCTATTCCCTCCCCTCAGCTTTTTGTGTTTTTGTTTCCATGACAATGTTTGGGTCTAATTTTGTTCTGCTTCGTTGTCATTCCCAAACTCCCCTAACTAAGTAGCATGTTGTAGTAGTCTACTTGTGTGTGCACGACTCTCCAGGAACTTTCCGTTTGCCAATCATCTGTACAAAAAAATGTCGCTATCAGTGTTATTTGTCTCCTGAAATGAGTTTCATTCTATTTTGGGGTTTTTTTTGTTGTTGGTTTTTTATTAAATTAACATGCTTGCATGATACCTGCAGCAGTCCTTGGGAGAAGGCCAGGTTTGCTCAGTTTAAAACAAAAAACAAAAATTAACCAAATCAGCCAGATTACATTTGAAACCATGAAGGAAAAATCTACAGATCTCTCCAAGTGACGTGTTAGTTTATGCGCTGCTACCTAAACTATAGCTAATAGATTTATAGGGTATTTTTCTTCTCGCAGTGAGATTTGCATCAGGCTGAAACAGGCTCTGAAACAAAAACTCAAAGTGGGAATGAAATTTGACAGGTGGGCCACGCCCGATTTCCACGGTTATCCACGTCATACTTAGATCCTCCTCAATCTGTGTACATATGCCGCCACTAAACCCCCGATAGTGGCAGTGTCAGTTAGTGAGTCAGTAAAATACTCATGCATTTGTGTTAACATAAAAACTGCAGACTAACTAGAGACAAACAAGCGAGGATCGCTTCATATCTCAGCAGTTAAAAAAAAAAAGACCAATTGTTCCTGCAGGAGTAGATTCGGCCCCTTTTTGCTTTTTCATCCCAAGGAGTAAAAACAGGGTTACGAGGAGAGGAGGAGGAGGACTAGGAGGATGAAAACGAACTAGAGGGAGAACTTGATTTGTACATGCGGTCTGTTCTGGGATCAGTGTGGTAGTTAACCCTCATTTAACACATTCCTCTCTGCTCCTCTAGCTTGCTCTAACTCACATTTATTTCTTTAGTTTTTTAACCTTATTTTGCACATTAACACATATCTATAGCAAGGACAGAGACACCGCCACATATGTTGAGTCCAGGATTGTATTTGAGCATCAGGAACAAATGATAAGAGCACATATCAGGAGTACACTGGATAGCTGTTTCTCAAAGGGTTTAATAGAAGGAAAGAAGTTAAAGGGACTACATATTCAAAGGTCCTATTTCTGATACTACCCCATGAAAATATTTGCTCTCTGTGCCCTGCTGCAGCTGCTACATTTGGCTCCAGATTCACTTTTTGGCGCCTACGCCTCTCGAGATGTGTTCATGTAGACAGGCATTAAAAAACTCTGGTCAACCAACCAGCAGTATGCCTGCTGTGTTGTATGAAATGCGTGGAAGGAGAGGAACCGACTGTCTGTTACATATAGATAAAAAACAAAGCTCTGACGTGACCTCGGGTCAGCCAGCCTGACGGTCAGAGAAACAGAAACGTGCTGGATTGTGGATCTCTGAGCTGCACATCAAAGATGCACCTATGCACAGATCAAATCTCAAAAGTGCAATGTACCTCATATACATGTTGATGCGAAGCGCCGCCAGAGCAAACTTTTCCACTTCTTTTGCAGAGGTGTTTTTATTTTGGATTGTGTATTTATTGTTTGCAGTATATATATATATATATATATATATATATATATATATATATTAGTTTGCAGCTCTTTGCACATATTAATAAAAGGTTCAACTAACTGATCATTTAAAGTCTGTGCGGTTTAGTTGTTCCACTCATATTAAACCAAATGATGGTGTGGCGGCCTGTTCTAGTGTGAACTAAAAGAGGGTTTGAATGTAAGAGAGAGAGGGGGGGGGAAGGAAAAGGAGACCTAAAATGTAACCCCTGCACCCCGACTGAGGAGGTGAGTTACATTAGTGCTTCCTCTTTATTAGAAAGCAGTTGAGTGAATTAGAAGTCTGTTGTTTTTTTGTTTTTTGTTTTTTTTGGGGGGGGATATCTACTCATTAGTCATGCTAGGCATCCATTTGAACTCTATCAAAATAAAGGTGTATTTTAATTCTTTCTAATATCAGGGATATAGGACTATACAAAGTAGCTTGTGACATCTAAAGCGACAGCACACTTAATGTGTCTTTCTTCACCTCATCACTTTTTTCTGTGTGTGTGTTTGTTTTTCCGTTGATGCCTTTCAAACGAAACTAGCCATGATATTTTCCCCCTCTGACAATTAATATCAGTTAACCCCGCCCCCTTTCAGATTTGTTCACCAAAAGAAAAGGAGAAAAAAACCGTCATTAACACTGTACATTATTTGTCAGACCGGTTTCATTTTCATACTTTGTAAATATCTATATTGTATGGAGCTTGAAATCAAATGTAAATATGCTTACTGTATTTGTAATAATTATAATCCATTCGCTGTATAGCATAGATGTGTCATGCAAATATCCTAATTCTGTATATGGTAATCTTGCACCATTGAACTGTTAGTGAATGACACAACAATAAAAGTGCAAAACGTGCATTAGCAGTTGAAGTGCTGCCTGCTTATTTCCTGCTTTATGTGAGCTTCTGCTGTAGTTTATGTGCTTTTAGTCCCAAGAAACCACCCTTTTACTCTGGCGCACAATAAGATCTCCTGATGTTTGCTGTCAACTTCCTGTGATCTCCTGTGAACAGGTGGATTCATTCACTTCAAGTTTATGTATATAGCACCAAATCACAACAGTCGCTGAACACTGTAAAGACTCTAGAATAATTATGGAGGCACAACATTTAAAGCTCCTATCCTTCTATCCCACAGACCTAAAAGTTATTTATATGATAAATAGCCCCGTGTTTGTTTACTTGCTTTGTAAAATGCAAAGTGGTGACTTTTTCTTTTCAAGTACGTCCTCACATGGAGACATTTTTTATTATTGGCATAAAACAAGTCATAATTGTTTACAGAAATGTGTACATTTTATTGGGCAGAATGAGGTAAACAGTGAAGAAAAGTATGAGAAAACGGAGCATAGGATCTCCGGAGACTATGGCAACTAGAATTATTGTACACATGTGTATGTATTAAGGACTGACACAGACAAAGAATTAATCATACAATGAAGCAATGTCATTTTAAAATGTTTATTCATAAACAGGATAAAACCATTCAAGTATTGAGTCATGAATAAAACAGCAACCTCTCATCTGCTAATTGGGAAACAGAGGATGTCAGTGTATTTTTCAGTGCTAGTTGTCCAAATTGAGTGAGATGACTTTACATTTGAATAGATTTGATTACAAGTTATATTTGGTTTTAATTGAGTGCAGTTCAATTTGATTTAAATCAAGCCAATTCACAACAACATTTTTCTCAATATGCTAAAATTCCCACCGAGACTAGATAAGATTATTCTAAAACTGGTAAAAATACAATTCTCTTCATGCACAAAAATCCCACCCAGTCCCACAACCCAGGACGAATACTCCTTGTGTGTTCTTGAGCTGGACAGAAATTCCTCTTGCTAAGCGAGGTCCACGCCAGCATCGTGCCAGGCAGACTAGGAGCCTCCTGTCCCAGTCTCGTCCGTCCACTGGGCCCCATCACATCCCAGCCCAGTTCGCATTCTGCATTGGAGTCCGTCGCTCGATACCACAGCGGCTCCCCTCACGTCATCACCTGTACGTAAAAACAAATAGGAGCCAGAACCATCATCCCGGAAGCTGCCCTGGCTTATAGCCATGGCGACACTCTCCCAACACGGCTGCACCCAGTGAACAACAGTCAGCCACTACTCACAAATGCAGGCAGTGGTATACATCTGCACTGATGTCAATCACACGCGTTGTCTCCTACTGTCGCCGTTCCTGCTGTCGGGACTGGGTCACCACATCACGCTGACCGGTCTCCAGACGGGCTTCATGCGTTCCTGTTCCAATCTAGGGCCTCTCTCCTTCCAGTACTCAGCTTGCTTCCTTTTAATAAGTCCTTTAAACAGCTGAAAGGACACCACTGGACAGACACATGCCTCAGCAGGTGATGACCATCAGCTAATTTGTCCCATGCCCAGCCAATCCACAGTGGATTAAAACAATGTAAAAACAGACTAAAAACATGTGATACAAACAGAGTAAAATCATGGAGATAAAAACAATGCTCACAAATAAACACTAAACTCAGAATAAAACCAATATAAATGATAAACACAAATTTCTACTATGTGAAACTTACATTCATCACCACCTGAAACTTTTATATTAAAATTTCAAGTTCGAACCTAACCTCATTTAATTTCTCTAAAAATGGGCTCCTGCACGCTTGCAGACATTTTTCCATCACAACTTATGGATGATGAATGATTTGATTAAAGCTGTGAAAACATTACTGATAAACTTCATGTGATTTAAAATCAGGGACTTTTGAGCAGTAGTGTGTACTGTATGTTTGTATGTAACTGTGTCTGACCTGGATTTTATCACCAGTTTCAAATAAGAATTTTCTTTAAAGTCTGTCTTTAAATACAAATGAAGTTCAACTTTAGCAAGGCTGATGGTAAACTGGCCCTAACAAGTCCACTTTATTGCGTGCTCATTGACTTTCTCCTATCAGAGCTGTTTAACAAGCCCACTTTATACATGCTTATTAATCTATCACGCTTATCAGTGGCTCATGGTTGCTTAAAGCCTATGTCTGAACTTGACCACAGAGCCAGAGCATCATTCAATCCTACCTGCTGCCTATCTTGGCAGCAGCTCAAGGATGACAAACTCCACTTTCTCTGCATCAAGACAGCTCATAACTTTTTAACAGTCTCTCCTGATAGTCTCATATCATCTGCTCTAATCAATAACCGTACACTATAATTACAATGTAGACTACAGCTCAAAAGTCTGAGGTGAATTAGAAATGTCTTGTTTTCTGAATAGACTCAAATTTGGTCTCATATTGAATCACAGCAATTAATCAAAAGAGTAAATAATCATATAAATGCTTAATATTGACACTGATCACAAATCATGAATGATTTTGAATAGAATATCTACAGAGGTGTTCAGAGACCCATTTTTAGCAATAATCCCTCCTGTGTTCAGTGGTACATTGTCTTATCTAATGCAAGTTTAACACATTAAAGCCAAACTTATCACTCAAAACAGCTTTTTAAGAGATTTTAGCACAAACTCAAACTATTGTGGTGATTAAAGAAACAATAAATGTGTGTGGATCATCCCAGGTTTTGTTTTTAACCTCATTAAACCAAGTTTACATTTTCCTCTAAAGGGGCTGCAACACCCAGCTGCACAAAACCTTCACTTTTTTAACAGTTTCACTCTTTGAATATTTTTCATTTCTTACCATCAGAATTCTCCAAAAGATTTTTAGAAGAAATTATTTTCTTTCATGCATCACCAACTGAACCTTTTATGTAAACGTTTCAAGTTCCAACCTAACCTCATTTAATTTTGCTTAGCAAAGTACTGGTCTGCAGTACGGGGGCCCCACAGGGAACTGTGCTGGCACCGTTCCTCTTTACCCTCTACACTGCAGACTTCTCCATCAACTCCCCAGGCTGCCACCTACAGAAGTTCTCTGACGACTCTGCCATAGTCGGCCTCATCACAGGTGAGGACGACTCAGAGAACAGACAGAGGACTCTGGACTTTGTGGACTGGTGCCAGCAGAACCACCTGCTGATCAACGCCGGGAAAACCAAGGAGTTGGTGGTGGACTTCTGGAGACGCAGACCCACTACACTGACACCGGTGAACATCCAGGGAGTGGACATTGAGATAGTGGACTCTTATAGGTACCTGGGTGTTCACCTGAATAATAAACTGGACTGGAGCCACAACACTGATGCTCTTTACAGGAAGGGTCAGAGCAGACTCTACCTGCTGAGGTGGCTGAGGTCATCTGGAGTACAGGGAGAGCTTTTAAAGACCTTCTATGACTCTGTGGTGGCATCTGTCATTTTTTACAGTGTTGTATGTTGGAGCACCAGTTTATCGGCAGCTGAGAGGAAGAGGTTGGATAAACTCATTAGGAAGGCCAGCTCTGTTCTGGGATGCACCCTGGACCCAGTGCAGGTGGTGGGAGACAGAAGGACTCTGGCCAAAATAACATCTCTGATGGACAGAGTCTCCCACCCCATGTATGTAAATGTTGCTGAACTGCAGAGCTCCTTCAGTGACAGACTGCTGCATCCTAGATGCATGAAGGAGCGTTTCCGCAGGTCCTTCCTCCCTGCAGCTGTCAGACTGTACAATCAGAACTGCTCCCAACAAACATAGATGTTTACATCAGCGCTGTAACTGCCATAAGTTAATTAACCGATTCGCACTACAACCTGGTTTGCCTCTTATCTGTAGTTATTTTTATTTAATTTAATAACTGTACAGTACTCTCTGTATATAATAACCATTGTCCTTAATGTAAATATGTAAGAAAAATTGTGTATGTTTCTGTTCTGTGTCCTGTGTACTGTTTGTTTGTATGTGTGTCTTTTTGGCTGCTGTTACAACCAAATTTCCCCTTGTGGGCAATTAAAGGATTATTCTATTCTATTCTTCTATTCTACTTGTAACTCTAATAATTAGTAAGAGTATATTTCTTATCATCTTCATTGGTCATCTGACCTGATAAACTTCAATTAACATTATAACACAGGACTGATTGTCTCTAAAAATGGACTCCTGCACACTTGCAGACATTTTTCCATCACAACTTATGGATGATGAATGATTTGATTAAAGCTGTGAAAACATTACTGATAAACTTCATGTGATATTACATTAAAGCCAATTTCCTATTAAAATCAGGGACTTTTGAGCAGTAGTGTGTACTGTATGTTTGTATGTAACTGTGTCTGACCTGGATTTTATCACCAGTTTCAAATAAGAATTTTCTTTAAAGTCTGTCTTTAAATACAAATGAAGTTCAACTTTAGCAAGGCTGATGGTAAACTGGCAATAACAAGTCCACTTTATTGCGTGCTCATTGACTTTCTCCTATCAGAGCTGTTTAACAAGTCCACTTTATACATGCTTATTAATCTATCACGCTTATCAGTGGCTCATGGTTGCTTAAAGCCTATGTCTGAACTTGACCACAGAGCCAGAGCATCATTCAATCCTACCTGCTGCCTATCTTGGCAGCAGCTCAAGGATGACAAACTCCACTTTCTCTGCATCAAGACAGCTCATAACTTTTTAACAGTCTCTCCTGATAGTCTCATATCATCTGCTCTAATCAATAACCGTACACTATAATTACAATGTAGACTACAGCTCAAAAGTCTGAGGTGAATTAGAAATGTCTTGTTTTCTGAATAGACTCAAATTTGGTCTCATATTGAATCACAGCAATTAATCAAAAGAGTAAATAATCATATAAATGCTTAATATTGACACTGATCACAAATCATGAATGATTTTTAATAGAATATCTACAGAGGTGTTCAGAGACCCATTTTTAGCAATAATCCCTCCTGTGTTCAGTGGTACATTGTCTTATCTAATGCAAGTTTAACACATTAAAGCCAAACTTATCATTCAAAACAGCTTTTTAAGAGATTTTAGCACAAACTCAAACTATTGTGGTGATTAAAGAAACAATAAATGTGTGTGGATCATCCCAGGTTTTGTTTTTAACCTCATTAAACCAAGTTTACATTTTCCTCTAAAGGGGCTGCAACACCCAGCTGCACAAAACCTTCACTTTTTTAACAGTTTCACTCTTTGAATATTTTTCATTTCTTACCATCAGAATTCTCCAAAAGATTTTTAGAAGAAATTATTTTCTTTCATGCATCACGAACTGAACCTTTTATGTAAACGTCTCAAGTTCCAACCAAACCTCATTTAATTTTGCTTAGCAAAGTACTTGTAACTCTAATAATTAGTAAGAGTATATTTCTTATTTTCCATTGGTCATCTGACCTGATAAACTTCAATTAACATTATAACACAGGACTGATTGTCTCTAAAAATGGGCTCCTGCACACTTGCAGACATTTTTCCATCACAACTTATGGATGAATGATTTGATTAAAGCTGTGAAAACATTACTGATAAACTTCATGTGATATTACATTAAAGAATGTCTCTCTGTCCTCATACTTCTATACATTCTTCTGTAATAGATAACTATACGCTATCATTGTAATCAATCGACACTACAGCTCAAAAGTTTGAAGTCAATTTTCATCTGGTTTATAATCATGTGATCGTTCCACACATCAGTGTCTAAGAAACGCTCATTTTTTTAGGTTGTCTATCATCAAAAATTGAGTTGATGGCAAACTCTCCCTAAAAAGTTCACTTTATTGCGTGCTCATCAATCTCCTCTACAGCTCAAAAGTTTGAAGTCAGTAAGAAACGTCTTTTTTTCTTAAAAAAACAAGATTCTTTTTTATATTTTGTAAATTAGTTGTGAATGCAAATAAATATTATTGCTTAAAACTTGCATTGATCACCAATTATGATTGATGTTTTATAAAATATTAACTTTGTGTATGGATTACAACAATAATAGCGAGTGTGTAGATTATATTACCTATCCTCAGTTCATCACATTAAATCTCAGCTTACTAGTGACCCAGCAGTTTTTCCAAATACAGCCGCACTAACCAACATCATTTTTTTCAAGTAATATAAAAATCATTTTTACATATTACCTTTTTAAACATCTGATTTTTCTTTCTAATGTCATTAAAACAAGTTTGCACATTTGTATAACAACAGTTGGACGTCCAGGTCTTTTAAACTTTCAGTTTTTTTCTCAGTGTCACACATAGATTAGTTTTCGTCTCTTTCAATAAGAAGGTCGAATCTTCAAACCCTAAAGCAATCTTTGTTTCTTTCAATCATTCCAATATTTTTCATCTCCTGTAATATAATTGCAGTTAACCAGGGCTTAGCTACTCTGATCTACAGTGATTTTGGGGGTGTGGATACCTATTTTTTTCACAGGTGCAGAGCCTTTTTCTACAAAATTACGAATAAACTGCATTTTTTTAAAAGTACCATTAACATTAATGTAGACTGACAAGTAACTCAACATGTAACACAGTGATCAGTAGAGAAGAAAGAAAATAACCCATTTCAACATTTCTAGTTCAGATCAAAATTATTGTTCTGATTAAGGAAACAGTAAATTTGGCCACATTATTGTCCTGATCCTCCAATTTTCCCTTTCCAATGTGACTGAATAAAATTCAACTTTTTTTTTTTTAAATAAAAGCAGATGCAGACCCAGATATTTCTGGCAGTAAGAATCCTCCAACAACCTTTCAAAAGAAACATTTTTTGTCTTTCCTCAATTTTGAGACCAACTGAACCCACAAACCTTAAGCTCCAGACCCCAAACTAACCCAATTTAATGTTTCCTTAATCAGCACAGTAATTTGTAACTCTTTGTGTGTTATGTTTACTCACAGTTTTGATGCTTGCTTCTTTGACTTGATCCACGATTAGCTCTGCACCATCGCTCTGCTGTTTTCTCCTCATGCTTCTCCTTCATGCGTCCTGTCCTCAGATATAATCCAATCTGCCTCCTTGTTTCCTCCTTGACTTGTAATACAAAATTTCCAGTTAAATTAAGAGAAGTCCAGAAAAGTTTTCCTGCTTCAAAAGCTCTTCCAGTTGGCTGTCTTCTTGTCCTCCTTCAAATGTGCATTTTTCTACATTTGTATTTATTTGACTTCATATTGCCATGACAACACAACACAGAGCATCATGGTAGATTAAGGCAGGTGGTTCTCTCCTGTGCAGAAATGCTGGTGTTCCATAGTGATGTAAAAGTATGTTAATAATCTTTAAACAGACACTCACTGATCCTGTAAGAGCAGGAATTTAACTACAAACCCTCACAGTCCCCATCAGTATCATTCATTCTGCTCTGCCGCAATGGTCACAGTGGCTGGTTTAAGTACGTTTGCCCCATAGAAATCCACTGATGTCCCTTTGATACATATTTAGACCTTTTTCAGGGTGCATGAGTGTTATATCTCCATGTCATCCTAAACATTTTATCAACATGTAAAAGGGATACGTCCATAAGATTTTGATTTGTTTAATTTTAATTTAAACTTGTTTTATTCTGAATAAATGTGTGAGATGGCCCTCAGGCCTCTAAATCCACGTCCAGGTTTGGGTGACTACTTGGATTAGGGGAGTATTATTTAGAGCAATGTTTGTCAATTTGGTTAATTGCTCAACTCAGGCCGTTGTTGTTCAGTCTTTTTCTAACTGAACTTTCACATTTAACATGCTAACTGAAGCCTGTAGAGTCTGAGATGTAGCTCTTTTATTTTCTGTATTGTACAGTCGGACTTAGGGGTGAATTTGCTGGGATTGGTGACTGTGTTGCATGTTTTGAATAATCTTCTTCAGAGTAGACTTTACGTGTAAGCTGATAGTGAATGAAAAAAAGTATAAAAAGCTGCTGTGGTTTTAACGTTCCAAGAGAGGTAATGCACATAATGCAGAGACGAGCGCACGGAGGATATCCAAATTCTAGGAAGGCAGCCTGCTGCTGTACACAGGCGGATTCTTCTCAGTCATAGTTCTTAACAACTTGACTGTTTTCTCAAACCACACAAAGAGTGCTGTTTCCATTCTGGGAAGTCTACTCATTGGTCTTCAAATTATAAGTAGCTATATATGAGCAGCTATATTAGCTTTGACTTAACATATGTTAAATAGTAAACTTTCCTGTTTTAAAATTTATGATGGCTCAAAATTCAAACCTTACAAATTAAAACCCTGAGTCATCACCACTTGTGTGAACTACAAGGGTGCCATCATTTTTCTTTTCAATCTGTTAAGTACCACATTTTACACACTGACTAAGAAAGGAAGTAAGCTCTTCATGGTGACCCCAGAAATTTTAATGTATCACTTTCTAGCATACGGCTGACACTGCTCGACATCTTACAGTGCAGTATAAGAGTCCCGCCACAAGGAGACACTAAAGGCTTTCAAACCAACAGTTTCTGCTTCCAAAGCAGCGCCAACAATCACCACCGATCATCGTACTTATGCGACATAGACGATGGATGCATGTTTGAGTTGATACATCACTTAAAGCCACCACTGTTCAGGCATCACATCTGTCCATTAGGTTTCCCTTTCATATACAACATTTTTATCCCTGGGTACTAACTTTTTTGTTTTTGTTTGTTTGTTTGTTTGTCTAATGCTCTTGTTGCACTGCTAAATAGGCTGTAGCCAACATGATTTATAAAGGGATTATAAAATCTAAGAAATTACTGCATTATTTTACCTACTCTTATTAAACTCACTTTCCTAAAAACTGATTGCAGCTTCTACTTTGTGATGTCAATGTTATGTCTCTAAATGATTTCATATCATTCATGGGAGATATGCATGACAAATGATAAGTTAACAAGTCACTGCTACCAGCTTAATCAATTCATTGGGGCGACCTGCGTGTTGTGTTGCATTGTCTGATTTGGTCATAGTGTGTAAACACCTCTAGAGGCCACTGTTGTATAGCTGCTGCAAACTGAATGTACCCGTACCAGAGGTTATACTTAAAATGGCAGCTGCCAGGAAGTCTCTTTGGAAATTTGTGTTCGCCCTTTATGAAATAGATATGTTGTATTACAAGGTACTAATGCACCCTTGCATTGGTAAAATAAATTCTACTAGAATAGCTGATACTCCCTTACAGAAGATTTATTTTGACCTTTCTAAAGCCTTCTTTAAATTTAGAAAATAAAATGAAAACAGGCATATCAAAACAAGCCTACTAGAAATACTACTCTGCATTACATCCTAACACTTGGCTAAATCCTAATATGTAATTCTGCTTTAATAGTTTATTACACTAAATGTGATTATGCACTGAAAAAAAACATGCTGAGTTTACTTAGTTCAATAGTGGACATTGGTTGCACACAGATGTTTTGCTTTGGCACGAGCTTAAACAATTGAGTTGAATTAACACAAGT
Source organism: Pelmatolapia mariae (assembly GCF_036321145.2). Classification (NCBI taxonomy): domain Eukaryota; kingdom Metazoa; phylum Chordata; class Actinopteri; order Cichliformes; family Cichlidae; genus Pelmatolapia; species Pelmatolapia mariae. The sequence goes on along the minus strand of NC_086236.1, from coordinate 34,450,033 downwards.
TATTCATATTCAATAAACCTGTGCAATTTGTGTTGATAAAATATGAATGAAACATGTTTTGGTGAAGTAATTTGAGCTCTTGGAATATTTTAATCCTTCACAATTTTCACACTTTATTCCAACACTATTCAGTGACAAAAAAACAAAACACTACATTTTTTGAAATATTTGTGGGTTTTTTCTTGTTTGTTTTTATACTACTTGAACACTAAAGTGACCCTCCAATGTGATGACAGTGCCAGCAGTGGCCCACAGCTCATTTAACGCTTTCTCCCAATTTGCTCATAACAGTCTCTCATATGTATGAACTATGTAGGCTATCTCTATTTTAAAATAATGAGTGGGCAATGAGAGCATCTCCTCACTGTGTACTTTACTGACAACAGGACAACAGGGAATACAGAGAACTGACTGAGGACTTTTTCCAACTGGTGCCAGCAGAACCACTTCCAGATCAACACTCGGAAAAACAAGGAGCAGGTAGTGGACTCCACCTACACCAGTGAACATCCAGAGAATGGGCATTAAGATAGCTGACTCATATAAGTGATCTGACCAATAAACTGGTCTGGAGTAACAACAGAGAGTCCATCTACACAAAAGGATAGAGACGGTTGTATTTGCAACAGAGAAGTCTTTTGGAAGGGATTTGGAAGGAAGCAGGGAGAGCTCCTGAAGACCTTCTAGGACTCTTTGGTGGTATTGTCCATGTTTTATGGTGTGGTCTGCTGGGGATAGGAAGAAACTGAACAGGTTGATCAAGAAAACTAGCTCTGTTCTGGGATGCCCTCTTGACCCAGTGGAGGTAGTTTTCTCTGTCAGATAACAGCTCCCACCCCATACAGGTCACTCTGACAACACTAAGCAGTCCCTTCAGTGACAGGCTGCTGCACCCACAGTGTGCAAAGGGGACATTTTGGAGGCCTTTCCCTCCAGCTGCTGTCAGACTGTACACTGCACAACAGCAGTGAATGTACACCACATATGCACACACTGGAGTCTTTACATATATCAGTGTGCAATACTAAATACCTGCTACCATTAACACCCAAACACAGGTTCCACTGAATGGGGAGTTGGTGGGTTAGATTGTGATGATGGACCAGTAGAGTTTTCCTGGCTGTCCACAAGGGAGACTGATTTTAGCTGAGGGGGGGATTCGGGTTTAGCAGGGTTCACCTCTGCTTAGGTCAGTACCTGTGAAGTTGGTTGGTGAAAGGTGGAGACAGAATGGCAGAGAGATGCAGGAGCGTCGGGTGTGTCTGATGTGTAAGAGGTAGAGAAAGAAGATGCAGAAGGGTGATCTGCAGGGGACTGGTGCAGCACAGAATCAGTTGCAAGAGGAGAAGAAGAACAAGAGGAAGATGATAATGGAGGTTTGACGATGTGATTGGCTGCAGGTGTATCTTGGGTAGCTCCACCGTTAGTTGGTGATTGGCTCTTGAGTTGTGAATGACAGAGAGGGCATCAGACAGCCAGCGTGGAAGAAATGACTGCACGGAGTGATCACAGCACTGGTCATGTCCTGGAACAAATCAAATTTCACATTAGCCTAGCTTTTAAAGCCCCAGATTAAGGTCATGCATCCTCTTTAGATAAAGATAAAAACAGTTCATACCTGGAAGCAGATAGCACAGATGTCATTATACTGCTCCAGCTGTGTATTGCTAGCTGTGGGGAGGCTTTTTGTCTTGTTTACAGCATCTCTCCTGAGCAGGAAGCTCTGCCAGCCCAGCTGGGCTCTGAGCCAGACGTTATAGTACGAGTGGACCAAGATGATGGTGCTTCCCATCACACTCCACTCGCCAAATACAGTCTCTGATACACCATAGCACACCACGCACACCGCAACCTGGTGAGGTAACAAATCACTGACAGTGAGGCAGAGACAGTGCTGATGCATTACATGACAGTGTCTGTTTACAGTCAGAACTTAGCAAAGAGTTGCTGTACGTGTGTGTGACACATACCAGAAACTCCAGCATCTGTAGGTCCCATTTACACAATATATGACTTCATCCACGTTCTCCACTGGAGCTTTACGAAACTCCTCCACCATGAAGTGAACAACAGATCAACAGAGTGCCAAGCACCTGGCGGTAGAGTGTTTCAGAGTTATTATGGAATTAAAAAACAAGCAAATATACATGTTTAATTATTATTGGGCTGAACTGTTTGGGTAGAGCAAGTTTAAACTATTCAATTGAATGTTTTTGCGATGTCACTGCGATGCGGTTGTGTGTTACCTGGAGAGAGGTGAGGATTGAGGAGGAGATGATGATGAGAAGCCAGAAGTCCATGTGGAAGAACTGGCAGATCATATAAGCCATGTACGCTGGAAGGGACAGAGAGAAACTGCACGGAAGTGCTTCCACAAACTCCTACGGGACGGGCAGCAAAACCAGCATATGAGAAAGCAGTCAGGTTGATAGCAGGCTTTGCAAACACACTTTCAGTCAGATTACATTTATTGATGTCAAAAAGACTAACTGCCTGTTTAGGAATGAAGAAAGAAGGACAGTACACCCTAGTATTACTTAATTTATGATGTTAGCATGAGTTGTACTGATGACCATAGATAATGAATTCTGTGATAATTAACTAACTGCCCATAGTTATTAATAGTTGTTTATGATCAGTAAAAAATAAAACAAACAGCGGGACACAGAGTTTTCTTAAAAATAAACACATAAAAAAAGTCTTTGGTATATTATCTTAATTGTCTCTAGATGCTCCCAGGGCTAGGACTATAGGATCAGCTATCTCCAGCATGGACTGCAGGATGGAAGCAACAACAATAAAGAAGATGATAGAGAGGAGGAAGGCTCTGTGGATGACCTGCAGCTCAATGAGGCCAGTTTGGACAGCAAGGATTAGCAAGGTGATAGCTTCAGTCATCCCCCTGCACAGAGAGGAAACAAATTAGAGTTGACACACCACACAATTATATGCCTTGGCTTTGCATTCAAGTTGGAGATCATATACACGTTTATCCAGACTTGACCTTTGGGTATACAATGTCAATTATTTTATCCTATTAGACAGTTGTGTGAAATGCAGACATCCTTAAAGAATAGTTCTAGATATGTGTGTTTCCACACGAAGAGAGGTTGAAACAGACTAAACTAACACACACGTGTGTGTGTGTGTGTGTGTGTGTGTGTGTGTGTGTGTGTGTGTGTGTGTGTGTGTGTGTGTGTGTGTGAGTACAAAGCTAAAGCAGGAAAATGAGTGCAACTTTTTGCAGATGACACGTTATCTAAACACGGTGAAACAGCAAAGTCAGAGAAAACAAGCACCACAGCTAGCTCCGCCAGCCTGCTGCCAGTGTGAAATGACACATTTGTGGGCGCTTCCCATGGTGGCGGCATGAAAAGAAGAAAAGGAGAAAGGATGGATGACTTGGTGCTTAGCGGTGTTGTGCTAAAAAATGATCGTCTGCCAAAAACCGATCGCTCGTATTTAAACTGCTATAATAACTTGTTGGTCTATAATATGTGAAAACATATATCAAATGTATCCTTCATGGATGAATTCAAGTAATCTTGAGTCACAAACAACATTCCTATAACAACGTACAAGCTGCAATGAGTTTTTGGTAGTGACTTTTATATATGCTTTATTTATCTAGTTCCAAAAATGTGGTTGACGTTAAAAAAGTGTTTTTTAAGAGTAATGTGGGCAAGAGGACAGCAGATGTTGCAAGAAATATAAGAATAGTTGTGTAAAGATATTTTAAGTGGACAAAGAGGATAAGGCGTTTGTAAACCCTGTTCAAGGAAGTCTATCTAGCAAGATATGTAAAGATATTGGAGATAAAAAAAAAAAACACACACACACAGAGAAACATAGGAAATAATGTTTTGTCAGGCAATGACTTGTTGGCACAAGAAGAGTGGTCCTTGGTAGCCATGACAACAAGGAGGTCCCATAAAAGGGGCTGGGCTGTTTGTTGCTGGCAGGTAAAAGAAAAAAAACAAACCACACACACAAAAAAAATAAGTCAGGGGAGGCCCAGGCTGAACAAGGTTCATCCCTTGGAATTTTCACTCCAAGATCACCTGCCTGGACCTCCCCCTAGCAGATGAACATAGAGAGCCAGGTGAGCCGAGGGCTCGAACCCGGACGTTACTAACCTGCTAGCCGGCCACATGTGGCCACATGACGGGCGAACAGAATGGGGAAAATTCTTATATTAAAAGAGCTCAACGTGCTCATCGCGCAACCAGCCTTTCAAAATTAGCTGGAGACCACTCATTTTTGCACTCAAATACTCACAAGACTACAGCGGTCCTTAATAAAGACTTACCTTAAACAGGCTTCTTGCAGTCTGATGGGTTGTCTGGAGCTCAGGTAGACAGGCTTCACAAACCACATCTAGGTCTGCTTCAGCTGAGCAAACCATACACAGGACATTTTAACTATATTTTATTCATATAACAATTGTAATACTTTTACCTTTTATCCAGAAATTACAACAGAAATCAACTTGTAAAAGAAAATAAAAAAGAATAAAATGCAACAAAGCCAAGTTAATTTCACTGATTAAACACAGCAGCAGAATACAGTTTGAGCTCGGTGCCGAGTCTTCGGGTGGATCACTCCCTGCAAATATGTTAGTCATAGAACTCCAGGAGCATACAGGTGGATGCTGGGGTGGTGGATGGGCTTAAAAGAAAGTGGGGCACGTTACATGTCCAGCTCCAGGTTTCACTCCATACACGGTTACTGTTGTGAGTGCTTCTTTTCTGATTATGTCCAGTGCATGCACATAATGACACTTTTATATCCAAAAGAAGAAACCCTTTAAAAATATGATCCTGGTTCCCTGGGGTGGAGAAAAGCAAACTGCCCCGACTCGGCAGCAGCAGGGAGGCCCCACATTCCTTTATACTCCTTTTCGACTATGTAAACTGCATAATATACAAAAATATTTGTGGCAACTCGATGTGCTTTGTCCACTTTTATTATCGCATTGCTCTGTTAACCAACAAGAATACCTTAGTTCACTGTATGTTTGACTATAATTTACAAAAAACTAAAACATGATTTCTCATCGTTTCTACAATAAGTGTCATCTGAGCCCACAAACTCAACAGGACAGTGCTTACTCAAGTCATGGCTCAAGTGACTTAAAGGGCCGTTTTCAAAGAAAACTAAAAGTGTATGAGCAACCAAGGAAGTCCTACCTGGCCACTGGACAACATTCAGTGACAGTGCATTTGCTGGCATCTCCGGTGGGCAGGGCCCTGATTCAGTAGGGTCAATAAGGGATCTCGTCTCCTCCGTACTTAATGAGAGTGGTGTATCTGTCAGTCATGGCTGGCACATAAGACACCAGGTAGGTCCCATCATGGTTGTCACAGATATTTACTTCTTGGGCTTCCCCTCTGGGTCCTTCAGGAGAAAACAAAAACTGTTACCTAAATATCAATGCTTTGAATACATTATTGTGTGGTCCACGTTCATGCACTCACAGTGATCTGCACTGCCAGCAGTCCCTCACCTGCATCTTTGGCATCAATGGTGACCTTCACTGGCAGAGAGGTGGGCACTCCAGTGGTGTTAAGGCTGGATCCACTTGCACGCACCTTGCTGGTATCATGGGTGGGCAGCACCTTCACCTTGTAAGGGCGGACCAAAGGGGAGAGAAGAACAACAGTCTCACAAATGAAAGGAGCCTCATTTACAGAACTGGGTCAACCAAACAAAGAGTTTTCCATTTTTAAAGCTGGCCAGAGTGGAACACTGTAACATGTAACACCTAGAAGGTTCAGATGGCTGCAGTGCTTTGCTAATTTGGATCAAAGGTTTGGGGGGAAAAATGTAATTAAATCAAGTGATTGTAATGCTGTTACTTCCGTTGTGTAGTTAACCATCTATCATTTTAGATGTTTCATTAGCAGCCTGATGAAATTAGCTGAGTCGTTAGCCGACTTCAGCCATCCAAACAAATGACCATCTAAAGTGAATTATGCAGATCACTAGCACAGTACACAGATTACCACTTCTTATTCCACTTCTTATTCTTATTCCAGCCTCACGGTTTCTGATGAGACTGCCGTCAGCATGGTGTTCAGCTGGGTATCTCCCGATGCTCATGTCCTCCAGTATCGTGTGTCCTACACAGCACTGACTGGAGCTGATAGCCAGGGTCACACTGTGAGTGGGTTCTAGTCTTTACATCTTCAACTATTCTGGCCTTCAGCCGGCTGTCATGTGTGAGAATTCCAGAAATCCCATAAGTCCCAAAACTTTAAATGAGTTCTGACTGTGTTGGGATGATAGTGTGGTTTGTTGTCTGCAGGTGCTGGTCCCTGGTGGAGAGAAGCAGGTGATGCTGGAGTCATTGCAGCCAGATACACGTTACAGCATGTTGGTCACCGCTGAGTACCACAACAGAGAAGGAGGCAGCAGTTCAGCTCAGGGCAAAACTGGTGAGTCAAACAAGGGAAAGATGCCAAGACAGCTCAAGTGCAACTTCCAGTTAAGACCGACCGGCTTACATGCAAAAAGTGCAAACGTCCCTTAACTTTACCCTTACAGGAGGATATGCATACTTGAAGGTCTCCTCATATAGAAACATCAAGGTTTGTGGGCAGTATTGTTTCTACAGCACTACACATACAGTCATTTTGGTCCAGAGACACAGATTCCTTTCTCTGCATAATGATGGGCTCTCTGAACAATGAGACAGCAGCTAGTGCCGGTACAATGACAGTACTGCTCTTGATACTTGGTTGGAAGTTCAAAAATTACTGGGTGCACTGTGTCTACGGTTATTGTCCATGCTAGTGTGCAAATGACATTCTTTGGCTTTGTGTTTTTTGTTTGTTTTCTGGCTTTTTTCCGTGTCTCTAGACACTTTGCAGGTAAGCAGTGCGAGTGTGGTCAGGTCAGACCACTCCAGTATCTGTGTGTCATGGAGACCAGTATCTGCCGTTGATGGATATGGTATTGTAATCCAGGATGTAAAAGGTATTCTGTAATCACGTCTACAGTGATGTGAAAAGGTCTTTGCCCCCTTCCTGATTTCCTAGTGTTTTGCATATTTATCACACTTATATGTTTCAGATCATCAAACTAATTTTAATATTAGACACAGATAACACAAGTTAATACAAAATGCAGTTTTGAAATGATGATTTCATAGATTAGGGAGAAAGATTATCCAAACCTCCCTGGTCCTGTGTAAAAACAAATTGCCCCTCTTGTTAAATCACGAGTTAACTGTGATTAACCAATGTTGGAAACTTCAGTTCAGTGTTACTAAACACACTCAGGCCTGATTAATTGCAGACTTGTGAATCAGGAAATCAGTTAAATAGAACCTGTCTGACAAAGTGAAACAGGCTAAAAGGCCTCAAAAAGCAACACATCGTGTCACCAGCCATCCTCCTGGTCCTCAGTGTTAATGCCCACTTAACTGGGTCCTTCAATGGAATGGCTCAAGCAGATGAAGCCTAATATAACAAGATGAGACTGAAAAATATTCTATTTTTATGTTTAAAAAGAAAAATATCACACTATCTATGCTTTCACTGAGCATATACCTGCATCACGAGTGTGAATGATGAACTCTGCAGGCTGAAAAGTCCTGGCCTCGCTCAGCCCCGGTCCACTCACACGCACACGGTTCACATCACCAATCCCTGACTGCTTGATCACAACAGCAATTGGGCTGCTGGGAACATGATGACCGTTCTTCTTGATGTTAACAAGGTGCTCACCAATCTCCTTGGGAACAAACGAGATTCCTAAGACAGACAAACAAAACAGATGTTAACAAACGCTTATTCTTGTGTGTGCATGCAGCCCGTTTCAGCTGCTCCTGCTTCTTTCTCCATGCTTTAACTTTGATTATTTTCTCCTCTCTGTCTTTTACTCAGGGGTTAATAAAGCATTTGGATTCTGATGAGTCTCATTGTTTAGCAAACTTCTCACTTATCAGACGGACACTCACCAATGTGAGCGTTACGCAGCATCTTCAGCAGGCAGGGCTCCTCTGGGCCTGAGGGTGTTGTAAGAGAGACTGTCAGCTGGCTGAGGTCAAGCTCTCCTATGTCCAGTGGAACCATCACAGTGTGCTTCACAGGCTTACGTGGGGTGTAGGTGCCGGTGTATGTGCTGTTGCTATTATCCTTAAACTGGACATCCACAGAATTGCCTTCACCATCCTGTGCAGAAGACAAGGGATTAGTTCTATCAGATTTAACACACCGTATTTTTCGGACCATAAGGCGCACCAGTTTATAAGGCGCACTGTCGATGAACAGGTCTGGTTTCATACATGAGGCGCACTGGATTATAAAACGCAACAGTCAGATAAGTCAAACTTTACTCAACTCTTTCTTCTTGCTTCCTCCACTTCTGTACCATTGATTCATTAATGTTGAAATCTCTCGCAGCTGCTCTATTCTCACGTTCTACTGCGTGACTGACAGCCTTCAGTTTGAAATCCGCTTCATAAGCATGTCTCTTAACAGGTGCCATTTTGGGGTCCTTATCCACACACAATACAGTAATATTATGTTGAAGCACAGTACGTGTTACTCTGCGAGGCTCCTGACTACGTAGCCGTAATGCTCCTACAATCCATCAAGCGGTGCGACTTCGTAGCTTACCAAATTCATACTAAAACATTTTTTGACAGATTTTTGAGCGCTGTGTAGCACATAAAATCGGTTCAAGGTCAGTAAGCACAACCAGAATTCATACATAAGGCGCACTGTCGATTTTTGAGAAAATTAACGGATTTTAAGTGCGACTCATAGTCCGAAAAATACGGTACATGCAATATATTTAACATATTTGTGGTCATATACAAAGCCAGATATACCTGGGCTATAATTTTCAGAGGAGCTTTTCCTCCTTGCTTGGCATCAACTGTGAATTCAGTGGGTTTTCCAACAGCCAGAACACTGCTCTGAAGGCCTGGACCGTACGCCTTAAACTAGAGAAAACAATTTTAAACAAACAATTAAAAAAGGAACAATTTAAAGATCTACTATAGCCAAAAGAAGACCATTTACAGACTATAGCACTGTGAAATTTTTTTTGCCTCTTTTCTGATTTCGTATCTTATTCCATATTTGTCACACTTACACGTTTCAGATCAATCCATTTATAATATTAGACAAGAATGTCGGGAGGAAGCAAACAGTTTGTGACCGCTGCGCTGCTATGTTAAATCCTGGAAATAAAGAATCTGAAGGACAAGATGAGTAAGGCTGGAGTTATTGGACTGTATCAAGTTTAATAAGTTCATGCATACCAGTGACATCACGTCATCTCCGCCAACGAACACCCCAGTGGCTTCAAGCCTAGGCTTAGCCTCTACAGGAGAGCTTTCAGCCATGAAAAGTGTGTCCATCACAAGCCCACCACCATGATCTCAGGTCTTGAGGCAACAATCATGAAAACTAATCATTCATTGCAGTCTCACCTGGAGCTCGCGCTTCTAGTTCATGCCATCATGACCAAAGATTCTTCAATTAATAGTTTAAAGATGTCCATGAATGCACTGCTAACTGCTCTTCAACCTTATAAAAATCAACATGCATTTTGAATAAGAAACCAAAGGCCTCACTGTGCTTAGTGATTTATATGTCTAAAAAAACAGGTTCAGTTTGTAACTGAGAGAGCGGCTCGGTGGCGCTGAATTATATTTCCAATAGAAACACAATTTCATATGTTGTAGTAACAACACACTGCCACAAGATGGCACCCTAGGCCTACTTTACCATGCTGTTCCAGTAAAAAAGAAAAAGTGACAGAGCCTTGAAAGAGTGACAGAGACACTTTTTATGAACTCATCTGTAATGTGTCACCTTTTCTGTAGAATGAAGTGCTTCCCTTCTTTTAAAGTAAATACAGGCTTACAAAGATCCTCTAAACATGTTTCTGAAATAATCCTAAACACAATCATTAAATCAAAACTGCAAGAAACAATTTAATTAATCACTGTTCTTAACTTAATTCCTTAACTTATTACAAAAATAAACAAAAACTCTTCTGCTGTCTCACCTCTGTCAGTTTTCATGCTGTTGCAAGAACAGGTGGAGGTGCAGGTGGAACTTTGACTTCACTGTGGTTTATATGTGCAGGCAGGAGTGTGACATCTCAGAACAGCAGAGGATTGTGGAGCACGGTGACTCCTGCTGCGACGCCCCCGTCTGAGTGTCCTGAGCTCTTGGTCCTCAGCAGATGGCCCACACACTCATTTATCACCATGTCTTTACCCTGCCTGTAAGGAAACAAAGTAAAGGCAAGGGAACATTAGAAACAGCCACCAACCAATCCCTTTTACTCCACCGCCCAAAAACCAGTGAGAAACACTAGCTAGTATTAACTTGGAATCAAAGTCCAGGCTCCCAGCATAACATACAGTCCAACACAAACTCCACAAACTGTCTTGCTTCAGCTGACTTTCCTTCACCTTCTCTCCAGAGAATCTCTTGTGCTCTTTTCAGCACGAAGCCACACTCCTGCTCACTGATCGTCACCTCTTTTTAACCTAGTCTCAGCAACTTTGTCCCATAGCTTGCACATCCTTTCCACCTCCATCTTTCTTCCCAGCCACCTGATACATACCTTTTCTCCTTTCTTAAAAGCCAGCCTAAGAAATACGATTTTATAATTGCCCGATAAAGTAAACTGCCAATTTCAAAAGTGTTATCATCCAAATTTATGCAGCGTGGCTAAATTAAGAATGAATTACAAACCCTAGCTTCCTTGCTAACATGATTAACAGCTAAATACTGTCATAGTGGAGGTGTAAAATTACTGCTAAAATAGCTCATGTGAACCCTGATACTGACCTATGTATTTATCAAAACAAATGATCTGATATTACAAAGAAAACTAATGATTGTTTTTTACAGTATTAGCCCAGAGTGATGTAAGGCAGGGTGGTTAGTCAGCCATAACTTGCTAACAACTTGTATCTGGTAGCTTTTTCACATCTTAATCAATGTTGTTGTCAAGTGTGTCTCGTATACACTATTATCTCAGTCACAGTACAGCATGCATGAATCACAGTAGATACACAGTAATGCAAAACAGCAGGCAGTCATGTATGTGTCGTCACTGTTTTGACTGAGGCTAGCTCATACATGGAATGCAAGCAAATGCTGCATGTGTGTGCAGATCCATGCACTGCTTAAGCTTCCCTAGTTTAACAAATGGTGAGCAATAAACAGAAGTTTCAGCATTTGCTGCATTCTCAACATTTTTAAAGATGCTTCTGTCCTCCCGCTGTACCTCCTCCTTCTCGCTGAGGCTTCAAGGCAAACTGCTGCTGCCAAGGCCATTGATACTGTTTTGTCCCTCTCTGGACCCTGTAGACGAGCGCAACCACAGAGAAATAAATGAGAGGAATAAAATGTGAATGATATTGCTTACACTGAACATCAACACCCAGGTGAGGATTATCTAATGCCAAATTTTCCAAACAATGAAAAACTCGTGTCCTTTTTCTCACCATGTCTAGAGTGTAGAGGTCAGCGAATGTCGCTCGGATCTGCTGCACAGCTTGAGGCTGGTCTGGGAAGAATCTGTCCAGGACTCCAGGTCTGGCGAGCACTTCCTGAACCTTCTTGGTACCAGCCAGGTGAGCCCTGATATCTGGACACTTCACAGCTCGAGAGCGCTCCATCAGAAGACGAGCATCCCAGCTCTGCAATTGAAAACAGACAATGAATTCTCTGCTTGTCTTTTTATCATTAGATGTTAGTGTGCCTGGGTCCTCGACCCAGTGTTTTGTGTTTTTGGTTCTTTGATTTTGTTATTTCATTATATTCTAGCTTTGCTTTATGGGTTATAAGATTATTCTTAGTTTAGGTTCTCTGGGTGGTTTTGTTAGAGTTTTAGTTTTCTGGTTTTCTGTCTGTGATCCATAGTTGCTGTCTCCCCTGTCTGCTGTATCCCCGTGTCCAGTCAGTGTCTGTGTCTGCCCTGGTCCCACGTCTCTCTTCCCTCTGTTGTAGTGCCTGCCTGTGAGTCTGTGTGTGTAAGTTCAGTCTGTGTTATGTTTCCTGTTTTACTTTGAAGGTCCATGTCTTATGTTACTTTATCTGGTTTTGCTTCCCCTGTTTCGTTAGGCCTGATTTGCCCCAGCTGTGTTTCCCTCCTGTTACTCATTCCCTGATTGCTCCCTCTGTGTATATGAGCCCTGTGCTTTCATCTGTCTGTGTTGCGATCTACCCTCGTTCATGCTGTGTGTTCTGTCTGCGTAAGTTTATTTGCAAGTTTGTTTCCGTTTGAGTTTAGCAATAAATCTGAGTTTGAGTTACTTTCTGCTTCCAAGTGTCTGCACATTGGATCCTCCTACTACCACTCCTGCCTGCACACAGCCTTCACATGACAGAAGATGTATTTCTGTATTAAAAGGTTTAGTTCATTGGGACACTTTGTGCTAGAAGAATTTTTCCAGCATAAAATAGCCTCTACGATTTCACTAATGTTTAGAATCTTATTTCACTGCTGCTAATAACGTTTTACACGCTGTCACAGGTTTTTTAGCTTCGTTCGTACAAACTTTCTGCTGGTTGAGATTCCTGACAAAACAGCCAGCACACCGACCAGCAGAGCGTCACAATAGTTGGTTTATATTACGCTGAGATTTGACAGAGACAGAAGAATGAAGGAGAACAACAGAGTCACGCTATCAAGGAGAACCTGGACAGTAGATTCAGCAGTTTGGCTTGAAACTTGCAAACTGTTTTAACTTGTTATGTCCGATTAACTTTTCCTTCCAGGGTGCTCGCCAGTTTTCTTTCACTTGTTTCCTGTTCCTGCCAGCAGAATGCACACACAGCTGCAGTAACTGCACACAATGTTGCGGAGAACATGAAACGGCAACAAACATGTGTTGGTCTCTAATCACCCATTCAGACTGACACAGCGACAGGTCTGTTGTCACTTATATCAGCCAATCAGGGCTAGACTTGGTGTTGCTAAGCAGGGAAAGAAATAAACTCAATGATAATGACGTTCCAGTTTCTCATGAATACGAATCACTTTAAGCAAGTCTGCAGGTTTCATTTGAGTGTTTTTAACTAAACTCTTTGATGTAATCATTCTGAGTGCAAATCAAAAGTTGGACCTGTTCAGAAGTGTAGTTGTCAGGCATGTAACCGTTCCTGAAATACACCACGGCGACCTGTTTGCTGTCCCTGAAGTGAAAGTGACACAAGACACATTAATCCATGTCGACACACAGCGACCTCCACTTCCTTGAAGTCTCTCGTGCTGCTGTCCACTGGGAATCCCCATGGTGCCTCTTCCCCGTGTCTATGACATGTAACACAATTAATAAAATAGCAAGGAATTATAAAATTTTTCATTTACTCTAATTTAACACTAATCATTTTGCAGAAGACAGTCATTTGTTTACTATAGTAAAAAACTATGTCAAATTAACCAAAAAGAGAAAAACGAAATCAACTAAACTTGCATTTGTCACTGTCTTCTGTAAAGTGTCAACAAATGCAGACACTTGGCTGTCTTCAACCATGGAAGGTTTGTATAAATAAATGCATAAAAACACAAAAACAAAGAACATCAACAATGAGCACCTTTCGTTTTGCTGAAAGTGATATAGCTTTCTGTTACCATCAACTGATGGTAACATTTCAGGTGTGCATGCTGGGCAGCTGAAGCTGACATCACAGCACAGCTGCTCTTCCTCATCAAGAAAGCTGTGCTGCACTGCATCGCTACTGGCATAAAGACTGTATGTACAGAAATATAACAGAGGAATAAATATTTGCATCTGCTTATTGAAAAACAATATCAAAGAAATACTTCACTCACCCTAACCTAAATAGCAGGTTGCTGTTTACTATTAATGTTGATTAAAATCACTGTTTTTCCTGCTGACACTGTGAAGTTTACGTCCCCACAGGAGCAGTTTCGAAGCTTCACTGTTGGCAGAATGCGAGCTACCAAAAGAGAGAAAACCACTTAAATAGATTATTTCTAACTGGCTGTAGAAACATATGAAAACCAAAACTGAGTATCTCATGAGGAAATACCTTGTATATTAGTGCAATTTTGACCGTCCACTCTAATAATACATGTGGTTGGAGGAATGGCTTTAAAAAACATCAATAACACTTTCTCTGTTGTGGAGTGGCTGATGTTTGTGATGTAGAACATCACAGAACCATTCCTCTGGAAGACACTCTCTGCACATAGACAGGACTTTCTTTTAACAAATTAAGCAAATTTGAATAACTGAAAGTAGTACGCACTCAGATCCAGCCACTCTTGACAAAGGTAGCAGCTTCTATTTTGATATTATAGCTCAGGGTGGCTCAGTGTACTTCACTATGAGCTGACAGTTAAAAGGACATTTGTCAAATTCATGTGGTTTTATAATTATTAAAGTTCTCACACGCTCAAAGACATAAATGTCAGCCAACAAGGCATCGCTCATCAAGCTTAGCTATATAGAAAAGTACGTTATTGAGATGAGACCAAATAACAGCAGGGTGAAGACAGCAGCAAAACAGAGGATGACCAACAGTTTCTGTGTCAGTGAGACATTTCAGCTGGTATGGCCGTGCTTCTTTCCAGCGCTCAGCAGCTTTCTGCTGCCAAAAGGACTGTGACACTGCCCTACTTCTTTGAGCCTCAGGAGAAGGACATCAATCCAAAACCGCAGACAGCCTTTTCATATTCTTTTCTCCAAAGAATGCAAATAGAGTATTTGCAAGTAGTGCTGGGCGATATGGAAAAAATATTTATCATGATATGAATTATTTTATATCACGATAACGATATATATCACGATATACCACCTGACCTGTGGTCATCTGGAAAGTATGCAGTCTGTAAACAGCGAGTGGAGAGGGTGCAGTCTTTGTTTTGAGTTACTGTAAAGTATGTCGCAAATCCGGGTGCACGTAAAGCAGCACCATGTTGCAAAACCACAAGACAGTTTCTTTGTGAAAAATATCATTTTTTTATACTTTATTTTCTCTTGCATAAAGTTAAGAGCATGTATAGTGAGAAGACAACACTAATATATTTGCACAGGCTATTTAACCCTTTAAGACCTACCATAGAACCAAGTCCGCCAGAGCTTATCTTTACATTTATTTATTTTGAGTGTCTTCATAGTTTTATTTTTGAGATACACAAATTTTTATATATAAATGAAAATAAATATTATAATGCAAATTTGCAAAAAACAGCATGTGCATCAAAATAAACTATTTCCAACAGTGTAATTTGACTTCTAAGCATCCCAGAAACGATACAGAAGAGCATAAAGTCAAACATGACTTTTAAAAACACCAACATAGACTTTGAAGCTTAAAAAACTACATTTTCCGCGAAAGTGACGTCACTTCCGGTTTCGGACAGGTAATGGCGGACATGCGATAGTTGCGCTGACTTATATTCCAACATAGGAAGTGTTATGAACAGCTGATCGGATCGGCAAAGCCTGTTTCTGGAATATTATGTTTTTGTTGCTGCAAGTCTGGAATATTATTTTTTTGTTGCTGGAAGTGCTTTTTATGCAATTTTTGCAAAGCTATATGTGGAAGGAAACCGTGACCTAGGGCAAGCTAATGGAATAAGATGTAAGTACAACTCCTACGGTTTCATATGCAAAAAAAAAAAACATTATTGCACTACCTTACGTGGTTACAGTTCTACAGGGATTTAAAAAATAGTTAGGGAAAACGGAGTGTGCCTGCTCTGACCGGTTGTAAAGGGTTAATGATATATTTTATGTAATAATTTGTAAAATTCGGGTTAGAAACGATAGAAACGATAGAAGACAAATGGCACGATAGACACTTTTCTATCGTCCACACGATATATATCGTCATATCGCCCAGCACTATTTGCAAGTATTGCAAATATGAAGTAATTAACAAATTTCCCACGTATGGGACTAATAAAGGTTATCTTATGTTATCTTAATCACCTTTGTTTCTGATTATGTCACTTTTACTCATCGTGTCCCATCAGCTCTCATGGCTGAACTTTGGCTTTGAGGGTCGGGGAGGACAAAAAGCTATTAAGGACCTTTTGATTTGCAATCCAGTTCTTCTCTAAAGTATTAAGGATGAAGCAACAGCGCTCCTCTTTGCTATTCTGAAATCTGTGTTAAACACAGTGTAGAAGGTAAGTAGAAGCTTACCAGTGTTAGGTAAGTTACTTTAAATTAGTAACTTAGTTACATTAATAGTTACTTCTATCAAAAGTAACTCAGTTACTTCAAGTTACTCGTTACTTTCACAGTAACTAGTTACTAGGGAAAGTAACTTTGGATTTACTCAGAATTCTCTGGTTAATGTGTTGCTTCTGTAACTGGATACCCAGCAAGATTGCCAGTCTTCTAGCTTGCTTACTTGCCACAAGGGCATTGTGCCACCTACCAATAGAAAGGAAAAATAATGTGCACATTTCCACGAGAGAAATCCCACGCCTGGACCGTCGTTGACCGCCGCATGATTCTAGCCTGCTTTTTACATCCAACACAAAAACTGCAGTCGTGGTGCTTTCGATTGTACTCAGAACTCGGAAATTATGCCTTCTGAATAGGAAGATGTATTCAACACCAGACTGCAGATGAGCTGCATACAGAGCTGGACTGGGACAAAAAAATCGTCCCGGGCATTTTGACTAGAGACCGGCCCACCATTATAGGAAAAATCATAAAGCCTTTGAATGAAAATAAACACTGTTGTGACAGTGATGTACACTGTTCTGATGGTATATATGTATCAATCTATCAATTCTTTGTTGTAAGACTCAGATAATTCTTTTTTTAAAAGCTAGACATTTTAAATGAGAATATGAAAGAAAAGTATTTTCTTGTGCCACCCTTTCCCTGTTAATGCCCTACATGGACCCCTGGCAACACTTTGCTAGACCCGCCCCTGCACAGTTACCAGATGTCCGCTACTTAGAAAAGGATCCTGGTGTTATTTGTCTCTCAGAAACAGTTCATAACTTCAACTCATTCATGTCACCTAAAAGGTAAACCTGTTTCTCCATCACCTGTTCAGCTCTGATGATTCAGTAAGGACATCTCCTGGTTTCATCTTCATCTTTCCCTCTCACCAGATAACCAAACCCATATCATGACCAGCAGCTTTTACAGCTGTGGCTCCAGCAAACATCAGCTGATACTAGAAATTAATATTAAATAAATTCTAACAACAGCTGATCAAGCTTAAACGTGCTGCTGTTGTTTAGCGCGACATCCGCTGGTTTCCTCTTTCTGGCGCAAAGTGGGCGATAAATAAACAAGAGAGAAAAGCCGATCAGCTGATCATTGATCAGTTTCATGATTGAAGTAGCAACAGGAGAGGGAGGGGGAGAGAATGAGAGGAGAAGAGGCAGCTGTGCAGCGTAAACACAGAATAACTCCAGCTTTGTGTCTTTTTCATTGTAGCTGAAGTCCGGGACAAATTGTGTTCCTTTTCACCTCAATACCAAACGCATAATATTTTCTCTGAATACCAGAGGATTCTGTTTTTTACGGGAAGGTTGGAAACTCTAATAATTAACCTATGAACAAAATAAAGTTCAACATCAGTAACATAGCACCCACCCAGCTGTATAGAAACTTCGTCATGCTAGCTAGTACGCAGTACGAAAAAGTCAGCATAACGAAAATAAACTCCACCTAAACTTGGTTTCTATCTGACCCAGATAGACTGCAGGTCATAACTTCTTACCTGAAGTTCAGTTCACCTGACACTGGGACCGGCGGCCGCTTTGGGTCTCTCCTCTTGCCTCCCTTTTCCTTCATCCACCTGCTGGCCTCCACCACTTGCTAATGTTATTGAATCTGTGGAAGCTCCCGATAGCCACCACACGAAGTAACGAATAACGAGCCTATCTAAATCCCAGTAACGAGTAACGCGTTCCTGGTTTTGGCATAATAACTAGTTACCGTGCTCGTGCGCGTTAGTCCCAACACTGAAGCTTACACAGCACCATCAGCCATCATGCTAAATTTGCATCTTCAAAACTCAGTGCAGCCAGACTCAAACCTGATTATAAATGTTCAGGAGACACTGTTTAACGTTTAGTGTTAACTTAAATCACTCATCATTTACAGTATTACAGAGTTCGGGGTTATGGGTTAGCACTATCATGTTAGCCGTAACTTTATTAACTAGTAAGGTAATTAGTCATGACAGAAGGTAATACTTCTGTCCTAACATGGTTTTAATATGTTTGACTAGAAAATAAGCTAACATTTACAGCATGACTTTAAGCTAGCACCATAAAGAGGGTAAAAGACATTGTAATATGTAGAAATGCAGGTGAAAAGTGTTATATTAGCAGTGGTTATGCTACTCCACACAGCCACTATAACATTACTGACACTTGCTGACAGTCCATTTCTTACCTGTAAACAGCGGCTCCAGTGTGATAAAAGCTTGTGCAGAAAGTATCAGGTGAAGATTGGCCCTTCCCACTGTATG
Organism: Pelmatolapia mariae; assembly: GCF_036321145.2. Classification (NCBI taxonomy): domain Eukaryota; kingdom Metazoa; phylum Chordata; class Actinopteri; order Cichliformes; family Cichlidae; genus Pelmatolapia; species Pelmatolapia mariae. The sequence goes on along the minus strand of NC_086236.1, from coordinate 34,431,572 downwards.
GACTGATAAGATGTGAAACGGACATATATAGGGTACCTTAAAGGCCGCGTTAAAACTAAGTGTTTCCCTGAGCTTCAAATATAAATAAATATATGTTAAAAAAAAAAAAAAAAAAAGAGAGAGAAAAAGGAGGCAGCCCGGAGCTTCGTTTTTCGCTCGGCCCACCCCGCTATAGCAGACAGACTGTCAGAGACTCGAACTTCGGTCGTTAAACTCTGGAGTCTGAATGCTGGCCTCTTAACGCCGTGTACCACACAGCCGGCCAGTCATAGGCTGAAAAAAAAGGACATTTATCTTTAATTTTTTTCTTTTTCTTAAATATATATAAAGCTTCTTGTGCAATATTGTTCCACACAAATTACAAGTCAACGCCTATGTATTTTTTTGATTGGCTTTCACAAAATGGGACCCAAGCAGTTTAATGACCCAAGTTTGAGTCTCTGACGTCTGTCTGCCAGTAGAATGCAGCCTGTGATGCCTGTGTTAGACCCTGAGGAAGACAACAAGGGTGTACGATGTGCTCCGCCCTTTCATCCTACAGTTGCGTTGGAATGAGAAAGTGAGGCGTGAAAAATGCTCTCCTCCAACAAGGGCGTGCCAAGCTCCAACTTAGTGAGGTGCAGAGCGAGGCTCTGTGTCACTGAAGAGGGATCAGGGTTAGTGTTAGGGTTAGACACAAGACAAGGCTGGAACGTGGACAGAAGAGGATTTGCAGCTGTGTGGAAACACGTGGCAACTTGTGGTGTTACCTTAGACTGACTTTATGACTGATATCAGTGAGATGTTCTTTGTATTCATCCACAGGTTTAGTTGTATTCACTGTCCCTGATGACAAACATCTGGACATGGCAAAATAGAATTGCACAAGGAGTGTGTGTGTGATGTTTGGTGATGTGTCTTCATCCCTAACAATACTGATGATAATGATTCTTTTACAGAAACAGTCACTAAATGGGAAACATTGGATGATGGATTTTATTATGAGGTTTGATAAAAATGTTTCACACTGAATGACTTACTTATCAAGAGCTTGTGATGAATGAACAAATTCATTTAAGTAAAGTGTTAAAGCAGGTGAAGAACTAATGCTGTTTCACATTTCCACGTGTAATCTGATGTTTTGGGAATTTTTTCCTGAGTATAATTACTAATATTTTGCATACAAATTCTAGTCTCAGATGAAGACGAGAGGACAGTGTGTCAGAATGAACACTAAGTGTAAAATATTCCCTCTAACACTGTAGAATGATGCACATAGTGAACCTCTCTGAGTATGCAATGCTGTTGATGCTGAATGGTGTTGAATTAGAAATTTCCTTTTGGTGATTTTATTTATGATTTGATAAAATAGTCAAAGGTGGGATGTAATAGAAAATTTCTATTATTGTCATTTAAGGTATTTAAGTGCTTATGCATATCCTTAGTTGTGACACTGTAATAGACTGTTCAGTGAAAGTTTCTAAAACTAGATGAACATATTTCAGCCTGAGCAGTTGGAGAAGACAACTCTCTGTACAGGTGCTGATAACGCCAAGGGAACAAAACAGCATTCCCATTGTTCCGTTAGGTTCCGTAGGTTTCATAGCGAGGTGCGTGATGTGTGGTATGATCAGTTTGTAACGTCCTCCCTCTTCCTTGGAATGCCTAAAGGAGTGGGAGCAGCACTTGTGTTTCAGAAGGCTCATTACTATGAACCTGTGATGTTTTGATGTGTGTGTCCGTTCTCCTGCGCCCAGTAATAAATAGCTTGACCACAGCTCTTTCCGTGTTGCAGACTTTATTTACAAAAATTCTCCGACAATCCGTATGCAATTAACTTTTCTTTTCCATTTTAAGGATGTGGATCTTGGTGCAAGCAGAGAAACGAGGCAGCTGACTTTGGGAGTCTATGTTGTGAGAGATGAAGGAGCAGACTCTGCAGATTCACCTGAGGACATTGGTGTCATCATAGAAGGATGCACTGTGCTGCAAGTGCTTAGTGATGTGGCAAAGAGGTGTGCGCTCCTGCTTGGACTAATCTACAGTCTAAATCTGAGCTACTCAAAGCACCTGAAATACACATTTGAATTTCTTCAGAAGGTGCTGATGGAGTTGGATGGGAACAACCGACCCATGAAGGTGCAGGTTCTGAAAAACAAACCGCTTGAGTGAAACAGCCTGCAATGAACTACAGAGGACTGAATTGGTTTCAAGGTTCTTGAACCCTTCTCTTTGCACTTCATAAACTGTTCAATTTGAATTGCCACAAGAACTTCTGCGAGGCCTTTCACTTTTCAGTGTTGTTTGTTCTTGTTGAACTTTTAGCAGCATCCAGCTACACTGAAAAAAACTGGTCCTAACTTTGGACTTCAGTTTAAGATCTGAAGGAAAGGTTTCTTCTAAATATGGACAAAAATGCCACTGAAGTCATTTCTAACTGCTGTTTACAGGACTGTACTGTGAGCTTTTCATTGTAACCCAAGCAAGTTTACATTACTTAAGTCACGTGAATGTTAAAAATGTTGGAATCACAATACTTCCCAGTTTCTCAAATAATTTCAGTTTGACATGACATTCTGTATCTTAATTGTCTTCCTGCACTTAAATGTACTTGGATATATGAGAAGATAGTTTTGTTTAGGAACCAAGGCCATACATGCCAACCGTCCCAAATTTCAGTGCCCCTCCCGAAAATCTCCTGAAGCCACCATTCTCCCAAATTTCTCCCGATTTTCCACCGGGACAACAAAAATGAAAACCCATATCCCAGAATTCAAAGCGCGGCGCAGCCAATTCCAGTTTCCAACAATGGCGGCCGCTACTTAGTTTTAATATTACTCTTCTTACTCTTTCTGGGTCGCAAAATAAACTTTTCGCATATTTTCAGGCGAGAATGTAGCTGTGTAAACGTTTCTTGTCAGCATCGCATGCTCAGGGAAGCTGAGTGAAAACTTCAGCAAACGTTTTAATAGCTTCAGCTTTGGACAGCAGCTCACCATGTTCATAAAGAACCCATTTCTCATCACTGATGTCAGAGGGTTCTCAAAGGAAGTCACACAGCACTTCAAGTGGGCAAATGCTGGGCCTCTTCAAATGCAACTGGTTGATCTCCAAGCAGCTGTGGCCCTGAAAGAGCAGTTTGGAAGAACTGAACATGGCACTTTCTGGCTCCAAATGGTCTCTGAGACAGCTTTCCCAAATCTGAGGAAAGTAGCCCTGTACATCTTGACCATGTTTGGCTCCACATACAGCTGTGAGGCAGCTTTCTCCACAGTGAACATAATAAAAACTAAATATCGTTCCAGGCTCACCAATGAGCACCTACACATGTGTATGAGAATGGCCCTGACACCATTCCAGTCCAGATTTGAAATCCTGGTAGGGCAAACTAAAGCTCAATTCTCTCACTGAACAACAGAAAGTGGAGAAATGGAATATAATGGGGAAAGAAAGAGAAACGGTAAAATTGTTAAGATGTTTTGATGTTATCTGTTGAAAATTTATTGAGACTGTTAAATCGAGAGGTAAAAGGGAAAGAAAAAGAGAAACTCAAGCTGCTGCTATTTTTTTCTGAAATTAAGCACTTCGTTTTAAGATGCACAATTTAGCCATTTTATTTATTTTCTCTAATTCATTTTAAACTGCAGCCCTATATCTAATGTAGGCCTACTGTGTGTTTCACTGTTAACAATAAATTTTGTTGAAATGTTTTTAACTTGTATTTTCATTGATTTGACAGTTTATTGTTCATACATACGTATTGATAAAAGAAAATAGGCTCCTTCTCTATCACAATCATAACACAAGTTAGACATTACGATGTCCCGGACCTCTGCTTGAGAAGATTTTCTCCAACTGGACCTCCTCAAATCTTAGTTTAATACCCCTGATCTAGAAGCATTTGTTATGAAGCGCTGTTTCCTCTCCTACACTGTTGCTGTGAACTACCTCTTTGGGGTTTTTTGGTTTTTATCCCGGTTTAATGTTTGAGAGCCAAATGTAGCACAGCACAAGTCACTTTTATTCTTTCATTTTGTGTATTTTGTTTTGATCACTGGACAACAATTTGCACAGAATGTAAACCTGAAGGGTCAAAGATTATGTTCATGTTTTATGCCATGTACAGCGGTCCCTCGCTATAACGCGGTGCACCTTTCGTGGCCTCGCTGTTTCCCGGATTTTTTTGGTGTGCAATTTTGCATGTTTTTTTTTCTTTAACAGCGCATTGTGTTCTGCGTCCTGATTGGCTGTAGACCACTGTCAATCAGTCTCCTCCGTGCCGTGTCTCCTGTACAGTACAGAATCACTACATCGATCGCTACAGTGTGACTCTGAAGTGCTGTACTGTATGTTTGTATGTTTGCAACAAACACAACAATGTTGATGAAGCGTTTTGCATCGTCAAAGGCAGCTGCGGTAGCACCCAAAAGACAGAGGAAGATGCTAACCATGGCACAAAAAGTTGGACTTCTGGACATGCTAAAGGAAGGTAGAAGTTACTGTATTTTTTTGACCATACGGCGCACCGGATTATAAGGCGCATTAAATGAAACAAAACAGTCAGATAAGTCAAACTTTAGTCAGCTCATTCTTCTTGCTTCCTCTACTTCCATACCAATGTTAATGTTGAGTTCTCTCGCAGCTGCTCTATTCCCATGTTCTGAACCTGAAAACTGGGTTTGATCTTTGGTTTCATTCTATAATACTGGACTTATATTTCTACAAAGGTTTGAACTTTGAGAGTTTAAACAAGAGAGAAAAGTGTGAAAATGTTCATGACTGTTTGAGAAAAGTGCATAAAGTGTCTAGTGAGGGGTTTTACAGCCTTAAAATATGTAAAATAATTGTAAAAATAAAGTTGGCTTCTTCGTGGATTTCACCTATCGTGGGTTATTTTTAGAAGGTAACACCTGCGATAAACGAGGGACCTCTGTACTGTAAAAAGTAATGAGCAGCCTTTTTTTGTTGTTTGTATGAACCTGATGCCATGTTTGTATACAAGTTGTGCAAAACAGAACATTTAATTTCAGAGTATGTTCAGTATAACTTGATTCATACAGTTACAATACTTTGATATGAATGTTAGTGCATTTAATACTTATATCCATTTGAACTGAATAAGTCACACAAAGAGGAAAAAATCTTGTCAAATTATTGCAATTAATTGGATTTTAACAAACATGAATAGAAATGCACCAGCTTTTCATACAACAGTATGCTTTTTTGCACTGTTTGTTACTGTCTTTTACTTTGAAGTGTTGAAAGCTCAAAGTTTGCTTCAATACGCTTTACCTGAAAGTTTTCTGTTAAGTCAGGTTAAATGAACAAACTTGTGTTCCATTTATTTAATTTACAAACTTCAATAGAGTAAGTTGCAATTCTGCTAAAGTGATTTAATCCTATAGTTTCAGTAGAGCTTGTTTTGGTTCAGTAGATTTTATTTTGTCTGGTCAGTTTAAGTGAAGTTAATGTTAGTTAGATCAGCATTATGATATTCAGCCAATACAACATAATTATTTTGATTTGCATGTAATTATCCAAATGTTATTAGAAGTACTTTAGATTTCTTGTTCAAATTAAATGTATTATATAATTTATATTTCAGTAACGCAGTTGTGTGGGACCGGTTGACATAACTGGGTTGAGTAAATACAACATTGTATTTCTTAGAGTGTACTTGTTGATCCTGGAGTATTTCAAAGTAGAATGGGAGGCAGAGCCTTCAGCTTTCAGGCCCCTCTTCTGTGGAACCAGCTTCCAGTTTGGATTCAGGAGACAGACAGTCTTTTTGCTAAAGCATATAGTTAGGGCTCGATCAGGTGACCCTGAATCCTCCCTTAGTTATGCTGCAATAGGTGTCGACTCCTGGGGGATTCCTATGATACTGGAGTATTTCTTCTTCAGTCACCTTTCTCAGTTTCACTCTCTCTGAATATAATTATTAGTTGTTATTAATCTCTGGCTCTCTTCCCCAGCGTGTCTTTGTCCTGTCTTTAAAAAAGCACCTTCATGGAATTGTTTTGATTTGGTGCAATAGAAATGAAACTGATTGCTGAGATGCTGTAGTACTGTCGCTTTTTAAACAGTAACCCTAACCACTGCTCATTTTGTCCATACTTTCTACAGACATGTATTGGGCCACCTACACATTACAGCTACAGGAGATTTATGATGTCACGTTCTTTATCCGCCCACCCATTTGCAGCTTTAATGGCTTCCATTTGTCAGACAAAGTTTTTTCTACAAGTTTTTTTTAACATGTCTGTGGATTTTTTCTCTTTTTTTTTGTGCCCATTCATCCAGAAGAGCATTTGTTAGGTCAGACACCGATGTTGGACGTTTGCAATCTCCATTCTGGTTCATCACAATGGTGATCTAGGAGTTAAGATCAGGGCTCAAAGCAAGCCACTCTGCTTCTATGCCAGACACATTCAATCATGTCTTTATGGACCAAGTTTGTGCATTAGGTCACAGTCGTGCTGGAAGGGAAAAAGACCCTCCCTAAACTGTTCTCACAATGTTTTAAGCACAGACTGGTCCAAAATGTCTTGGTAACCTGAAACGTTAAGATTTCCTTTCACTGGAACCACAAGACCCAGGCCAAAGTCAGAGGAGAAATAAATTAATACTATTAAAAACCTTTAGCTTTCAACTCCTAAAACCGATGCAGGTTTAATACTAACCTAAAATTCTGGAACATAGACCAAATGACATCAAAAATATCATTTCAGCGACACACGTGACAAACTGTGCCAATCAATGGGCATAGTTGTAGTTCTTCAAGGTTTGTGAGGGCATTCGGATTCATTTCCAGTTGTCAGCTGTAGAAAGGCCTCATAAAGCTCTAATTAGCTTCATTGTGTGGCTAGACAACGACAACAACAACAAAGTAATCGTTATATAGCGTTTATTCTGAAGAACATATGGCTATGGATACTGCTGACTAATAGTAGTAATAGTAATTGACAGCTTCCAGTCAGTGGGTCCTTTGTTCTCTGATGCTTACATCTTCAAGCGCCATAACCAAGGTTCTATATTAAAATGGTGGCTTTTCATTGGCGTTAACTTTAGACATCACATTTATAAGGCTCTTTAAAATGTCATTTATTAAACTTTTCTCTTACCTGAAATCAATAAGTTATCTTAATTCAATGCAGATTATCACAAATTTCATACAGTATATTAATATGTAGTTAACATGTAGCTATCGAAATTGTGTTTTAATGACTTCGTAGGTACGCATAACAACAAAAATGATCATATTTGGCAAATGTTTTTTATGAAAGATAACAAAATTGAAATACAAAACATTTATATGTCACAACGCTGTGTGCCGCTGTAATGGACATGGAACTGAAGTTGAAAAGCTCAACATAAGAAAACGCTGGGAAACAAACAAACAAACAAAAAACTTCACTTTATACTTTCCATATTTATTGATTGATCTGGAGCGAGTCCTTTGTCTCCCAGGAAACTCTTCACCACTGAAAACAGAATGGGAAAAAATGAAGTTCCCCTCAAAGACACAACATAATAAAACATGTCTTTTAATTTCTCCCACAGTCAAAGCACATGCCTGCTTGCTTGATGACTCATTTGGAAAATGGATGTGAGGTAGAGAAAATGTCCAGAGTGTATAGAATAAATGTGATTACATTTGATCTGTACTCTAATACTCTCTATCTCTATGTATATGTGTGTTACATCTTTATTTCCCAAACATATCCCATATTTGTCAAATATCACAAGTTTGTTTTCCAATATGGGATTAAAAACAAAACAAAAACAACAACAACAACAACAAAAAAAAACATGTCCCTTCTCTGTAATCCTCGACTGTTTTATGGTAAGCACCTGGCACATATTGGTCAGCAGACTTAATGTTGATGATGTCATTTCCTGGTTCAGTGGGGCAGCAGGTGACCTTGCAGGTGCCATCTTCCTGGTCCTCAGTGATTGTGTCCACTTAAGTGGGTCCTTCAATGGAAAGGCTCAAGCCACCGTAGCCTAATATAAGAAAGATGAGACTGACAAATGTTTTATTTGAATGATTAAAAAATAAAAAAAATAAAAAAATCACAGTAGCTATACTTTCACTGAGCATATACCTGCATGATGAGTGTCAATGTAGAACTCTGTAGGTTCAAAAGTCCTGGCCTCGGTCAGCCCCGGTCCACTCACACGCACACGGTTTGCATCACCAATCTCTGACTGCTTGCTCATAACAGCGATTGGGCTGCTGGGAACATGACGACCATTCTTCTTGATGTTAAAAACTCTGCAGACTTTTCAGCCTGCAGAGTTCATCATTCACACTCGTGATGCAGGTATATGCTCAGTGAAAGCATAGATAGTGTGATATTTTTCTTTTTAAACATTCAAATAGAATATTTGTCAGTCTCATCTTGTTATATTAGGCTTCAGTGGCTTGAGCCATTCCATTGAAGGACCCAGTTACGTGGGCATTAACACTGAGGACCAGGAGGATGGCTGGTGACACGATGTGTTGCTTTTTGAGGCCTTTTAGCCTGTTTCACTTTGTCAGACAGGTTCTATTTAACTGATTTCCTGATTCACAAGTCTGCAATTAATCAGGCCTGAGTGTGTTTAGTAACACTGAACTGAAGTTTCCAACATTGGTTAATCACAGTTAACTCGTGATTTAACAAGAGGGGCAATTTGTTTTTACACAGGACCAGGGAGGTTTGGATAATCTTTCTCCCTAATCTATGAAATCATCATTTCAAAACTGCATTTTGTATTAACTTATGTTATCTGTGTCTAATATTAACATTTGTCTGATGATCTGAAACATGTAAGTGTGATAAATATGCAAAACACTAGGAAATCAGGAAGGGGGCAAAGACCTTTTCACATCACTGTAGATGTGATTACAGAATACCTTTTACATCCTGGATTACAATACCATATCCATCAACGGCAGATACTGGTCTCCATGACACACAGATACTGGAGTGGTCTGACCTGACCACACTCGCACTGCTTACCTGCAAAGTGGCTAGAGAGACAGAAAAAAGCACTTGAGCTGTCTTGGCATCTTTCCCTTGTTTGACTCACCAGTTTTGCCCTGAGCTGAGCTCAATTACACAATGAAGTTCATTTACGTACAGGTTATTGTATTAGTAATGCTATATTATACATAGAGACAGAATATGACACGAAGGGCTACTGACCACAGAAAAGTAAAAGGTAACTGGGCCTAAAGACTAACGGGAGAGAAACAAGCTTTCTGTGATTCTATGATTTTTATTTCTGTGTTTTTGTGGTAATCTTGGATATCTTAGGTTGTCTCATTACTGTCATATATATCCTATCATTAAAACATTGGCTTCTAACAACTAACAGTGTCTCGAAAATAATTTAATAAATAAACAAATAATATACTAAAAAAATAAAAAAGGATGATTGACTCAAATGCATGACTTTTAACTTGTCTATTTTTTAGGCTGAACACTAGTGCTAATGTGATTAGGTAAATGGTTTCAGGCTCTCCCCTCCTATGTTTGAGAAATGCTCAGGATCAGAAAATGTGTGACTCACAGGTGCTATAGCGTACGGCCACAGCTTCACTCTGAGCTCCATCTCCATAGAGTGCAGACAGTGATATCTGATACTCCTTAAGACACAGGACAACAGTTTATTGAGATATTGTATTTTTTTATTTCATAATATGTACTCCAACAACCCAATAGTTCTTCCCCACCTGCCTCAGGTCGCCTCCACTTAGGGAGATCCACTTAATGAGGTGAGAAACATCATCATCATCTGCAGCTTCCCAGCGCACCGTGATGTCACTGTCTGAGAAATTAGTTACCCTAAGGTCTGAAGGAGGAGGCACCTTCACTAGAAGAAAAGAATAATGTGTATGGGATTTTTTTTTAAATGGGAAAGCTACATTTTTATATCTTTCATTATTAATAACATTTACAGTACTGTGCAAAAGTCATGAGCCAGACGCTGAAGTATTTCTATGGACATTATCTGGTTTTTCCAATCCTTTTTAATCCAGTTCTTGTACCTGACCGTTTTCTGAGTAATGTTTTTGTTTGTTTGTTTGTTTGTTTGTTTGTTTGTTTGTTTGTTTGTTTGTTTGTTTGTGTAAACACTTTTTTTGTTTGTTTGTGTAAACACTTTGCACTGACCATTATTGGAGAATTAAAAAGCACCTAATTCAAGGAATATGTGTACACATAACAGAAAACTTGGGAAAGAACCAATTTTAAATCTTTAAGTACTTTGTTACTAGCGGCCTGTCACAAAAACACATTTTGTATAGTGTTTTTTTTTTTTTTATCTTGTTAATAAAATGTATACAAATGTGTGTGATTAATCACAATGTGTTAGTGTGTAATCACCCTGAGACATGCATGCCTGTCTGTAAGAGTCAGATCTAAAGCCACTTCTGATTTGGAGATGCAGCCTGCAGATTCTGTCCAGATTATCCCAGCTCTCCTCACTATATATCCAGGCTTCACTTATCAAATCTGTAAAATTCAAGGCTGGTCCTTAAAAGTTCCCAACAATGAAAAAACTGCATAGCCACACAAGTCCCAGCGTTTCCCACCGCAGCAGCTGTGAAACGAAAGAGGAGAAAGGATGAATGAGTCTTTGCTTATCGGCTCTCCGCTCTCCCCCAAGCTGGCGTTGTTCTTGGTAGCCATGACAACAGAGATAGTCCCAGCTTTATAAATACAGGCCCCAACACCCCGAAAAAGAAAAGAAAAAAAAAACTGGGATTCCCTGCGCAGACCAGGAATCCCCCTAGCAGACTGAAGCTACAGAGAGGATTTGAAGTGAGTGAGTGAGTGTGTGAGTGAGTGTGTGAGTGATCGAGCGAGACTCGAACCGGCGCCTGTCTGTGCTTCAATCTGCCAGGGGCCGGCAAGTGCTCTGCGCCACCTGCCGGCCGTGGAAGTCGTACAAATTTGGTATATTTGACTTCTCTGAATATAAATTATTTTTGAAAAGGAAAAATAATAATTTTAATGTGAGGCAAAACATGTATGGTGCTCGATAAAGATGACACGCCGACTCACTTCTTCTTCTTCTTCTTTTTTGCAAAGTTTTTTTTCATATTAAACCAGTGTCAGTGACGTCATTCTACGCGACTACCACAGGAAAGGAAAAGCCTGAATCTGTACATCTTTTTCTTTTATTTTTGTTGTCTAAAACACAAAAATCGCGAAACAGTCAGCTCACAAAGTTGCAGGTTGGTGGCAATTTGGCAGAACAGCCAATGACTTAAAACATTTAAGTGCATATATCTTGCCACAAGACATGTGCGCTAAGCTAGCTAAATCAGTTTCTGTTAGCAAATCAAGTTCAAGCTCCTCACATATCATCATCCAGGGTACAGTCATATGCTCATGAGGAGATCCCACGCAGGTAACACTACGGCAGTGTAACAAGTTAAATATGCACACATTTTAAGCTATTTCCTAATATCTAACCATTATGATAAATGTTTGCCTGCAACCGACAGAGCCAACACAAATGTCATTGAAAAAACAAAACCCTGTGATAACATGTTTCTGTTTTTCTAGAATAGAAGAACCACAATTTAAAAAGCCAGTAGTAATAAATCTTTGTTGTTACTGCATGATTAGAATGAAGTACCTGAAGTCTGGCTGGAATAAGAAGTGGTAATCTGTGTACTGTGCGAGTGATCTGCATAATTCACCTCATCTGTTTGGATGGCAGAAGTCGGCTAACTACACAGCTAATTTCATCAGGCTGCTAATGAAACATCTAAAATGATAGATGGTTAACTACACAACGGAAGTAACAGCATTACAATCACTTGATTTAATTACATTTTTCCCCCCAAACTTTTGATCCAAATTAGCAAAGTACTGCAGCCATCTGAACCTTCTAGGTGTTACATGTTACAGTGTTCCACTCTGGCCAGCTTTGAAAATGGAAAACTCTTTGCGTGGTTTACTCGGTTCTGTAAATAAGGCTCCTTTCATTTGTGAGACTGTATTCCACAGCCAGTTGTCTTCTCTCCCTTTTGGTCCGCCCTTACAAGGTGAAGGTGCTGCCCACCCATGATACCAGCAAGGTGCGTGCAAGTGGATCCGGCCTTAACACCACTGGAGTGCCCACCTCTCTGCCAGTGAAGGTCACCATTGATGCCAAAGATGCAGGTGAGGGACTGCTGGCAGTGCAGATCACTGTGAGTGCATGAACATGGACCACACAATAATGTATTCAAAGCATTGATATTTAGGTAACAGTTTTTGTTTTCTCCTGAAGGACCCAGAGGGGAAGCCCAAGAAGCAAATATCTGTGACAGCCATGATGGGACCTACCTGGTGTCTTATGTGCCAGACATGACTGACAGATACACCACTCTCATTAAGTACGGAGGAGACGAGATCCCTTATTCACCCTACTGAATCAGGGCCCTGCCCACCGGAGATGCCAGCAAGTGCACTGTCACTGAATGTTGTCCAGTGGCCAGGTAGGACTCACTTCCTTGGTTGCTCATACACTTTTAGTTTTCTTTGAAAACGGCCCTTTAAGTCACTTGATCCATGACTTGAGTAAGCACTGTCCATTTGTTCATTTGATAGTTATTGTAGAAACAATAAGAAATGATGCTTTAGTTTTTTTGTAAATTATAGTCAAACATACAATAAACTGAGGTGTTCCCTTTGGTTAACAGAGCAATGTGATTATAAAAGTGGACAAAGCACATCGAGTTACCACAAATATCTTTGTATATTACGCAGTGGGGCAAAAAATGAGGTGACCAAATACTTATTTTCCACCATAATTTGCAAATCAATTCTTTAAAACTCAGACAAGTTAGAGGTATACCTATGATGAAAATTACAGGCCTCTCTCATCTTTTTAAGTGGGAGAACTTGCACAATTGGCTGACTAAATACTTTTTTGCCCCACTGTATTTGATCCTGTGTCCCTCAATACTATTTAATATCTAAATGCTTGATTCATCATATTATAACAAATGTGCTGTTGTAGCTACTGACAGTGAGTTTAATTACATTTTTTCCATCTACCAAAGAGAAATAATATCTCTTAGTGGCAGGTGGATCACACGTTGATTTTAACACTTTGCGTATGACTGGGTAGGATGAGCATTTTATAAGCGCTTGTGTGATTTTTGTTTATGTAAGGAAATACATCAGTTTCCCTTGTATTTTAAATTTGAGTGAAGATCCTAAATTGGCCCCCACTCTTGACTTTGAGAAAGGCTAATCTGTGCTACCCCCACATGAGCACAGTGAGAAATAATACAGGCTTTCACTCAGGAGCAGGAAGGCTAAAGGCTGTTTAATGTCTGATCTAACTGTGTCAGACATGTGCGTTCTCACGTGCATGGACAATATCTTGAAAACTTCCGAGCTGCAGTGCATGTGTAAAAGTGGTTAGAAAGCAGTGCATTAACACGTGTTTTGTCTCTTTGCGTAGCTGCTCAGTCCATCCAGACTCCCCTCCATATGCAACAGTGATACCAGCAACTCAAATACAAGCTCTCTCCAAGTGATTCCTTCATCATCAACATCTGCATCCACGATCCATTAGCTCAACAGCAACATCTGTCAGCTGTGCATCCAACTCGAGGGCATCGCCTGCTGTGCTCAGGCTCTGGGCCGCAATTTCTGTCCCTTGTTGATAGCCTCGCTGTATCCTGTGCTGGAGAAAGCTGGTGAGGAGACGCTGCTGGTCAGGCGGCGCTGAGCTCCATGAGGGACATCAGTAAGGCCTGTGGATACACTTCCCTCAAGGAACTGATCAATGACAACTCTGACTACCTGCTTAATGACATATCACTCAACCTTCAGAGGCTCAGCCAGCATCCACAGGTAGTTATGACCTGTTTTTGCTTTTAGCCCAAAATGGAGACAGAAATGACTGCTGGAGGGTTTACCTGATTTCCTTCTTTGTCTGCTTAAGCCTGTGCTGCCCAGAGCTTGTACTGTATTTCACTGTAATCCTGTCTTGTTGGCCATAAAAACAAACAAGAAAAAACCCACAAATATTTCAAAAAATGTAGTGTTTTGTTTGTTTGTCACTGAATAGTGTTGGAATAAAGTGTGAAAATTGTGAAGGATTAAAATATTCCAAGAGCTCAAATTACTTCACCAAAACATGTTTCATTCATATTTTATCAACACAAATTGCACAGGTTTATTGAATATGAATAACTTGTGTTAATTCAACTCAATTGTTTAAGCTCGTGCCAAAGCAAAACATCTGTGTGCAACCAATGTCCACTATTGAACTAAGTAAACTCACCATGTTTTTTTTTCAGTGCATAATCACATTTAGTGTAATAAACTATTAAAGCAGAATTACATATTAGGATTTAGCCAAGTGTTAGGATGTAATGCAGAGTAGTATTTCTAGTAGGCTTGTTTTGATATGCCTGTTTTCATTTTATTTTCTAAATTTTAAAGAAGGCTTTAGAAAGGTCAAAATAAATCTTCTGTAAGGGAGTATCAGCTATTCTAGTAGAATTTATTTTACCAATGCAAGGGTGCATTAGTACCTTGTAATACAACATATCTATTTCATAAAGGGCGAACACAAATTTCCAAAGAGACTTCCTGGCAGCTGCCATTTTAAGTATAACCTCTGGTACGGGTACATTCAGTTTGCAGCAGCTATACAACAGTGGCCTCTAGAGGTGTTTACACACTATGACCAAATCAGACAATGCAACACAACACGCAGGTCGCCCCAATGAATTGATTAAGCTGGTAGCAGTGACTTGTTAACTTATCATTTGTCATGCATATCTCCCATGAATGATATGAAATCATTTAGAGACATAACATTGACATCACAAAGTAGAAGCTGCAATCAGTTTTTAGGAAAGTGAGTTTAATAAGAGTAGGTAAAATAATGCAGTAATTTCTTAGATTTTATAATCCCTTTATAAATCATGTTGGCTACAGCCTATTTAGCAGTGCAACAAGAGCATTAGACAAACAAACAAACAAACAAAAACAAAAAAGTTAGTACCCAGGGATAAAAATGTTGTATATGAAAGGGAAACCTAATGGACAGATGTGATGCCTGAACAGTGGTGGCTTTAAGTGATGTATCAACTCAAACATGCATCCATCGTCTATGTCACATAAGTACGATGATCGGTGGTGATTGTTGGCGCTGCTTTGGAAGCAGAAACTGTTGGTTTGAAAGCCTTTAGTGTCTCCTTGTGGCGGGACTCTTATACTGCACTGTAAGATGTCGAGCAGTGTCAGCCGTATGCTAGAAAGTGATACATTAAAATTTCTGGGGTCACCATGAAGAGCTTACTTCCTTTCTTAGTCAGTGTGTAAAATGTGGTACTTAACAGATTGAAAAGAAAAATGATGGCACCCTTGTAGTTCACACAAGTGGTGATGACTCAGGGTTTTAATTTGTAAGGTTTGAATTTTGAGCCATCATAAATTTTAAAACAGGAAAGTTTACTATTTAACATATGTTAAGTCAAAGCTAATATAGCTGCTCATATATAGCTACTTATAATTTGAAGACCAATGAGTAGACTTCCCAGAATGGAAACAGCACTCTTTGTGTGGTTTGAGAAAACAGTCAAGTTGTTAAGAACTATGACTGAGAAGAATCCGCCTGTGTACAGCAGCAGGCTGCCTTCCTAGGATTTGGATATCCTCCGTGCGCTCGTCTCTGCATTATGTGCATTACCTCTCTTGGAACTGTAGAATTAAAGAAATTAGTTTACTGCTGAACTGTATATAACCATCATCCTTATCATTACATTAATTATCATTTCATCAAAGCATTTATTGAAGCTGTCGGCATTATGTTATAATTTGTATTACAGGGGTTATCATAATCAAATATTAACATGTTTATGACAGGTGCAGTTATAACCACTTTAAATCGTTGAGGTAAATCTATCATCTTAAAAGCTTATAGTTACAGGTGACACCAGGAGGACAAGTCCATGGGGACCTCAAAGGCCTGAGATCATCACCATATTTGGATGGATGCCAGAAAGGGGAACTTCTGTGTCAGCAGTTATCTCTTAAAATTGATCAGTGTCTGTAAAAGAGGCAAATAATGTTCTGTACATGCAAATTATGTGACTGTAAACGCAAGAAGGGGCGTTACAATACCCTGATGTTATAAAAGCAATCTAGAGTGTATTTTGGGCAGAGATGTACAACTGATGTTTTGCAGTTTACACCTCTCCACGCTGCGTGCATTCATTAAAATCAATTGTTTGACCGACCTCTTCTGGACCATCATTGTTTCACTCTCGTCCTCAATTTCGGACCCGTAACAGAACGTTAAAACCACAGCAGCTTTTTATACTTTTTTTCATTCACTATCAGCTTACACGTAAAGTCTACTCTGAAGAAGATTATTCAAAACATGCAACACAGTCACCAATCCCAGCAAATTCGCCCCTAAGTCCGACTGTACAATACAGAAAATAAAAGAGCTACATCTCAAACTCTACAGGCTTCAGTTAGCATGTTAAATGTGAAAGATCAGTTAGAAAAAGACTGAACAACAACGGCCTGAGTTGAGCAATTAACCAAATTGACAAACATTGCTCTAAATAATACTCCCCTAATCCAAGTAGTCACCCAAACCTGGACGTGGATTTAGAGGCCTGAGGGCCATCTCACACATTTATTCAGAATAAAACAAGTTTAAATTAAAATTAAACAAATCAAAATCTTATGGACGTATCCCTTTTACATGTTGATAAAATGTTTAGGATGACATGGAGATATAACACTCATGCACCCTGAAAAAGGTCTAAATATGTATCAAAGGGACATCAGTGGATTTCTATGGGGCAAACGTACTTAAACCAGCCACTGTGACCATTGCGGCAGAGCAGAATGAATGATACTGATGGGGACTGTGAGGGTTTGTAGTTAAATTCCTGCTCTTACAGGATCAGTGAGTGTCTGTTTAACTCTCTGGGGTCCAGGGTATAATTGGCCGTTTTTGACTACTTTTGATTTTACCTCTATATTTCACCTTTAAAATATGCTTTTCTTGTCTTGTTTGGGATCATTATTTTCAGCACAACCTCAAATATCTGAAATTTGAGTTATTTTTTCATTTTGGTATACTATATTAGCACAGTTGATCTAAATTCAGACGGAAAATTCAAAATCCGAGTAGAAAAAAGTTATATTTGTTACTGTAAAACCCACAAACATGTTTAACGAATCATTTTCATAACTTGAAATGTAAATATAAATTGTACATTGCTGAAAATGATGCACAAGTTTCGCAAACAACAAAGTTATATGGTACTATTTACCTAAAAATGCAGCCAAGGCCTCAGGCATTTTTTATATAACCATTTAAATCTATTTACAGAACAATCAGGTGTGCTGCATCAAATAAGAAGGCACACAAATTATTTGTGCCAGTCCAAAAAATGTAGTTTGTGTTCAGTATAAGACAGAGGAGAACACCACAGGCCTAAACCCCGCAGGTCTGACAGCAGGAGGTGCATCAGTCCAGTTTTCCATGTGGGAACAGCGTTTACACTGGAATCTGCCTTTGACGGCTTTTTTAGAGCAAATCTGAAATTCAGCAGTCTAACTGATACACAATACAAAACAATAACTACACAACAAACTAACTAAAGCCTCCAAACAAGCTAAACGTCACTAATGTCTCACATGAAAACTTACTCTCTCTCTCTCTCTCTTTCGCTCGCCCGCTTTCCGTCGCGGGTGTCACTCCTAAAAACTTCCCCTTCTCCCTAAACAACCAAGTGCCACATGTTGCCATATCATTTTTTTGATTGGCTGACATGGTAAACTCTAACACTAATAGGGAAGGGGTGTTTTTTCTTTTTCTTTTTTCACTCGCAAGCGGAGAGTGTTTGCTAGCGCTGTCTGTAGAAAAGCCGTTTTTACCGTTCTTCCCGCTGTAAACACCGCTGTTTTGTTCAGAAAAAAGCATCGCGTGCATTTTTTATCATAACTCTGGTTTTACGTGGCCCTCCGACACAATTCAAAAACTGCTATATAGTTTGAAGTCCGCACTTTTGACCCAAGTTGAAATGGAGACTCTGACTCGCTGCATCTTGTAGCTGTGTCGTCTTAACCCTCTGGGCTCTATCCTGGCCATTTGTGGCCACTTCACTTTTCTTTTTTCAACCATTTTTGTTCTGTTAATGCAAATGGAATGAAACTGCACAAAGGTGTGTATTTTTTTTCAGCTTTTCAAATTTTCAACATCAGCTCCATAATAATGTTAATAATTTACACTATACACCAAATTGTTCCTCTTGACTCTATCGTGGCCATTTTTGGCCAGTTGAAACCCATCATAACCACCTTTTTTGATTCCTTGTTATTGGCAGTAATATATCATGCAATTTAGGTAAAATTGCTTTTATTCTAACCTCAACACATGAAAATTGTAGTTTTTAATGTCTTTTTTTTTTGTTTGTTTTTTTGTTTTTTTTTACCAAATTACACCATTTACCCATTTTTGGCCAAGCAAGCAATTTCATGTAATATTCTTAGTTTTCTGTAGGGGCATTTGATGGCTTACTGCACTCCAATGGACCAAAAGAATGACACAATTTTGATTCAGGTTTGATCTTAAATATGTTAGACAAAGGTTTGTGTTTGTGCATGAAAAAAAGTGCCAGTGTGAAATTGCAGCACAACTTTGCATTTGCAAGAGAGAAAAATAAATTATGTTGCCATACGTCCAAGTTCATGTGAATGTCTCTTGATGCAAGCTATTGAGCTTTGAGCATCCTGGGGAATTTTAGCTTTGATGTTCATAATGAAAGCACCTCTAGCTTTGTTCTTTTCATTAAAAAAAAATGCACACCCAAATATCTACTCTCCCAAGAAAAAAAAGAGAAAGAACTCACAGGACACTTTGCAAAGTTCAAAGCTGCAGCTGTAGCATAAACAACAACAAACTGGCACTGTTTGTAATTCTGTCCTGGGGTTTATACAGGTGCAGTCATTGGTAAAGCTATAAATAAACCCAGCAGCTTCAAGATCATTTTTGCTCTGGCAAGATGGCAAGACGGTCTTATTCAGTGCTTCAAGACTTGACTATGTGATGTGCTCAGAAAGCGAAGATGACGAGAAATCCTCTGCATCTGAAGAAGAGGCATCTTCTTCAGTCTCCTCAGAGAATGACAGCATTACTACCAGTGATGAGGATTACCATCCAGTGCCTGATTCCTCTTCAGCAAATGAGGATGATACAGAGACAGCAGTCGAGGCAGAGCGGCTGATGGCAGAGAAGGTAGGAGAAGTGGCAGAGGCCGAGGAGCCGGTGCCTGAGTGGATGTCTCGTTCTGGGAAAATTGAGTGGTTTTCCACTGCTGAGGAGACCATACACTACAATCCAGTACCCACTGGTATCACTCCAGGGCCCACCCTGTATGCAGTTGCCCGCATTAGCACCCTGAGATCTGCATTTGACCTGTTTGTGACAGAAGAGATCATTCAGCTACTGTGCACCCACACAAACCTGCATGGGAGGCTAAAGTGTGAGGATTGGAGGGATGTGGATGAAGTGGAGATGAGAGCCTACATTGGAATTTTGATTCTAGCTGGCGTCTACCGCTCAAGGCATGAAGCAACGCGTGGTTTGTGGGCTGACAAGACCGGACGGGCAATATTTCGTGCTACAATGCCCCACTACCGCTATTCCCAGATTAGTGCTAACATCCGCTTTGATGACAAGCTCACCCGCCCGGGACATTTCAGGAACGATAAGCTTGCTGCATTTCGCATTCTGTGGGAAAAGTGGGTTGCTCGTCTCCCCCTGTTGTTCAATCCGGGAGTTGATGTGTGTGTCGATGAGCAGCTGGTTGCATTCAAAGGTCGGTGTGGATTTCGACAGTATATGCCCAACAAGCCTACAAAATATGGCATTAAAATCTGTGTGACCTGTGATGTGGGAACCTCCTATGCCTGAAGGATGGAGATTTACACAGGAAAATCACATGGAAGTTCCCGGGACGTTAATCAGGGAATGAGAGTTGTGCTACAAGTGACAGAGGGGCTCCAAGGACACACTGTCACTTGTGACAACTTCTTTACTTCATTCAGCTTGGCAGAGGAGCTCCTCAGAAGAAAACTAGCTCTGGTTGGCACAATCAGGAGAAACAAACCAGAGCTACCTCCCCAGCTTGTTCAGCTGCGACAGAGGAAGATTCTTTCATCTCTCTTTGCCTTCACCAAAACAGCCATGGCAGTCTCCTACATGCTCAAGCGAGGGAAGAATGTGCTTCTTTTGAGCACAAAGCATAGGGAACCAGCAGTCAGTGATGGGGAAAAGAAAAAGCCAGCAGCAATCCTTGACTACAATAGGTGTAAAGGTGGAGTGGATAACCTAGACAAGGTTGTTGACACCTACAGTTGTCGGAGGAAAACCAGTCGCTGGCCACTGGCTCTCTTCTACAATCTTCTGGACGTCTCAGCATACAATGCCTTTGTCCTGTGGAAAGCAGTGCATCCTGAGTGGGAGTCCACCAAGACCTACCAACGAAGGGTGTTCCTGGAGGAGCTGGGCCACATGCTGGTGACTCCAGCAATTGCAAGATGGCCTTGTGCCCCACGCTCAAAAGCCGCAGCTGCTATTGTTGCTGGGATACAGCAGTCAGAATCAGAGTATGACCCACAGCCCATCAACAAAATGAGGAAAAATATGTCTGTGAAGGTTCTCAGTCATCCAGGTCATCGTAGACTAAGGAGCTTGGAAACAAAAGCGTCTGGACTTCTTTGACTTGCTTGAAGACGTTTCACCTCTCATCCGAGAAGCTATGAGGAAAAGGTGCGAACTGTGTATAAACAGAAGAAGAGCGGCACCCACTTGCTCCAGCTGTGGAAAGGGTGTCTGCAAAGATCACTCTGCTGTGGTTTACGTGTCCTGCCGTCCCTGAGCGCGCACACAGATACACACACACAGACACAGACAGATACACACACACAGACAGATACACAGACACACACACAGACAGATACACACACACAGATACACACACACAGATACACACACACACACACACACACAGATACACACACACACACAGATACACACACACAGACAGAGACACAGACAGATACACACACACAGATACAGACACAGACAGATACACACACACACAGATACACACACACACACACAGGCAGATACACACACACAGACAGATACACACACACACAGACAGATACACACAGACAGATACACAGACAGATACACACACACACACAGACAGATACACACACACACACACAGACAGATACACACACACAGATACACACACACACAGATACACACACACAGACAGATACACAGACAGATACACAGACACACAGATACACACACACACACAGATACACAGACAGATACACACACACAGACAGACACACACAGACACACACACAGATACACAGACACAGACAGACACACACAGACACAGACAGATACACACACACACACAGATACACACACAGACAGATACACACAGACAGATACACACACACAGACAGACACACACAGACACAGACAGATACACACAGACAGATACACACACACAGACAGACACACACAGACACAGACAGATACACAGACACATACACACAGACAGATACACAGACACATACACACACAGACAGATACACACACACACACAGACAGATACACAGACACAGATAGACACAGACAGATACACACACACACAGACAGATACACACACACACAGACAGATACACGCACACAGACAGATACACGCACACACAGACAGATACACACACACAGACACAGATAGACACAGACAGATACACACACACACAGACAGATACACACACACACAGACAGATACACAGACACAGACAGATACACACACACACAGACAGATACACACACACAGACAGATACACACAGACACAGACAGATACACACACACAGACACATACACACAGACACAGACAGATACACAGACACATACACACACACAGATACACACAGACACAGACAGATACACACAGACACAGACAGATACACACAGACACACACACATACACACACACAGACAGATACACACACACAGACACAGATAGACACAGACAGATACACACACACACAGACAGATACACACACACACAGACAGATACACAGACAGATACACACACACACACAGACAGATACACAGACACAGATAGACACAGACAGATACACACACACACAGACAGATACACACAGACACAGACAGATACACACACACACACACACAGATACACACACACACACAGAGACACAGACAGATACACACAGACACAGACAGATACACACAGACACAGACAGATACACAGACACATACACACAGACACAGACAGATACACAGACACACACACACACAGACAGATACACACAGACACAGACAGATACACACAGACAGATACACACACACAGACAGATACACACACACACAGACAGATACACGCACACAGACACAGATAGACACAGACAGATACACAGACACAGACAGATACACACACACACAGACAGATACACACACACAGACAGATACACACAGACACAGACAGATACACACACACAGACACATACACACAGACACAGACAGATACACAGACACAGACAGATACACACAGACACAGACAGATACACACAGACACAGACACACACACACACACACACACACAGACAGATACACACACACAGACACAGATAGACTCAGACAGATACACACACACACAGACAGATACACACACACACAGACAGATACACAGACACAGACAGATACACACACACACACAGACAGATACACACACACAGACACAGATAGACACAGACAGATACACACACACACAGACAGATACACACACACACAGACAGATACACAGACACAGACAGATACACACACACAGACAGATACACAGACACATAGACACAGACAGATACACAGACACATACACACACACACAGACAGATACACACAGACAGATACACACACACACACACACACAGACAGATACACACACACAGACACAGATAGACACAGACAGATACACACACACACAGACAGATACACAGACACACACACACACAGACAGATACACACAGACACAGACAGATACACACAGACAGATACACACACACAGACAGATACACACACACACAGACAGATACACGCACACAGACACAGATAGACACAGACAGATACACAGACACAGACAGATACACACAGACACAGACAGATACACACACACAGACAGATACACACAGACACAGACAGATACACACACACAGACACATACACACAGACACAGACAGATACACAGACACATACACACACACACACAGACAGATACACACAGACACAGACAGATACACACAGACACAGACAGATACACACAGACACAGACACACACACACACACACACACAGACAGATACACACACACAGACACAGATAGACACAGACAGATACACACACACACAGACAGATACACACACACACAGACAGATACACAGACACAGACAGATACACACACACACACAGACAGATACACACACACAGACACAGATAGACACAGACAGATACACACACACACAGACAGATACACACACACACAGACAGATACACAGACACAGACAGATACACACACACAGACAGATACACAGACACATAGACACAGACAGATACACAGACACATACACACACACACAGACAGATACACACAGACAGATACACACACACACACAGACAGATACACACACACAGACACAGATAGACACAGACAGATACACACACACACAGACAGATACACACACACACAGACAGATACACACACACACAGACACAGATACACACAGACACAGACAGATACACACACACACAGACAGATACACAGACACAGACAGATACACACACACACAGACAGATACACACAGACAGACACACACAGACACAGACAGATACACACACACACAGACAGATACACACACAGACAGATACACACAGACACAGACAGATGCACACACAGACACAGACAGATACACAGACACAGACAGACACACACAGATACACACAGACACAGACAGATACACACACACACAGACAGATACACAGACACAGACAGATACACACAGACAGATACACACAGACAGACACACACAGACACAGACAGATACACACACACACAGACAGATACACACACAGACAGATACACACAGACACAGACAGATGCACACACAGACACAGACAGATGCACACACACAGACAGATACACACAGACACACACAGATACACACAGACACAGAAAGAGCATGTATTTTGTACAAACAAGCAATAAAAGGCTGCTTTTGGCATGACTAACAAAGTGGGAGTTTCTTTTTTGGGGGTCATTACTCACAGGAATAATACAAAATATTAATATTAATAATAATTATTTTTGTTACTGGCACTGACCTGCAATGATGATTTTTAAAAAAAAATTAGGTTTCGTTATTCAAATGCTGAAAAAATTTGAACTTTATTGCTATTTTCCCCCAAAAAACAGTACAAGTAGTAATATATAATTTGACTGGTATTCAAAGGGTATAATTTCTAAATTTGAATTATATTTTGGTTTTCATGACTAGGACTGGTTTTCATTTAAAAAATCAAGTTGGTCTAAGTAGAAAAATGTTTTAATATATAATAATTTTATAGTATTTTGTACATGTAAATAAGGAGTGGCCATTTTTGGCCACGAACAGGCTGAGAGGGAGTTTTTTGGTTTTTCTGCCACTGCAGAAAAAAACAATGTTGCATAAAAGTCATTGATGCTGTTAATTATTGCTATCCATCTAACCTTTATCATGGTTAGAAAATAAATCAGATGGCATGTATTATTTAGAAAAAAATGAACAGCCCTGATGCTAATCTAAAAAAATCAAGTCAAAAAAAGTGGAAATTTTTCTTAATATATATGAATTTTATAGCATTTTGTAAACGTAAACAAGGGGTGGCCATTTTTGGCCACGAACAAGCTAAGAGGGAGTTTTAATGTTTTTGCTCTCCCTGCACAAAAATAACAATGCATTATAATCAGTGTTGATGTGAATCAATTACATGCCCCAGACTCTACTATTAATAATACAAGAAATTTGAGTGGCACTGCAAATATATGAAATTGTCAGTTTTGAGGTTATCTTCCAACTGGTGCAGAGTGCAAAAAAATGGTGTATAAAGGGTTAAAAATGTAAAAAGTAATTACTATCTTATATTTATGGAAAGAACTGATGTTAGTTAACAATGTTATGCAGAAAAAATGGCAAAAAAAAACCAGAGAAATAATAAAACTTACAGACCTAATCTTTTGGTGGCCACTTTTGGCCACGAACAAGCTGAAAGGGTAGTAATTTTGAACAAACCCAGAGGGTTAAATTGGTCATGTGATTTTGACGTGCCGGCACGTCCGGCGACCCCAGAGGGTTAATGAGAAACAAATTTCAGTGTGAAAAACTGGTGAAGAAAATATTGTACAGTGCTCCAGGCTGCATAGACGAGATATTTCCTGCATTTCCTATCAGGAGGAAGCCTCAACCCAAACCCAGTTGATGCTGGAGAGATGACATTTCTTGGCTTGCTATTTATGTGTATATTTCAATTATTTCAATGATTCAACGATTTTATAACAATTACAGGATAGTAATATAAAAGTATATTCTGCGAGTCCATAAACAAAGTCTGTATGGCTAAGTGAGGCCGATGACAGGAAGAAGATAACAAGAGAGTGAAAGTAATGGTTGGTTCTAACTTGGGTATTTGAGGGGAGATCCTGTTGTCATTGGTTATTAGCCGTGTCAGAGGAAAACTAGGTGAACATTTTAACCCTCAACCAATAAGTATTTACAGCAATTATAATATTATTATACTGGAAGTCGGATCATTAAAATTTGTTCATCAATTCAAACATTACCAGGATGTTATCCAATGAGATTAAACTGGAAATACAAAGTTTATTTTTTTGCTGTTTAATGTTTTATAATGCTAAGGAGTTCCCATAATGTACAGGAGCTATGAAGTTTATTTTAACACTAAGTCCTTAAATGTTTTTGTTTCACAGATACGATGATGAACTGCTGTGGTCTGCTAACTGTCCAAAAGGAACCAGGTACTGACAGAAAATAAAGAAGCTTCTGTTTTCTCTGCAGCCTCTTTTCATTCATCTAATATTCAAATGTAAAGACTTTTTTCATTTGTAGTGGCACATAATAATATACAATTACTTTACCATGACTGAGGCTGTACTCAACAGACCCATCTCAATAGCTGGATGGTAATTGCTCTTTGTTCTTACATAAGAATTGCATCGAGCTTCATGGCCATTTTCAACTTCTACTGACTAAAGTAAAAATAATAAAAACTTGTGAGTCTCCCACACTGACTGGTGAAGATATCAGGATGGTACCAAGTCATGCTGAGCCTCTACAAATTTGTGAAGTTGACCATATGCATCCAGGACAGTGGGCTGCTGCTGCATATGGCTATGAGTCATGCAGAGTATATCCTTATGCTACAAAAGCACAGAAGAAATTTGATGGATGAAAAGCAAAAAACAAGTAATAAAAAATAAATAAAACTTTGTGACCCTGTTGGACAGTCAAGTTTAATTACCATCTTGGTTTAATGGTTGGCTTTTGTGTAGCTGAAATGTAACACAAGAAACAATCTGTGAATCAAACATTTGCAAAACATCTGTATGTTTTATGCATTTATGATTGTTCTGTTTCTGTCAGTTCCTCTGAAGAACATTGAGGTGGAGCTTGAGGTGAGGGACCATGTGGCTACAGTGGTCTCAACTCTGAACTATGAGAACAAGGAGGACAAACCATTAGAGGCTGTTTTTGTCTTCCCTCTGCCTGGAGATGCTGCTGTCTGTCGTTTCAGTGCCCAGGTTGGACAGACACAGATTGTAGCTGAGGTGAAGGAGAAACAGAAGGTGAGCTGGACAGTAAATATAACCTGATTATAAATGAGATTCAAAATAAACACAGTGAATGTCACTGACATGTGTCACCTGTGCTTCAGGCTCGTGAGGAGTATGATGATGCTCTGAGCTCCGGTCAGCAGGCCTGCCTATTGGAGGAAAGTGATCAGAGTCCAGATATATTCTCTCTGAGTGTGGGCAGTCTGCCTCCAGGAGAGAGCGCCTCCATCAGGTTGGAGTACGTCACTGAGCTGGCTGTACAGGCTGATGATGGTCTGAGGTTCTGTCTGCCTGCTGTGCTTAGCCCTCGATACCAACCTCAGGGTAGGACAACTTCAGAATACTTGGACCAGAAATGCTTCAATGACACTTTTGAAAATGAAAAACCACAACACCAACGAGTCATGGCAGATGGCTGAAACTGGTTCTGTTGGAGGTTTTCTGTTGAAAGTCCGTTTTTCATTCTCACTGTTGCCAAATTATTGCTCATATTGGGTCATGTTGCGGTTTCTTTGTATTATTGCAGCATTTAGAGTATAAAGCACTTTGAGGTAACTGTTTTGAGGTTCTTAGTAACGTAAAGGATTTCAGTGTAAGCAGCCTCATTAATTACAGCATATTTTACCTGATGTTGTGTGCAGATAGTGAAGGTGCAGGTGTCCAGGTGACTTCTGCTCCAGCCTCTCTGGTGCCCTACAGTCTGTCTTTTTCCGCCCGAGTGTCCTCTCCTTGTCCAGTCTCTAAAGTAGAGTCCAACTGTTCCCTGGACCCTCTGCAGTACCTCAACACTGATCAAACCCAGGCCACGGTAGGTAGAGTGCTGATGTGTCTGCTGTGTGTGGTTGTTAGTTATTACTGAGGAATAAATATGAATGTGTTTGTGGTGTGCAGGTCAAGCTGGCTGCAGGACACAAGTTTGACAGAGATGTTGAACTGCTGATTTATTACAAAGACGCCCACCAGCCCACTGCTGTGGTGGAGGCAGGACAGGCCTCTGCTGAGGCAGGTGAGTAACATTAGTGTTGTTATTAGCTTTTTAGTAAAAATATCATTATCCATATTCTTCAGCTCAGGAGTTATAGTTGTGATCAGAAACATACACTGGTTGTGGGCATGACTGTCATGGTAATCTTGGACTTTTAATGATCTTTGAACTGTTTTTTACAGAGTGGATTTATTGTCCAGCATAGATCTTTAATGAATTTGAAAAATAAGAATTGATAAGCTTGCATAAGTTTGAATGTATTTTGGATTTTCTCTAATCCATACATGGTTCAAAGTTTACAGTGGTCTAAAAAAGTGTTTTCCTTCTTCCTGATTTCCTTTTTTTTAAATTTTTTTTTTAGATTTTTTAGATTGTGACACTTTCAGGTCATCAAACTAACTGAAATATTAGACAAAGACAACAGAAGTAAACAAAAAATATAGTTTCTAAATGAACGTGTTTTATATGAAAGGGAAACCTTCACAGATATATGAAAGGGAAAAAAATCCAAACCTACATCGCCCTGTGTGATAAAGTGATTGACTGGCTTTTTAAGGTCATGTCACGGCATCTCAATCAGATTTATGTCAGGACTTTGACTAGGCCACTCCAAAGTCTTCATTTTTTTCCTTAAGCCATTCAGAGGTGGACTTGCAGTTGTGTTTTGGATCATTGTCCTGCTGCAGAACCTCAAGTGTGTTTCAGCTTGATGTCACAAACAGATGTCCAGATATTCTCCTTCAGGATGTTTTAGTAGAATTCATGGTTCCATTTACCACAGTGAGCCTTTGTGTTGTTTTTTGTCAGCAGTGGTTTCCTCCTTGAACTTTCCTGTGAATGCCATTTTTGACCAGTTTTTTTTTTTTTGAATTGTTGAATCATGAACTCTGACCTTAACTGAGACATGAGACAACTATGAATTCAGGAAGGGGACAAACACTCTTTCATACCAATGTGTAGCTTAAGTACATACATTCACTTAAATCTTTTATTGAGTGGTGCTTAAGGTTCTGCAATTTCTTTAAACTTGACAAAGCCAAGGCCTGTTAACTTCTCATTTGCGATCATGATTGACTACAACTGGTACAGACATGGAAAAAATTGTTGGGACCCTCTGGTCAGTGAAAGAAAAAAACTCACAATGGTCACAGAAATAACTTTAATCTGACAAAAATAATAATAAATAAAAATTCTATAAATCTTAACCATTGAAAGTCAGACATTGCTTTTCAACCATGCTTCAAATGAATTATTTAAAAAATAAATTCATGAAACAGGCCTGGACAAAAATGACAGTACCCCTAGAAAAGAATGAAAATAACGTGACCAAAGGGACATGTTAATCCAAGGTGTGTCCACTAATCAGCATCGCAGATGTCTACAATCTTGTAATCAGTCAGTGGGCCTATATATAGGACTCCAGGTAGTCACTGTGTTGTTTGGTGACATGGTGTGTACCACACTCAACATGGAGCAGAGGAAGCAAAGGAAAGAGTTGTCTCAGGAGATTAGAAAGAAAATCATAGACAAGCATGTTAAAGGTAAAGGCTATAAGACCATCTCCAAGCAGCTAGATGCTCCTGTGACTACGTGTCATTCAGAAATTTAAGATCCATAGGACTGTAGCCAACCTCCCTGGACGTGGCCGCAGGAGGAAAATTGATGACAGCTCAAAGAGACGGATAATCTGAATGGTAACAAAAGAGCCCAGAAAGACTTCTAAAGAGATCCAAGCTGAACTTCATGCTCAAGGAACATCAGTGTCAGATCGCACCATCTGTCGTTGTTTGAGCTAAAGTGGACTACATGGGAGACGACCAAGGAGGACACCATTGTTGAAAACAAATCATAAAAAAGCCAGACTGGAATATGCCAAACTACATGTTGACAAGCCACAAAGTTTCTGGGAGAATGTCCTGTGGACAGATGAGACAAAAATTGAACTTTTTGCCAAGGCACATCAGCTCTATGTTCACAGACGGAAAAATGAAGCATATCAAGAAGAGAACACTGTGCCAACTGTGAAAGATGGGGGAGGCTCGGTTATGTTCTGGGGCTGCTTTGCTGCATCTGGCACAGGGTGTCTTGAATCTGTGCAGGGTACAATGAAATCTCAAGACTATCAAGGGATTCTAGAGAGAAATGTGCTGGCCAGTGTCAGAAAGCTTGGTCTCAGTCGCAGGTCATGGCTCTTACAACAGGACAATGACCCAAAAGACACAGCTAAAAACACCCAAGAATGGCTAAGAGGAAAACATTGGACTATTTTAAAGTGGCCTTCTATGAGCCCTGACCTCAATCCTATTGAGCATCTTTGGAAGGAGCTGAAACATGCCGTCTGGAAAAGGCGCCCTTCAAACCAGAAACAACTGGAGCCGTTTGCTGATGAGGAGTGGGCCAAAATACCTGCTGAGAGGTGCAGAAGTCTCACTGACAGTTACAGGAATCATTTGATTGCAGTGATTGCCTCAAAAGGTTGTTCAACAAAATATTAAGTTGTGGGTACCATCATTTTTGTAAATAATTCAGCTGAAGCAAGGTTGAAAAGCAATGTCTGACTTTTATTGGTTAGGATTTATAGAATTTGTATTTATTATTACTTTTGTCAGATTAAAGTTATTTCTGTGACCATTGTGAGTTTTTCTTTCATTGACCAAAGGGTACCAACAATTTTGTTCACGTCTGTAGTAACATCATGCTTAAACTGGTCATATCTCAACCTGTTTGCATAATTTTGACCCTGTGTGAATTAGAGAAAGTCAAAAATAATGTCACCAAAGATGACTGCATTCTTATTTCACCCTCAACCCCCCCCCCCCCCCCCCCCCCCCCCCCCAAAAGCCAAATGACAATCATTTACATGAATTTACATGATAAGTGAATATAAACCACAACTACAAACATGTTGGTGTCATGTGAAGGCTGTGTGCAGGCAGGCAGGAAAGGAGGAATGATGGACTCAAAAGTTCAGACTTTAAAAACAAAGATTTATTACTAAATGACAAAAACAGAAAATTGGCTAAACTGGGAATACAGAAACTAAACTGGCAGGCAGACGGACGGAGCACACAGCATGGGATAATGGAGATCACGACACAGATAAAGGAAAACACAGGGCTTGAATACACAGAGGGGGCAATCAGGGAATGGAATACAGGAGGGAGAGATACAGCTGGGACAAAACCAGACACATTAACATAAGACACGGACCTTCAAAGTAAACACAGAACAGAGGGAGTCTGGAACCAAAGCTTAAGACTACAAAATCACAAACCAAGATGAACTGGAGGAATAGAAATGTAAAACAGAAAGCAAAACCCTCACAGTCGTAAACCAAGATGAGAACACAAAATAAAGGTACAATACTGAAAACACTGTTAGGTACCCCAACAGTTGGAATATATAAAAAAAAAAATTGTAAATTTGACATTTTTCTGTCCTTTCACGTGTTTCAGACTCTCTGATGGGTGACCCAATGGTGATGGTGAGTCTGTACCCTGAGTTCACCCAGTCTGTTATGTCTTCAATGGCTTCATGTGGAGAGTTTGTGTTCTTAGTGGATCGATCTGGAAGTATGGACTATGCTACCAATAACAGTGAGCAGTGGGAATCTCGGATCAGCAGTGCCAGGGTATTTATGATGTGGTGTTAGAGTTATAAAACCTTTCCTCTCACACAGTGGCCTCATCATCTTCTCCCTCTTCCCTGAAGGATACTCTGCTCCTCCTGTTGAAGAGCTTACCAATGGGCTGCTATTTCAACATTTACAGTTTTGGGTCCAGTTATGAACACATCTTCTCGTGAGTGACTCAGTCCAAAAAACTGTGCTTCAGTCAATGATGTCACTTGTGTGTAAAGTGTGTAATAAGATATCTGCCCTAGTTACACCAGATAATTCATTTCTAGAATACTTACAGCTCATTTAGGTAAGCTGTTGTTATGTTATGGTTCTAAAAGGCAGTTTTGAAAGTGCATGAGTGAAACTCATTAAATTACAGTGTAGAATTTGGCAGTGCTAAACAGCCATCAATCACTTATTGTCAGGGTTTGCTGTGTGGCAGGTAGTGGTTGGACCCAAACACAGGACTCTGAGATGGAGTATTTAACTTGAAGGCAGCAGCTTTTATTCACTGGCAAAAGCAAACTGAGAAACACAATATATGAGCACTAGAAATAAAACAAAAACTCAAACTAGGAAGAATCACCTAACATGACTCACAGCTAATGCGGAGGAAACGACAACTAACAGAGAAAAATACAGGGCTTATATACACCGGGGAGTAATGAGGGAACAGGAAAACAAGAGAGAAGCACAGCTGGGGCTAATCCGACATAACAAGACACAGGAAGCAAAGCAGGATACACTGACATAGGACACGGACTAAACACGGCAGGAAAGAGGAAACACGGCACATAAGCAAAGACACAGACTCAGAGACACGGGCTTCACACACAGACGTGACTGACTCGGTAACAGAGGGAACATGGAGACAAGGGTGATTAGACATGCGACTGGGGACTAGGACAGGCACAGAGAAAACATGGGGGCAGAGACTAAACACAGACCAAGAAACATACAAAGGGAGGAAGAACTAAGATCACTAAGCACAAACGAAAGATAACCAAAACCAGGAATAACAATCAAAGAATATTAAACCAAGAACTGAAACACAAACACTGGGTCAGAGAGCCAGTATTGTGACACTTATGTGTATCTCATGGCAGTAAGAGTGTGGAGTACAGCCAGAAGACCATGGAGGAGGCTCTGAAGAAAGTTGAGCAGATGGAGGCTGATCTTGGAGGAACGGAGATCCTGAAGCCCCTCAAACACATTTACAGCCAACCCTGCATTCAAAATCAGCCTAGACAGGTAACACACACACACACACACACACACACACACACACACACACACACACACACACACACACACACACACACACACACACACACAGTGTGTGAGTTTATATTAATAAACCGATAGGTAAATTAAATAACACTGATTATGTATTCACCATGATATCTGCAGCCAGTGTTGGGTGTTCCTGGTCTGCCACAAAGCAAATATGGTTAAAATATGGTCTCCAAATTTGACAGATCTCAATCCAATTGAGCATTTGTGGGACAAACAAGTCCGATCCACAGAGGCGCGACCTCACAACTTACAGGACTTAAAGGATCTTAAAGATATCACAAGTCACCTTCATGGATCTAGTGGACTCAATGCCTTCATGGGTCAGGGCTATTTTGGTAGCAAAAGAGGGACCAGCACAATATTAGGCAGGTGGTCGTAATGTCATGTCTGATTGGTGTATGTGCATTACTTTCAGCTTGTATAATTTGGCCTTGCATGTAAACTCTCCTCTCTAGCTGTTTGTCTTTACTGATGGAGAGGTTGAGAACACCAAAGAAGTGATCGATCTGGTGAAGAAGAACTCAGGCTCAGACAGGTAAAACAGCAAAAAGATGATGACATGTGCTGCGTACCAAACCTGTGTGTTTTAAAAACAGCTGTTGTATTGCAGGTATTTCTCTTTTGGGATTGGCGAAGGGGCCAGCTCTGCTCTCATCAAGGGGATGGCCAAGGAAGGAGGAGGTCATGCTCAGTTCATCACAGGGACTGACAGGATGCAACCAAAAGTAAGACGATAAGTTATAATAATAATTATTAAAAAGGCAATATGATGGTATTAGAGATGGACCGATCCAATATTACGTATCAGTATCGGTCCGATACAGACCTAAATTACTGGATCGGATATCGGAGAGAAATAAACAATGTAATCTGATCCGAAGTATCACAAAATCACCTCACAAAATGCGCTACTTGGCGTAACCCAGCTCGGCGCATCGGAGCAGTATGCGTCACGTGATAGAGCGGCTGTTGTCTGCGAGACCTGTCGGCGGTCTGTTGGAGCCTCGCTCGCTACATGCTTCCTAACCGCGGCATTTCATCTCGGTGAAAACTATCCCAGAGAAGTAAAGCAAGTGTGTAAGTTCATCCCTAAATGTTTGCATAGTATTTTCACGTTAAGCTTAACAACTGATATATTGAGCCACAGCTGGACTGGTTCCATATTGAGGTGAAAAGGAAGCCATTTGTCCCATACTTCAGCTAGAATTAAAAAATAGGCACAAAGCTGGAGTTATTCTGTCTTTGCTGCGCAGTTGCATCTACTTCTCTCATTCACTCCCCCTTCCTCTCCTGTTATTACTTCAAACATGAAACTGATCAGTGATCAGCTGATCGGCTTTTCTGTCGCAAGTCCCGTCTTTGTTGTTTGTTTATCGCCCACTTTGCGCTAGAAAGAGGAGACCAGCGGATAAACAACAGCAGCACGTTTAAGCGTGATCAGCTGTTGTTAGAATTTATTTAATATTACTTTCTAGTATCAGCTGAGGTTTGCTTGAGCCACAGCTGTAAAGCTGCTGGTCATGATATCTGTTTGGATATGTGGTGAGAGGGAAAGATGAAGATGAAACCAGGAGATGTCCTTACTGAATCAGCAGAGCTGAACAGGTGATGGAGAAACAGGTTTACCTTTTAGGTGACATGAATGAGTTGAAGGTAAGGGAAGGGGGGCACAAAGAAATATTTTTCTTTGTTATGTCATTTAAAAACTTTGAATAAATAATTATCTGAATCTTACAACACAAGTGGTCATCTGATTACATGTATAGAAATCCATTATTGTATATAGTAACTAATAAGTCTTATATTCAATGTTCCCTCTAATTTTTCACGTGTCTGAGTGAACACACAAACTCCCTGAGCGATCCCTTGGACCACTGTGAGCGACATCAGACGTGTCCACTGTGGTCACGCCAGCATCGAATCCATCCAAGTTACATGGTTTATTAAACTAATCAAATTACAGCGTTTACATTTATGTTAGACTACTTTTAATTAACTGCTTTAGCTCACTTACAATGAAAATTTAAAAAAAAATCTAGTCATTGACCTGTGTAGTATGTTAACACTATTGGAAGTAAAAAATAACTTGAACTCCTATTTTGAAAACACAACTTTCTTTTTTTTTTTTTTTTTTTTTTATAAAGCTCTGACTTGTATTATGAGTATGAGTCTGTGGTCTGGGAGAGAGTCCTGTAACTCTCTGTCTGCAAAATACAGTACATAATGTCCAATGTTGGGCAATAAATTATATAGTTACTTCTTCAAAAAAGTAACTCAGTTTGGCAAATAACAAAGTTTTTTGCAGCTATTTTTTTAATGCAGCCAAGGCATTTTTAAATAAACATTTCAAACTATTTACAGAACAATTAGCTGTTCTGCATCAAATTTGATGCCACACAAATTATTTGTGCCACTCCAAAAAATAATTTCTGTCCACTATGAGATAAAGGAGAACAACAGCCTGATTCCTGCAGGCCTGACAACAGGAGATGTATCACCCCTGTAACACCTGTAACGTTCAGTAGTCGCCTCACTGTTCTGACACACACAACAAAACTATTGACTACACTACACACTAACTACACAAGATTTGCGCTAAACGTCTCAAATCTCTCACATCTCAAAACACGCCGTCACTCTTAAAACTTCCCCCCGTTTCTTAACAACTAGATGCCACGTTGCCATATCATTTTTGGATTGGTCGACATGGTACTTTTTTGGACGAATAGGAAAGGGAGAGGGAGGTGGGGTTTGTTTTTGCTCACAGGCGTAGAGTGCTTTCGAGCGTTTTCCTTATAAAACGCCGTTTTTACCGTTTCTTCCCGCAGTAAATATAAACAACGACAGTATTCAGGAAGAATACTGTCGTATTCTATTCTGTAAACCAAACATTGCATATTTTTTTTTAATCACAACTCTGGTTTTACGTGGCCTATCAACACAATTTAAAAACTGGTATAAAGTCCACACTTTTTCTGTCAATTGTTCCGTCTGTCCTGCTCACATCTCCAATGGTTGTACACGTTGTCGTTAACGTGGCTTCACTCCACATCAGCCACGCCGCTTTGCCAGCTTAAACACCGGTGTCGGCACATAAGGACGCTGTCATAGCCTGTCAACGACGTTGATTGGCTGCGTATATACGCATTATTGGCTGGACTATTGGATAAGGTGGCATCGTTCTAATCCCATATGGGAGCAGCCAGTCACTCACTGACTAACACTGCAAAACAGGATTGTTGAAGTATTAATTTTAATTTCAATTCAGGTAAGTTTTTTTTGTGCGCAACACAGATTTTCTGTGCGCAGAGACCGTGCCAGCAGTGCGCAATTGCGCACGTGCGCAGCTTAGAGGGAACATTGCTTATATTCACCCTAGTAAGCTATAGTACTTTTTCCTTTGGGAAGGTACCATCTGTGCAGTCTGCAATTCTGTTGAAGAAAGATGTTGAATCTATTTAATTATTGTAGAAAAATAATTGATTTCTGTGCATTTGTTTTACACTTGCATTAAATAAAGTTGATTAGATCGATTAAGGGCGGGGGGTGGTTCCCTAATATTTTTGCTGGGAGCTGGCAACCCTATTAGTTAGGTAGGTAAGTACTCTTTAAAATACCAGAATAGGGAGGATGGTGTAGGTTTAAGTTTATTAGATTGATCAGTGTTGCTGAACTATAAAATGTTTCGGTGGAGTGTATTTTTTGCATATGGGTATAACAGAGTAGCTTCAGTCTCTTGTTTTTTAAACTTGAGTATGAACTTATACAAAATGCAGCAAGATATTTATAAAAAACAGTTTTATTGATTACAAAATACGCTATATCGGATTCATATCGGTATCGGCAGATATCCAAATTTATGATATCGGAATCGGTATCGGACATTAAAAAGTGGTATCGTGCCATCTCTAGATGTTATTATTTGGACAGAAGACATAATTTCAAATAAACATAAATGCATAATTGTTTTCTAATTCTTGTTGTTGTCAGGTGATGCAGTCACTGCGATTTGCTCTGCAGCCAGCTGTGGTCGACATCTCAGTCACATGCGATTTACCAAAGGAAGTGTCTGTCACTGTCCTCTCTCCAGGGTCAGAGGTCACTGATTTATGCCCAGCTCACTGGACAGGTAGGAGCAGCAGCCTCTGATGTTGTTTTGATGACAGTAATTAATGTGACTTCTAACACCGTAATTCTGTGTCAGAGCTCAGAGGCAGCAGAGGGCTGTGTGACGCTGAAGTACAGCCTGGCAGGTCATCCCTCTGAGAACCAGCTGCACTTCAGTCTCAGACCTGCAGAGGACACTGGGTACAACATGTTTAATGTAGAGCACAGTGCTCTGTGGGTCATGACCATGAATTGAAACTAATTACAGCAGGGGTGTGTGGTTGGTAGGATGGAGAGGTGGAGCAGAATGGTTTTAGGTGCTGTGCCACCTGTGAAGAGCTCTGCTGATTAACCTCTCTCCTCATGTAGTTGGTGCATGGCTGAAGGCGAGAGTTCAGAGTGTCACAAACTACTGGTTTTCTGATTTTCATGAACTAAAATCATCAAAGCTAAAGCAAAAAAGGCTTGAAATATTTACTCTGAACTTTTTCAAGATATCTTTATGGTTATAGATGTTCTAGCATATGCTCCAATGGAACCACTGTTTTGGGGGGGAGATTTTAGTAAATGTCCTTTGACTGAGTCAGTGAATAACTTCAAGTATCCGACAAGATGAGAACAAATGTAAACATACGGCACTATCAGAGGAGCTAATCGTTTTTTTTTTGTCAGATCACTGTACGATTCACTTGGTCCCCACTTATTAATCAGCCATAAAGAAAGATAAACTGAGTTGTTCCAGTCTGGACTCTAAACTGCAACTGAGGGACTGCTTTGACTGCATCAGATGCTGCCTTTTTACATGTTCATCACTGTTGACCCCGAAGAGGACACAGT
Organism: Pelmatolapia mariae; assembly: GCF_036321145.2. Taxonomy (NCBI): domain Eukaryota; kingdom Metazoa; phylum Chordata; class Actinopteri; order Cichliformes; family Cichlidae; genus Pelmatolapia; species Pelmatolapia mariae. The sequence goes on along the minus strand of NC_086236.1, from coordinate 34,393,775 downwards.
GGTGTTAAAAACAGTAAAATGACTGGTAAACTAATATCCTATAATAACACGGTATTAACAATGACAAGCATTAGAATTCTGTGTGTTTTCCTTCTTATCTGCAGACTAACAGTCCACAGGTTGGGTGCTCGGACTCTGATTTGTTCCCTGGAGATGGAGGAGAGAGAGCACAGAGGACAGCAAGATGGAGGCGTGAAGGAGAAGGTGGTGCAGCTCAGTGTCCAATCAGAAGTGAGCAGTTCTTTCACTGCCTTCATTGCTGTCAACAAAGACGATGGAGAGGCGATCCAAGGACCTCTTGTGCAGAGAAATATTCCAACAGCCCGTGAGTTTTTTTTTCATTGTCAGGGATTCTAACAGCTAGTCCTTTTACTGAATCAGAATAACAATGAGAAACCCCGTCCAGTTTATTTTTAAAAAAATCAGAATCAGAAAGGGTTTTATTGCCAAATGTTGAGCAGGTTTACAACATTAGGAAATTGCTGTGGTACTTAGTGCAAACATACTGTCGGATAACGCTTAAATAAACATAAAAATAAGAATTAAAAGTGCTAAGTAGATAGATATATACATGAGTGCAGGTGGTGATCAGTGCCAAACATGGAATGATGCAGTGAACACAGTGTAGGGTCATGTGTTAGTGGTGGGAACAGTCATATGGTTATTGTTCATGAGTCCAACAGCAGAGGGGAAGAGACTGTTCTTATGGTGAGAGGTTCTGGTGCGAATGGACCGGAGCCTCCTGCCTGAGGGGAGCAGGTCAAACAGACTGTGTCCAGGGTGAGAAGGGTCAGCTGTGATCCGAGCTGCACGCCCCAGTGTCCTGGAGGTGTACAGGTCCTGCAGAGATGGGAGTCTGCAGCCAATCACCTTCTCAGCAGAGCGCACAACACGCTGCAGTCTCTGTTTGTCCCTGATAGTGGCTCCAGCGTACCACACGGTGATGGAGGAGGTGAGGATGGACTCGATGATTGCAGTGTAGAATTGCATCATCGTCCATGTTGGCAGGTTGAATTTCTTCAGCTGCCTCAGGAAGTACATCCTCTGCTGGGCTTTCTTTATGACGCAGGTGAGGCTCCCACTTCAGGTCCTGGGTGATGGTGGTACCCAGGAAGCGGAATGAGTCCACAAAGGTGATGAGGGTGTCAGTCAGGATGATGGGGGGGAGTGGGGCTGTGTGCTTCCTGAAGTCCACAATAATCTCCACTGTCTTCTGGGCATTCAGCACCAGGTTGTTGTGGCTGCACCAGGACAAAAAAGCAAAACTAAAACTGTCACCAACATCTGAAGCTAAAAATAGCTGAGCATCAACGAAAGGAATACTATTATGATGCTATGAGGAGAATATCAGAGTTAGTCCAAGGAACACCAAAGCACAACTTATTGGTTAACAAGTTAATGAAGCAGTAGATGCCTACAGGCTAATGTGTTCGCCACAGAGCATTAGAAAGTAAAAAGCTGAATGGAAGTACAACACACATCTGCCAGTCTATGATATCACGTCTTTTTCATCCTATATAGTGGCAATGGATTGCTTTTCATGAGCAGCAGCTCTGAAGATAAAGATCACTGATCATAAATAAAAGGAATATTATCATGATTAGGACAACATCAGAGATGGTTCAAAGCACATTTCTAATGCACATGTCAGTAGCATTAGAAAGTTAAAAAGATGAATGGTAGTACAAGATACTAACCCTCTATGCATGTCTATAAATACTAACCTGTCCTGAACTCATACTCTATCTCCTTTTTTCATCTTACAGCTTCATTAGACTCCTGTTCAGAATCCTATGTTTCATATAAACTATGTAAGTAAAAAGCTGAGTGAAAGGTGATGGAAACTGTGTTTGTGCATGGAGGTGTGCTTGTGTCCCTGAGATTTAACAGATTTAAACATTTACCTGACTGTGAGTGAAATCAGCACAATGAAAATGTTAAGAGCAAAAAAGCATAAGAGTGTACTGTTATACTATTACAGTCAGCAGGTTTTTGTTGTATTTTGCATATCAATTTTTTGATATAGTGAAGAGCAGAATATACTAGAGTCAGCTCAGTGGATCCTAAAGTACGACTCCCTAAAAGGGATGGCAGTTAAACAAAACGTGAGATTTACTACTAAACACATGATTCAAGGAATCAAAATAAACTGTGGAAAAAAACGAAATACTGTTGAACAATAGAACTAGGTAATTTCACAGATCTGACCCCCATAAAGTGTAATGAGCAAGTGGTGTAAATACTGCAGTGACCAAATAGAGATGAGAGAACTGTGAAAGGGAAAAAGTCTTGAAATGACACAAGAGTTAGGAGATGAAACCAGACTGAAAAGAGGAAGCTCTAAAACCCAATTGTAGTATTTGTCTTTGTGTTATATCACCAAAATAACATCAACTTGGTGCTGTTATACTTCAGATACCAGAAAGATCTGACTCTTTCATTGTAGGCAAAACGAGTGCTCCATTGCCCATAAGTAAGTAAAATTTGAATGACAAATCAACACACACACACATACACAGCTATGCAAATAAAGGCACAGAAACTAAATATTTCTGTTTTAACTTGAAGTTTTATATATTAAATACTGTATGTAGTGTAGCTGCAGTACTTGCCTTGGTAGACAGGATGCATGCTACATCAGTAAATGAAGAAAATCAGGTTCGTACAACATTTTGCAACATTTATAATTTAATTGAACATATTTACATTTTACATTTTTGTTATGAGTTTTGAGGCACCACATAATATCAGAATCCAGTATTTTAGATTATTTATTGTATACTACGAGTGTGCAACAATAAGTGGGAGTAGAAGAAAAATTTGCATTATGTGTCAAAAGTTTGATTACACTTATTCATAGAAGGATTTGACTGTGTTTACTATTTCCTACAGTTTACAACATTCAGGACTTCAGAGCTATAAAATAACACAAATAAGATTATGATACGTCAAAAGTCCAAATAAATGAAATTGTGTTTTACATTTTATGTAAACTATTTTGCTTTTATTAGTTGGGGACATTATCTCCACTTGCCTTCTTAATGTATTTGGGAATGTAATTTCTGAATGAGTTACAGGTCCTCGCAGGATGTAAAAACTAGACTGCTAAGATAAACCTAAAATACTGTTTGTAGTATTTGTGTTGTATTTATATATCACCACAGTAATATTAAAAATCTGTACTTTTGTTGTTATTTTAGCAAATTCTTGTTAAATGTTTTAACCCTAATTCATTTTTTTTTAACTCTTGACTTCACAGTTGGTACCTTCCAGAAGTTTAGTCAGTGGGTAAGTATAAGTAAAAGCTGGATGGCAGAACAGCACATATGTTTAAAAATAAATGTAAACAAACCAACACATTTCTCTTTGAACATTTGAAATGTTGAAAGTAAAATGCTTCGTCTGTATTTCTTTGTTTGCCATTATTAACATATTAACAGAGAGTATCTTAAAGTGGTGACTGAAGAAGGTTGAACTTTTACAACATTTTGATATATTCCGAATATTATTGAACACCACATAGACTTGAAAGACTGCTTATAATGAGCTGTAAGGTTCAGCAGTAAAATCAGAATCCAGTAGCTTCATTTATATTTTGTTTTCAAATCATTTGGACTTAACTGCTAAATCAAACATGTGGCAGACAGGATGGACAAGTAATAGGAAAAGAACTAACATGAAAAAGCTTAAGACTAGAAAACAATGGAAATAGGCAATTGTGCAAATCGAGGATGGTGAGCAACTGGTAGAAATACTTCAGCAACCAATAAGAGAACAGGATGCAGGCGAGGAGTGGTGAGGAAACTACTGGCAGACAAGTCAGGGAGGTGAGAGTAACAAGTTGTCTAATGACTGAAGAGTTAGGACATGAAAACAGAACAACCAGACTGACTGGAGGAAGATATCAGACATTTTAAATACTATTTGCAGTATTTGTATTTCATCCAAATAAATTAGAAAAAGTCAGTCCATTAATTGTTCTCTTTAACAAATTCTTATGAAATATCTTGACTCCCTTTTCTTTCTTTCGTTTTTGTTTTTACTTCACAGTTGGTGATCGTCTGTATAAAAGTAAGTAAAAATTAAATGGCACAACAACATATCTTTATCTTCATGCATTTTCAAAAACACAGACGCAAATGTATACATGTATATGTATACATGTATACATACTCTTTTTTTTTCAAACCATGAATTTTAATTTCTGGGCGAGGATACAGTTCCAACATTAATATTCAAAGTTGTATCTTTTTGTGATTTTAATTATAGTTTTAAATGACTCACTCGTTTTAAACACTTGTAATGTGCTCTAAGTCAGTGTGTAAAAAGTTGCATTTTTAAAAACTTTACATTTTAACAAGTTCATAATAAAATGTCTTTATTTCTTCTCTTTTTTTTTTATCTAGAACTTTTTTCCTCAGAAGCTTCACAAGGTAAGTGAAACACTAAACAGAAAAGAAACAAAGATGTGTGTTTTGTGTAAATACAGTAAGCGACAGTTCCCCAGCCCACTGTCACTCCAGATACACGACTGTGGCGTGGTCAGCATACTTTACCTTAACTGATATTGGTCAACATACTTTACCTTGAAGATATTGTGAGGAATGCCAGGGTAAGCTATGGTCATTTTAACCCCTAAATAACCAGCAACAGGAGTGCCTTGTGTAAGACTGAGAATTTCAGAGGAAAAAATCTTTTGTATTTCCATGCTGCAGTCATCTTGCATGGACACAGAAATACAGAAATAACCCCACGCTGTCTCTGCAGTCGTTTACCTTAACTGAGACAGATTTAATCACAGAGTGATTATGCAGTGCCTCTGGGGAAAAATACCTCACTATATTTATTAAAGTGCAAAAGGATGGATGCGATTTCAGTAATAAGCCGTTATTAGTGTAGTTTAAGACAGACGACAGTCACAATATATAAAAATCAAGGACAAGGCACCCTATATATCAATACATTTTTGGTGTTGAGCAAATTATTATTCTATATTCTAGCTACTGCATGTAGAAATTGTTACAGCAATCTTGAGAATACGTGACATAAACAGTAAACTACAACAGCAAATGAGCAATGTTGAGCTGTTAAGCTGCTGGTGGTGGTAGCAGTTGATTCTACTTTATGCCTTTTTGACAGAAGATCCACTTTTCTCCTGCTGAATAATTTATTAGTCTAATATTCTAATAAGATAAGATAACTCTTTATTGTCACTGCACAGTCATACATAGTACAGTAGTACAATGAAATTGGAAAACTGTCCTACATCGGCACTACATATAACACAACACACGACACGATACGACACATCACAACGCAACACAAACAACACAACACAGTATATTAACTTAGTAATAAAAAAAGAAGAAGAAGTGTATGTGTATTGCACACTGTTATTATTGCACATTAATTATTATTGCACCTTGTTATAAATATAAATATTATTATTGTTATTGTTTTTACCATTGTTACCTCCCCCCCAAAAAAGTCCAGGGAGGTAGCCAATCAGGTCAGCTATTTGCATTGATTAGAGCTATTGCCCTGTTATAAAAGCTGTCCTTGAGTCTGTTGTCCGGGACCTCAGCAGCCTGAACCTCCTGCCAGACGGCAGCAGCTTAAACACCCGGTGTCCTGGGTGTGTACAGTCCCGTAGGATGCTGCGTGCCCTCTTGAGACAGCGAGTGCTGTACAGGTCCTTCAGGGAGGGAAGAGGATGTCCAGTGATTTTTTGGGCCATATTAATGACCCTCTGGAGTGCCTTCCTGTGTGTTGTGGTGCAGCTGGAGAACCATACACCGATGCAATATGTCAGCACACTTTCAATGGAGCAGCGGTAGAAGACGGTCAGCAGCTCCTTCTTCAGGTCCATTTTTCTGAGGATTCTCAGAAAGTGGAGACGCTGTTGGGCCTTCTTTAAAACCGCAGAGATGTTAGAGCTCCATTGGAGGTCTGTGTCTATGTGCACACCCAGAAACTTGAAACTGGAGACCCTTTCCACGCACTGATGCTGACAGGCTGCAGCTCAGACTTCCTTCTAAAGTCGACTTTTGTCTTGTTGGTATTGAGGTCCAGGTTGTTATCTACACACCAATCTGACAGCCTCTGAACTTCAGTTCTGTACACCGTCTCATCTCCCCCAGAGATGAGCCCCACCATGGTGGTATGATCTGCAAACTTGATGACTGCGTTGTCTGGGTGGGTACTTACACAGTCATGTGTGTACAGAGTGTACAGTAGGGGACTCAGTACACAGCCTTGTGGAGAGCCAGTGTTGAGGCTGAGAGCTGAGGAAAGATGAGGCCCCACTCTCTCTGTACACGGTCTAAGAGGAAGTCTCTGATCCAGCAGCAGGTGGTAGAAGGAAGTCCAATTTCCAGCAGTTTAACTATTAGTCTGTCCGGGAGTATCGTATTGAAAGCAGAGCTAAAGTCAACAAAGAGCAGCCTGGCATAACGGCCATGCACTTCCAGGTGAGAGATGGTGGTGTGGAGCGTTGTAGCAATGGCATCTTCAGTTGATCTGTTAGCTCTGTATGCGAACTGGAGCGGGTCGAGTGTGGGTGGCAGGCAGGACATGGTCAATTGTATATGACCAATTGATCCCATACTTGAATGCACAAAGTGTTCAGGAGATTTTTCAATCTGGTTTTAAAGCAATGCATAGCACTGAATCAGCACTTTTAAGAATTTTTAATGATATCATCATGTGATTCTGGTGAAAGTGTCATTCTCATTTTACTCGATTTAACTGCTGCATTTGACACTGTAGACCATGAAATTTTAATCTCGCGTTTGGAGCAGTGTGTCGGTATAACAGGTGTGGCTCTGAAATGGTTCAGGTCTTACTTAACAAATCGAACCTTTTCAGTTCGCTTAGGAAACTGTGAGTGCTCCCGTGCTCCGTTGTCTCATGGAGTACCACAGGGTTCCATTCTGGGCCCTATCCTGTTTTCGCTTTATTTACTTCCATTGGGCTCAATTCTTAGGAAACAGGGACTGTCTTTTCACTGTTATGCAGATGACTGCCAGATTTATGTTCCTCTTAAAAAGAAAGATGGGTCGTCTGTAAATCGTTTGCAAACATGTCTGGAGGACGTCAAGTCGTGGTTGGCGGTAAACTTTCTTTGTTTTAACGATTCTAAAACTGAAGTAATGGTGTTCAGACCTGCCTCCACTGCTGTTCTGTGTGTTGATTTGCAATCCCTGAAATCATTCTGTAAACCAGAGATTGTTAATCTGGGTTTTAAAATGGATCCTGAGCTTAAGCTTGAAAGCCAGATCGGGTTGGTTGTAAGGTCTAGTTTCTTTCATCTGAGGCAACTGGCCAAAATTAAGCACTTTCTTGCGAGACAGCAATTCGAAACAGTAATCCATGCTTTTGTAACCGTTCGGCTGGATTACTGTAATTCTCTTTATTTTGGGGTGAGTCGATCTTCTGTTTCTCAACTGCAGCTAGTTCAGAATGCTGCTGCACGCCTTTTAACTGGTATATCACCCCAGTTTTATATTCACTTCATTGGCTGCCTGTGCATTTTAGGATCCATTTTAAGCTGCTTTTATTTGTTTTTAAATGTTTGTCCAATGCTGCCCCTCTGTACCTCTCTGAGCTTCTTCATCCATACATACCTTCCCGGTCCCTCAGGTCGGCAGACCAGCTCCTCCTGAGTGTGCCCAGGACTAATCGTAAGCTCAGAGGGGATCGGGCGTTTGCTGTGGCAGCACCAAAATTGTGGAATGAGTTGCCTTTACATGTCAGACAGGCACCTTCCTTATCTGTTTTTAAATCATGTCTTAAAACATATTTATTTACCTTGGCTTTTAGCACAGCAGGACTTGTTGATGTCTCTTAATATGTTTTCTTATTAATTATATTATTTTTAATTTTAAGATATTTTATATGTAATTTAAACTGTTTTCTCTCTGTTTTATTTTTGTAGCACTTTGGTCAACATTGTTGCATGTAAAGTGCGTTATAAATAAATATGCTATGCTATGCTATGATGTGACGTCGGACCAGTTTCTCAAAGCACTTCATTATAACAGGTGTTAGAGCAACTGGTCGGTAGTCGTTGAGGCTGCTAATGTTAGTACGCTTTGGCAGTGGGACAGTTGTGGCTGACTTTAGGCACGGTGGGATCCAGGACTGGGACAGTGAAGTTTTGAAGATCTTAGTGAAGACCCCAGGACCCTTAATAATAAAACAATAATAATAAAATAATAAAACAGATAAAAGCGAGGATTTACTGTTAACAAGTTTTCTTTGCTTTAGTGTCTTCTGACCTCTTGGATTTAGCATATTGGCCACATATTTTTATTATAAAGCATGAGAACAAGACCTTATATAACATCATTTCGTCAGTATTCATCTGATCAGGTTGATTACTTTCAAAAGTTATTCATTAAAATCCGACTAACTTCCGCCTGTTCAATTCATAAAGTCTAATGCTGGGGTGTGTGGTGTTGTCAGTTTTTAGGCTGTTGTAAATACACAATTTGTCACATGAATTGCTTTGGTAATTATGTTTAACGTTACATTTTTGACAGATATTCAAATGAATCAAATAAGGCTTTATTTCTAACAGTTTAAGGTGTAATGGTTTGTGCATTGGTTAGTCATATACACTTTATGTTGTCTCATCTAGCACCATAATCAGGTTTTGTTTTTATTTCATCTTAGATTTTCCAGCTGCTGAGCCCGAACAGCCACCCAGAGACCCTTTGCTGCAGTTAGTCTCCCTGCAGGAGGCGTCTGGCTGCTGGCTGCTTGATCCAGCTCTGGCTGCTGCACTGGGAAAGACCAACGAGGAGGTGGAAAAGTCAAAGCCTGAAAAGGTGGGCTGTTGCTTTGCCTGTTGAAATAGTAACACAAATGTATGATACTGTATAACAAATTCCATAGCATGATCTGAATGAAAACTAGAATTACAACACAACAGAAAACAAATGGAAATAAAGTCAGACTAACTGTAGGCCTTCTTGCTGCATGAAAATAAGCATCTGTATATCAGACACTCACACTCATGAGCAACCACTGAGCTGCACTAAAGTCTGATATTGTCCAGTAACCACAAAGCAGCAGAAATCATTTTCATCATCAAAAGTTCTTAAAGTATATCACTGTCTTATTTTACATTTATATTATTATATTATTTGCAGAAATTAAGATGATGATTTTCACGTTTCCTGTTTTATCTGATTGTCTTTCACTTGATGAATTAGGCCAGCAGTGAAGTGTGGGCCACCATCCTGGCTCTGATCTGGCTTCATGGTTTCAAGATGGATGCAAAGGACGAGTGGGAGCTTCTGGCTGTGAAGGCTGCCTCATGGCTCCAAGCTCACAAAGGTAGTAATCATCACAATGAAAATAAAATGCTATAGTCAGCTTTTCCCCCCATATCAATTTCTATAATCATTGTGTGTTTTGTGTTTTTAGCAATGTGTGTGTCAGAGTGTGTGGATGCTGGAAATGTCCTGCTGGGTTGCAGCGTGAAGAAAGAAGCTCTGGGACTCTGAGGGTTTTCTTAAAGTGACCTCACCTTCAGGACTGTTAAGCAGAAGGATACTGACTTACACTATACTGTGTTGCTTTCTTTAGTCTGACCCTTTAATTGTTATAAAATCATTATTTTCCTTGAATCCAAATTGGTATTTAACATTGGATTTAACACTGTAACACGTGTCTGCAGAATTATCTGAATACTCCAAACACACTTTCTGACAGCTACTGTAGAAGCTCAATCAGAAGGTGTGTTCATTCTTTCTCTTCCACTAGATGTGATTGACTTGTTTCATTCTCACTAACAGAACCTCCTGTCAAATGTTGCTGACTCAACACTAATAAAACACATGATTTGGTAACACAGACTTGGTTCTCTGCATTAAAGTCTTTGTGTTTATGTGTTTTTCTGGATGAACACTTCATTTTCTCTTTAAATGGTGGCATTTAGAAGTGAACTCTTCACTTGGTCTTGTAGCCAGTTACTTCTGAATTGCTCTTTGTCTGGTCTCTCACCTAGGACTTGTTTGCCCCTGCAAAGTCCCCCACCACGATACAGTACTGATTCATCGAGGGTGATAGATAAATATCTGGTTGTAAATGTTACTTTAGAGTGTGAGCTTCTAGCTGCAAAGGCTGAGTGTACAAAATGGAAGTAAACACAAAAGTAAGTGTTCAGTTTGTGATGGTTATGCTGAGTTGCTACAGTTGGTCAGTTAAGATTTAAGTGTGTGTGTGTGTAAACAGATTTACTACATCATTGCATCATCCTAGTGCCTGTATACAGACAGTTTGGTAAAGGGCATCTGAAGTTATGCTTCATATTCCATATAATGACGCAACTGACATGTGGTCTCTGGGGCTGGTAGCTGTTACAGGGGTGCCACTCTACCCTGGGAATATGGATTATGATCAGCCATCAGATTATATACTAGACTCTGGCATGAGAACTGAATATTATTTCATAAAAGACAACTACAGCGAACAGTGCTGGACATTTAAGACTAGAAAAACAATTTCAATATGAGACGGGATTCTAATCCCAGGAAACTCGATATATAAAAACCTCAGCGCCTTGATGACCTGAACAGGTTAGAACGGGAACTGAAAGTGGCCAACATTTATTTATCAGATGTTGGCTTTGGATGCTGAGGCTGAAGGATTTGTGATGAAATGTTTCTCCCACTGAAAATGCTACTTCCACAGGAACAGAATCAACTTTTTGGGATTCTGTGCTTAATTACAGACACTAGTGCTCAAAATACTCTAGTAAAGGTTGAGGTTATGATCCAACTTCTTTATTCAAGTAAAAGCGAAAAAGCAGAGGCTCTAAAATGTACTAAAAGTAAGAAAATAAAAAAGTAGCTCTTTGGGCGACATTTCTACCACTTATTTTTCTCCAAAGCTAACTGAACCTTGTGCTATATTAATGTAATAATAAAATCATTTAAATTAATGGGATTACAAGCTTGACTTCAGTCTAAATTTTGATTCTACTAAATGTGTTCAGCTTGAATCAGTAAAATAAAACAGCAGCAGATGAAAAGTACAATTAAAGAAATCTAAATGTTCTGTTGCCTACATTGTAGAGGGTGAGTTTGCCTCTAAACAGGAAAATGAGTAGGGCAGAGGTTACAGTGGGATTCATGAGGTGGGGAACCCTACAATCAGCAGTGTTGGGCAAGTTACTTTGAAAAAGTAATTAGTTATAGTTACTAGTTACTTCTTCAAAAAAGTAACTGAGTTACAATATTCTAAAAGTAATTAACTTCTTGAAAAGTAACTATTGTGTTACTTTTTGGCCATTTTTAACTACTCTTGATTTTCCCTCCACATTTTACCTTTAAAAACTGTTTACTTTGCCTTGTTTGGTATCATTGTTTTCAGCACAACCTCACGTGTCTGAATTTACAGTCATGTTTTCATTTTGACATACTGTATTAAAACACAATTGATCTAAAATCAGACAAAAAACATAAAATCAGAGTAGAAAAGTTATATTTTTTACTGTAACAACCACAAACATGTTTAATGAATCATATTTCATAACTTTAAATGCAAATATTAATTGTCACTTTTACAATCCTATGCACAAGTTTTGCAAACAACAAAGTTATTTGCATCCATTTACCTTTTACCTTGATTTTTTAAATAACCATTTCAAACTATTTACAGAACAATCAGCTGTTCTTCAATAAGATGCAACACAAATTATTTGTGCCACTCCAAATATTTCTGTCCACTACAAAGGAGAACATCACAGCCTGATACCTGCAGGTCTGACAGCAGCAGGTGTATCACTCCTGTTTCTACCTGGAGACAGCAGTCGCCTCATTGTTCTGACACACAACACAAAACTATCCACAACACTACACACTAACTACACAAGACAACACATTAACTACACACTCCAAACACGCGAAACGTCACAAATCTCTCACATCTCAAAACTCTCTCTCTCTCTCTCTCGCTGTCACTCCTAAAACTTCCCCTGTTTTTTTTTTTTGTTGTTGTTCGTAAGCAGAGAGTGCTTGCTGCGCTGTCCTTAGACAGTAAATGTGAGGAAACTATTGAGGAAAAAACACCGTATATATTGTTTATCATGACTCTGGTTTTACGTGGCCTATCAACACAGTTTATAAACTGGTATATATCACCTTGTTGCTTTGTCTTTAAGTGGTCATGTGATTGTCTTACCACAACTACTTTATTCTTCCTCAGTCAAACAGCAGCACTCATGCCATTGTTTTGCCTCCTTAGCTCCAGGTGTTGTGCTAGACAGTGATCGTGATTACCGTCCGCAGGCGCGCCCGCAGCTGCTTAAGGCCTTGTGAATTGTTTCTTGTTTCCTGTTTTATTGTGAAGGTCCGTGTCTCATGTGAGTGAATTCAGTTTTGCTTCCCCTGTCTCCTCTTGTCAATTACTTCCAGCTGTGTTCCCCACCTGTGTGTAATCTCCCTGTGTTCTTCTGTGTGTATTTAAGTCGTGTCTATTCATGTACTAGTCGCTGTTCTGTCTGTAAGTGTCCTGTGTATTCTCTGTGTGTTTTCCCTGCCATCTACCTTCTTATCCCTCTGCTCACCCTCCTTCATGTTCATGTTTGCTGTTTAGTAGTTTAGTTTTTCCCAGTTTACATTATCTTTAGTTCCGTTTTGCCATTTTTCACCTTGTGCTTTACTTTACAATAAACCACCTTCACAGCTCAGCGAGTGCCTGCGCGTGGATCCTGATTGATTTTCTCCACACGGCTCATCCCTTTGGCCGTGACAGTAAATCAGAATGTGCAAAGAATTAGTACGGATGAAAAAAGGGCAACTATGAAGAGTGGAGAGGTGCTTGGTCCAAACGACATACCTGTGGAGGTATGGAGGTGTGTAGGAGAGAGGGCGGTGGACTTTTTAAGCAGGTTGTTTAACTCAATCTTGGGCAGTGAGAGAACGCCTTAGGAATGAGGATGTGTACTGGTGCCAACTTTCAAGGGGAGGAAGAAACTGTTGACGAGGTGCCAAAGCATGTGTAGTGTCTGTCTTATCTTCTGATGGTTCTTACTTTATCTTATAATTAAAATAAGCATACTTGGGATGGGCAGGCGATTGTTTTCATGTGTCTGTTCATTAGAAACAACAATGGTAAAACATCATCTACCTCCGCTGACTTGTTTATTTCCCACATAAACATTTCACATTAAAGACGGGTAGAGTTTGGTGTCATCAACATAACAGAGAAAATTGATATTAAATGTGTAGGAGAGATGACCAATTGGAAGTAGCCAGATAAGAAATGGTAGAGGTCCCCGAGGACACCAGTAGTAAGTGGAAATGGCTGGAATTTGACATTTTTGAGTTGAATTAACTGAGTGCAGCTGAAGAGAGGACGAACTAGTTCAGGTGTGTGTCAGTAATATCAAGTAAGGTTTGTTATACCTGCATCATTTATATTGTTAAAGCTCTAACTTTGATAACAGAGTTAATGGCATATTTCAACTCTGAAGCAAGTTTTCACATTTCATTTTGATTTTAATCCTCTGTAGACCGCTGTCTTCAATCATGTTATCATTGTGAGTCTTAACCAAGTGGTGGATTAGCCTCCACCTCTGAAAAGGATAGAGTGGAGTGAAAAACAGAAAAGTCAGTGTAATGTAGCAAAAATAGGAAACATTAGAACTGCAAACGTTTTCTTCCTTGTCTGCAGATTAACAGTCCACAGGTTGGGTGCTCACACTCTGATTCGTTCCCTGGAGATGAAGGAGAGAGAGCTCAGAGGACAGCAAGATGGTGGTGGTGCAGCTCAGTGTCCAATCAGGAGTGAGCAGTTCTTTCACTGCCTTCATTGCTGTCAACAAAGACAACGGAGAGGCGATCCAAGGACCTCTGCACCGCAGACATATTCTACCCCCCTGTGAGTTTTTTTTTTTTTTTTTTAAAGCAAAAAAAGCAATACCATGAAACTGTTAATAGCAGGATGCCAGAGTCAATAGAGAGGACTCAAAAGAGCAACTTAAAATCAAACTATTTATGTAGTAGGTGTTTCTTTGCCAATGTTTTTTTCCCTGCATTAGAAAGTAATAAGCCAAATGAAAGTACAACACACATCTACGCATTTCTATAAAAACTGACCTGCCCTGAACTCATAATCTCTCTCTCTCTCTTTGTTTTTCCTTAAAGTGATGGCTGTCCATTCTTCCTGTAAAAGTGTAAGTATAAGCCTGAATGAATGGGAGTAGAAACTGTGTGTGTGCATGAAGACATGCTTGTGTCGCTGAGATTTAACAGATTTATGTACGTTCACGTAGCCAAGTGATAATCATATATAATAATCATTGAATAGTAATAATGTTATTGAACAGGTTAAACATTTAGATATTACAAAAAGTTGCAAAAAAGCAAAAAATAATACACACAGCTGTGAAGTCAGCTGCACATGAATAACATTAGTACAATGACAACTTTAATCAGAGTGAGTTCAGAAGATCCAAAAGGGCTCCTTTGATCAGCTCCATCACCTAGTGGGGGTGGGGGGTCATAGTTTGGTCCCACCTTCACTGTTGTGATTGGTGTGGGGGTAGGGACAGGCTTAGGGCGTCGGGGGGTTCCCAGGAGCATCTTCCTTGGGGGGCTCAACCCGGGGTAGCGGTCATGGCCAATTAAGGGCTCTGTTGGCTCTTAGGTGACGGTTTCCTCGTGGCTGCGTGCAGCGGGGCTAGGGGAGGGTCTGTGCTGATGGACGTGGGTTACTGACCTGGTAGCCTGGCTGCCCCTGGGTGGGTCCGGGACAGCCGTGAGGTTCTGGGGGCGCTCCGTCTCTGGGCTGGGGCCCTGGCCGGGCCTCGGGGGCTCGGGTCCTGGTTGGTGTGTTGCTGGGGTTGTGGGCGGGTGGGTATATGGGGGCCCAGTCCTGGCGCAGGGCGCTGCCGGTGCATCGAGCCACCTGGGGGACTCTTCAACTGGTCGGGGAGGTTGTCACATCTTGCAGGAGCTTTCCTCTCCTCAGGAATTCTCTCTGCAGGAGGGGGAGATATAGGAGAGGTGGAGGAAGATCTCAGCCTGGGCGTCTATTGTCTTGTGTAGTCTGGAAGATGAGTGGATGATGGGGTGGGTGCAGTTTTCTCTGTAGTGGGGTCGGGTGGGCTGTCCCGGGCTCTGTGGGGCCGGGCGGCGCTGCTGCACTGGGCCCTGGTCCGGATGGGCCTGGGCCCCCTTTCCCTGGCGGGTTGCAGAGCATGGGGGTGCCTACTGGGGTCAGCGGGGGAGCTTGCCCCTCCCTTTCTTCCCTCCCCATCTCCAGCTGCCTCCCTCTTCCCGCTCCACCACAATCACCCACACATGCAGGGCCTTGGGGTAGGGGTGTGTCACCAGGGTGCAGAGGAGGCATCCCCCCCCTCTGTCCCCTTCTGGCTGCCTCTGCCTCAATTTTATCTCACAACTTAGACATTCACATTACTCACACTCTCATAACACATACATATAGGATCTTGGGGGTGGGCTCACAACACGGACTCCAAATTACCATCAGGGTGTACACCGCACCCCTGGCGTCGTTGCCCACCTCTCAATTTTAAATACACGTAGACATTGAGGGCTATCAGGAGGGGCTATGCGCTTACCTGCTGCTCTCTGGCAGGTAGCTCCATGCCCTCCTGGGTTTTAATTGCACCTTAGAACACATATACATCAACACTACATATGAGCGGGTAGAGGGAGGTTTGGAGTCTTCTCACACCCCCGGTCTCTGCGGCCTGCTGGAGCGGGGGGGCTAGGAGGAGGAGTTGGCCGTCCGACTGGGGTCTGGTGTGTGGGGCCTCCCTGCTGCTGCGGAGTCGGGGCAGTCTGCTTCTCCCCACTGCAGGGAAAAGGGTAACACCACCTGGGTCTGGGTGCAGTTTCCCCCTCCAGGGGCAAGGGTACCTAGACCCGGTTCTTAGAGTACGCTTGGGGAGTGTGATTGTGTGTACAGCGTCTCTTTATGTCTGTCTCCACGTTGGTTGAGTGTGGAGTAATTGCCTATGAGAGCATGAGGGTGGGAATGGATGTTTGTATTTGAGTGTGCCTGTATGTCTGTGTCTATATGTCAGGTTGGGTATCAGACGCCACCTCTCTGGGGACATCTCAGGCCCTCCAAGGTTTGGAGGCCTATCTCCCCCCACCACTTCCCCTGCCGGTGGCAGACGCCCTCAGACATCGATGCGTTGGTGGTTCTTTGTGTCCGGGGGTGGGCGTCCGGGTACACACCGGCTCACTCCTTGGTGGCTGCTTATCCGGGCCTGGAACCTGGGGCTCGCTCGGGCCACTTCGGGGGTGGGGTGCCCTCGGCCTGGGGCTCGGTCACTCAGGCACAGCTGGCTGCCGGCGGAGCTCACGGGCACGTCACTGCAACCCCCCCTGGCTTCTGCTCCGCGGCTGCTGAGTGATCCCTCATCTGGGACTCTCCTCAGCTCTTTCTGGGACAGTGGCGCGGCTGCCCCTCTGTTGGTCTTCCTTGGTCTCTTGTGTTCTGGGGGCCTCTGGATGTCTGGAGTTTTGATCTCCTCCATACCTGCTTCATGCCCTGGAGGATGGGACTGTGGCCCCCCACACCCTCTAGCAGATCATTACATTAAGGAACCTTTTAAATACAAGCGCGCTCATGCTCACAGGTGTACACACAGGTGCACACACAAACTACACCCTTTTTGGCTCCTACCTCAAAGCACACTGTGCGCTGTCGATCTTACGTGCTGCACAATAATGTTTAATATTAAGTATTTAGTGTTATATTCCCATATATCATTGTGATGTTGTTTATTCTATTACTCTCGTTTTCTTCTGCTTGTTTTCTTTTTTCTTTCTCAACAGGTGATCCAGGTGATCGATATATGTATTTTTTGTCTGCTTATTTTGCTGGTTTTTGTTTTTTGCCCTTTATCCCCGTCCCTCTTCTCCGCTGTTTGTTTTTTTTTTGTTTTGTTTTTCCCCCCTCTTTCTTTCTCCCTTTTCTTTTCCCCTGTCCCGTATCTAGCAAGTAAAAAAAATAAAATAAAATAAAATAAAATAAACAATAAAAGGTAAATCAAATGGACCATTACGGCAAGGCTGGGATGGTCCATTTGGTAAAGTAAATCCGTTGGGCATCTTTCTTCGCCTTTAGACAATAATTCTGATGGCAAAAGAACCAAACGGGACAGGTTTTAAAAAAAAAAAAAAAAAAAAAAAAAAAAAAAAAAAAGAAGATCCAAAAGTGAGACACTAAAAACAAGCTAGTGAAAGCAAAAAGTGACTTTGAAAAATTTATTTCAAGGAATTAAAACACTGATAGGAAAAAAAAACTAAACATGAGAAGAATGGCAATCCTGCAGCGACCAATCAAAGAAGATTGTAATGGCTGCATTGTAAAGAAGTGAGTAAAGAAAGCTGAATTTTTTTTTACTTTTTCTGAGATATGCAGAGTTTTAACGAACAATTTGAACACTATTATTCATTTACATTATTTGTTCTCAACAGAGATGGGCAGTAATGCGTTACAAGTAACGTGTTACTGTAATCCGATTACAGGCACTTGCCCTGGTGGCCATTCTTTCAGTGGGCATTTCTCAACAACAACTACAAACACTAGTGAAGTGAATGGGCATTTAATTAAATAATTAAACATTTAATTCAATAATTAATGGCATATTTAATTAATTCATTTTGTCACTCCTGGCCCTCCACACCTCACTGCCATGATTGTTTGTGTAGTTATTGGATTGTAAAACTACTAGAATAGAATAGAAAACACATAAGATGCAGTCTCTGTTTTTTCTTCACCTTATTGATTTGAGCTGAACTGAAATAAATCTGTTCTTTTCTGTATGGCAATGACCAGGACCTGTCCCAGCTGTCTCTGGTGGATTCAGTATTGTCTCCAATGTTTCTGATAACTTCCAGTTTGGCAAGTTTCCCATGGAGGTGAGCAATGCAGTGACTGACAGACTACCCCTCCTTGATTTAGGACCCATGCCAAACACTGAGTAAAGAGTTCCTTGAGAATCCCGTTTATTCTCAAAGAGTGAGAATAAACGGGATTCTGTCTGACCCAGTGTTCTCCTCCACAGGTTCTCCTCAAGGTTGCATCTTATCGCCCTTATTATTCATTCTCTATACAAACATGTGTCAGAGCAGACATGAAAACAAGGGCCATCATTAAATATGCAGATGACTCTGTTATTGTCAGCTTACTGAAAGAGGGTGAAACTAACCACGGTCCAGTCATTGATGACTTTGTTCAGTGGTGTGAGGAGTCTTATCTCCAGTTGAACATATCTAAAACTAAAGATATGGTGATTGGTTTTAGGAAACAACAAAATGGGCACGGAGTCACTTTAATTAAAGGTCAGAAAATAGAGCAAGTACAATCATATAAATATCTTGGGACCATAATCAATGAAAAACTGAACTTTGATCAGAATTGCACATCAGTTTGTAAAAAGGGTCACCAGCACCTCTATTGCCTTAGGAAACTTGCTCATTTCCGCATTGACCAAAAAATTTTAACTTTGTTTTATCGTTCTTTTATTGAGTCTGTTTTATCCTTTTGTTTGGTGGCATGGTTTGGTCAGACCTCTGTCACAGAGAAACACTCACTGAATCAGATAGTGAGATGGTCCAGTCGTCTGATAGGTGAGCCACAGTCTTGTTTAGCCTCCCTGTACTCTAAGCAGGTACAGAGGATGGCTTTATCAATCCTTAGAAATGGTTCCCATCCTCTAAGGGGTGAATTTCAGCTTCTTTCCTCAGGATGGAGGTTTCTGTTTCCGAATGCAGGACAAAGCGTTATAAAAACAGCTTTGTCCCTGTTGCTGTCACTGAATTAAATAAGAACTGTTTTTGAGTCAAAACAAATTACTATATGCTACAGTGAGGTTTATATTTTTACTAGGTATGTGTGTTTTTGAAGGGATGCCAAATGCTATCATTTTTCTGTAAAGCAAATTTACCTTGCCTATGGGTATAAATAAAGTTACCTTGACCTCGCATTAAACCTGCATAGCTGTTTTCACATTTATAACAAATCACCCAAGTGACCGGCCGTGATCGTATAGTTAGTGCTCTGAGTTGTTGCCTAAACAACCCCTCTTCAAATCTGAGTTACAGCAGAGAGAATATGGCACTGAAGCAATGATGACAGCTTTAATAACCTATTTCATCTTCAATTATTTTTTTATGAAATTCTCTTGAAGTAACAACTGAATTTCAACCAACTCAACTAGCTCTGCATATTTTATTTCCTCTGTTAAAATAAAACGTGGTGGAGCCCAGCTGTAATTGTACCTTGCATTAATATGGTGTATTATTGATGGTGACACAGCACTGCTTAGCATGTCGTCCTGAATCTCACAGGTGTGCCGATGACCTGTGCAGTATATGAGGCCCTAAAATCCTGGTGGATTTCTGGGATACGAACAGGAGGGAGTCATGTGAGCTCTATCAATATTGCACCACTTACGTCTCAGACCTGTATTTATGTATTTATGCACTGAAATCGCGCTGTAATATCCAGTTAACTGTCCACATTTGTACTCTGTTTTTCCATTTATTATATTTTTTTTCCCATTAATTTGTCTGAAAAAAGATCCACGTAGTAACCAAAGAGAGCCTAAATCGATGGTCTCTAATAGCAGCCAAATTATAAGAGCTTTCATTAGTGATGGTGAGATGAAGCCTTGTGATGAACTGAAGCTTTCCAGCCAACTGGTCGACTCATGGTTCGAAGCATTGAGACGATTCATTGGCTCTACTGCGCCATCAAGTGGACGATTAAAGTCAAATAGGCTCAATGATTATAATGATGTGATGTGTAAACTTAATAAATAAATTGTTTTCATGGTTATTGTCAAGAGATGTACTCTAAGACACTTCTTCAGCTGAGAATCAGAGAGGAGAAACACACAGTTTTACTTGCATGCAAGGGCAGCCAGAGAGCACTCGCACTTGGAGTGAGGGCTCCGAGACTCGCACTCTGCCACTGCCCTGGTCTTTATTTATACACAAGAAGAGTAATACAACAGTGAATACGTTTGTTCAGTGGAATGTTGATGCGTGAGCATGTGCGGGTGTGTGTGTGTGTGTGTGTGTGTGTGTGTGCACGCGCGTGTGTGCGTGTGCCAGGAGAGGCTCCTCTACCTGGTACAAAGTGAAACTGCTTATTAAGCTCTTATCTAGCAGGTACTGCTCCTTCCCTGCATGATAACAGGTCACAGTGAATCAAAACAGTCTGAGTTATAAAGAGGTCATCATGCAGTATTCTATCATATGCAAACTTATATTATGAAAAGATTATACTGACTACTAAGTACAATTTTCTATTGACAGTTATTTATCCCAAATACTGTCTCAGTATGTCTGATACAAAAGAGAAAGTGGAAACTATCAGGACAGAGTTTTGGTATAATTGTGTAACTGTGTAATCATGCTTATGTACATCTGGATAATGACACAAACTAGTGTGTGGTGCTTCACTTTTTAATAAACTAAAAGACAGAAATCAGATTATAAGATCTGTGGTGTTGTTGATTTATATTATGGTACTTATCATTTGTGATATTTATTACTGTGTGCATACTTTATTAGGAGAGATGAGATCTAAATGTTGCCAGACAGGGGAAAATCTACTCTTCCTTGCTAGTTCCATCGAAGGAGAAATGTTCCAGTAAGTATGTAACTGGGACATAATCCAATTCCACAACACAATGTGATGGGAATCGGCTGTGTTTTGCTGCCCAATTTATTTAGAATCTGGCGCAAACCGGCGAGTCAGTTCCTGAATCAGTCATGTGGTACGAACTGCCCGCGAGGCCTCGAACATCACTGCATACGTAATCAAAGCAAGCCTCGATACGCGCTTCACAAAACTACCCCGAGATTACCGACACACGCTTCAAAGCTTCGACACACAGGAGACATCACTACTGCACACAGCCTTCACACGACAACAGGTGCACCACACTGCTAAGTGTGTTTTGTGTTTAGAGTTTTGGTAAATGGGAGACTGAGCTTTGCAATTGGTGTCCTAACCAGATGAATAGTGTTTTAAGATTTTGGCAACTGTGGGATTGATTTGATGAAAGAGTTTTCATAGTTGACAGTTTAGTTTTTACAACGGGGTTTAGTGTTTTAGCAATTCAGAAAAACTGTAATACACCTGTGCTTTTCCCAGCAACTGAGGCTTTTACCCTGCACAGTTTAAGGTATGATAAAGCACTTTCCTTATAAATGGCACAAAATACACATTTTAGCTGGGAGCTGGTCATTCACAGGGGAAAGGCCCCATTGTACAATAACAATAGTAATAATAATAATAATAAATTATTCTTAGTCAGGCAAGTATATCATATACCAAACATGCTTCCAAACTAATGAAATTTTTTGCATTCTTCACATCAGGTCAAAATGTACTTTTTTAAAAAAAAAAAAAAGTCACCGGCACTGCGGAAATGGATCTACAGCACCACTTAAGAAATTTTAATGAACTTCTAACAACTTATTTACAGCTTGAAATACATGTATGACATTTATTACACACAGATTCAGTGAACCCAATCCAAAGAGGAAGTCTGGAAGTCCCCGTCATTTTGAATGTAAAATGACATTTTGGCACAGTTTTAGTGTTTTCCAGGCATCGCTTGTTTACACATTCGCCTGCAAAGTGAGAGGTCACTGGTTAAATTCCATTTGGTTACTTCAGGAACTTTTTGGGGTTACTTCAGAAAGGGACATCTTCGTCAAAGCCATGTTTGTGGTGGAATTTTGATCATTTACCACTGGACATAAGATTTTCATCTCTAAAAATGTACTTTGTCCAGTCTGTCCCAAACTTCACATGTTTGATGACAGTCTGGCGATGACTACATGCCAATATCTGGTCAAACATGGTGCCACAGTTCTCATATAACATTTTAATCAAGACTACCCCACTGCGATTGAAGTATTTCTTGCAAAACAATCATAACCAAACAAAACCTTTCCTGTACTGTAAATGAACAGTAGGACAAAAAGATTACTAGTCATTGCGGAAAGCACAATGAATGTTTTTGTTTACATCGTTGGAACGAGGAAAAATTCCCCCACCACAAAAACAGAAATACTCATGAAAGCAACCTGCAGTGCAGACACTGAATTTATTACTTCCTGCACTAGAAACCTGCCGATGTTACTGATATGGAGAGATCACCAGTCTTCCTTGTCTATATCTTATTATCTCCTGTTGAGATGTTGCAGCAGAAAATGCAGCCTGGCCTGTTGAAACACTATTTTTTTTCAGTGTTTCAACTGAAAAAATAGAATGCCTTTGATCCTTTGTGATGTCATAATCTTGCTGAGAGACAAAACCCTTAAGTAGGAGCTTTGCTCTGTTAAACGTTACTGCTTAACGGACCTTGACCTGACAGCAACCAAAACCTTTTTGGAGAGTTTTGAGAGAATTTCGCGTTTCTCAGCAATTCACTGACCAAGCCGACACATTTCACCATGTCAGCTAACCCATCCTTCAGCTCAAATGAGCTTGAAATAGTTGAAGGGAGCATTTTGGGAAACCACTACAAGGTAGAGGCTTTCCTCGGAGAAGGGGGCTTTGGTATTGTAGCCAAATGTCGTGATACCATGACCAACCAAGCTGTGGCTATTAAAGTCAACAAGAGCCGCCCTGATATTCTGCAACAGGCAAAACTGGAAATTTTCATCCTGGAGCAGCTGCGAAGGTTGGATCCAGATGCCGCCAACATTGTTCAATGGAACGGCTTTTTCCACGACGGAGAGCGGGTTTGCTTAAATTTTGAACTCCTAGATCAATGCCTGTGGGACTACATACGGGACCCGAATAACCGGCGTCTCCCCATAAGTGAAGTCAGGCCAATTTTAGGTCAACTCACAAATGCTCTGTCTCACCTGGGTTCTGTGGGAATAGTGCACGCTGACCTCAAACCTGGAAACATCATGGTTGTGAACCGCTATGAGTCTCCAGTCAAAGTCAAACTTATAGACTTTGGCCTCGCATGTCCTGCGTCTGCAGTGATGCCTGGTGACCGTGTGGGGACGGTTGGTTATTGTGCACCTGAGGTTATGCTTGGCCTTCCTTACAATGAAGCAATTGACATGTGGTCTCTGGGGCTGGTAGCTGTGGAGCTTGCTACAGGGGTGCCACTCTACCCTGCGGAGAATGATTATGATGTTCTGAAATTCATCATAGAGACTCAGGGTCAGCCACCAGATCATGTTCTAGACTCTGGTGTGTACACTGAAGACTATTTCATTGAAGACAAAGACAACCAACAGCGCTGGACATTTAAGACTGGCCAACAATTTCAATATGAGACAGGATATGAGTCCCTGGAGACAAGATACATAAAACTGACGCGTCTCGATGACCTCGAGCAAGTAATGATGTTTAGACGAGGACCAGAAAATGGCCAACGTTTGTTTGTCAGCTTAATTAAACAGATGTTGGCCTTGGATGCAAACCAGCGCATAACACCCTCGGAGGTTCTCCGGCATCCCTTTTTCAACCCTAAGAGTTCCCTGTGCATTGACGCGAGTAGCACAGGGGGACAAAACCCTGTGGTCTTTCAGCACCCTTCAAACTTGGAAAGCAAGAGATCACAGAAAATCAACTGCAGTTTCCAAAACTCGGTTGAATTTTCTCAGCAAGTATTCGTCCACACGTCAGCCAGCCCATCCTTCAGCTCAGATGAGCTTGAAATAGTTGAAGGGAGCATTTTGGGAAACCACTACAAGGTAGAGGGTTTCCTCGGAGAAGGGGGCTTTGGTATTGTAGCCAAATGTCGTGATACCAAAACCAACCAAGCTGTTGCCATTAAAGTCAACAAGAGCGACCCTGATATTCTGCAACAGGCACATGTAGAAATTTTCATCCTGGAGCAGCTGCGAAGGTTGGATCCAGATGCTGCCAACATTGTTCAATGGAACGGCTTTTTCCTTGACGGAGAGCGGGTTTGCCTAAAATTTGAACTCCTTGATCAATGCCTGTGGGACTACATACGGGACCGGAATAAACAGGGTCTCCCCATAAGCGAAGTCAGGCCAATTTTAGGTCAACTCACAAATGCTCTGTCCCACCTGGGTTCTGTGGGAATAGTGCACGCTGACCTCAAACCTGGAAACATCATGGTTGTAAACCGCCATGAGTCTCCAGTCAAAGTCAAACTTATAGACTTTGGCCTCGCATGTCCTGCGTCTGCAGTGATGCCTGGTGACTGTGTGGGGACATTTGGTTATTGTGCACCTGAGGTTATGCTTGGCCTTCCTTATAACGAAGCAAGTGACATGTGGTCTCTGGGGCTGGTAGCTGTGGAGCTTGCTACAGGGGTGCCACTCTACCCTTCGGAGAATGACTATGATTATCTGAAATTCATCATAGAGACTCAGGGTCAGCCACCAGATCATGTTCTAGACTCTGGCGTGTACACTGAAAACTATTTCATTGAAGACAAATACAAGCAACAGCGCTGGACATTTAAAATGGAAGAACAATTTAAAGGCTCTGTTCCAGGGACAAGACATGAATCCCTGGAGACAAGATACATAATACTTACACGTCTGGATGACCTCGAACAAATAATGATGTTTAGACGAGGATCAGAAGCTGGCCAACGCTTATTTGTCAGCCTAATTAAAGAGATGTTGGCCTTGGATGCACACCAGCGGATAACACCCTCTCAGGTTCTCCGGCATCCCTTTTTCAACCCTGGCCTCTCTAACAGGTTCCCATGTATCAACACTGAAAGACCATACAGAGTCAATCCCCAGCATGGCATCTTCCACCCTGGACAAAAGTGATAAAAACACAAAATGGGGTTGGAAAAGGATATTAACAGCAAATTGCACTGCAAAAATTAATTAAGCTGCTCCAAAATGATCACTTTGGCTTTTTTTTTTTTAAATTTTCACTCCCCCCACCCCAACCAGTCGCGGCAGATGACTGTCCCTTCCTGAGCCTGGTTCTGTCGAAGGTTTCTTCCTTTTTAAAGGGAGTTTTTCCTTCCCACTGTCGCTAAATGCTTGCTCATAGGGAATCGTCTGATTGTTGGGGTGGCCAAAACTCTAGGGGAACTAGCAATTCTTGTGAAAATTAAAAAAAAAAAAAAAGCCTACCAATATTCAAAGCAGAGCAGCGGACACCTTACCATCACATCAGTCCTTCAATCAGACCTAAAACACCATGTTTACAGAAATAAATTCCATACAAATTGGAAATCAATTGCGTAATAATTGTTGTTTTTGATTGTTTATAAATATATAGTGCTACCCTTCAGCCTGCTAGTAGACATACCTGTGTTATAAATGTGAAACTCCTCTGATTTTCAGAAAAGTTGACCTCTGACCTTGAAGTCAAGGTCACTGAGATTTAAGCTTCAGAGATTTTCAGTAGATGGTATTGATTTGAAAAATCTACACAATCACAAACTTGGGTGTCCACAGCACCTCGCCATATACAAAAGATTAAGAGGTGTTTTTTCTAGGCTTTTATAAAGATTACAAAACACAAATAACAAAAATGACAACACTATTTTGATGTTGTCTAATGTAGCGCAAAAAACGAAACAAACCCAAAAATTAATAAATAAAGTAATTTTTTATCTTAAACTACTGGATAACAGCTCTTTTCTAATAACACTGAAGATGCTGTTTAACTGCTTTTCAGCAGTAGTGCCCTACTAATTAAAGACTTGTTACTTATAGAGGTACTTCATAAATAAGAGTAAAAAAAAAATAAACATTAAAAAATACAACTTAATTCTCTTTTAAGACCTGAGCAACTGTCAATGATGATCGCTGGTGCATTGCAACCATGATTGCACTGTGACACGAATGGATGGTTATGGGGCCAATTTTGTGAATAAACAACACTTTTTAAAAAAATGGGTATTTAAACCATCAGATCTTCTAACAATTGTGTGTGACAAATGAACAAAAAAGTTGCTCCGATGACAGTAAGCTTTTCTGAAATGCCTGGCAGATCTTTATTGTGAGAAATGGGATACAGAGGCCTCCACGCAGCACATGTGAGAGTCATAGAGGAAGGCAACACACAGGTGTAACAGGTGATGGCTCAGGTCCAGTGAGAGTCTGAACACAGGAACTCACCTGACAGGAATGTACTTGTCATCACAGTTTTTCTGAATTGCTAAAACACATTTCCTAAAATCTCATCTCTTTGTGTCAAAACACTAAACACAAAGTGTAAAATTCAAGTTACACTCACATAACCTTTAACTTGTCTTGCAAAACCAAACATTTGACCCAAAACTATTTGAACTTTACTCAAAATCAACCACTACTGTCAAAAGCCACACAAAACCAGCCAATGTGCAAACACAACTTAGCAACGATTGCACACTACAAAAATAAATACAAAACACTGTGAGATAGCTGGAAAATAATATTTATCTATTCATTCATTTATTCTTGTACTCACATTTTAACAAAAAAAGAACTGCAGTAAAAAAAAGTTATATGTACATTAAAAATTATATATTTTTACAGCATACTCAGATAATTTATCCTGTCTCAGCATTACGCCTCTGTGCTGGGTCAGGCCACAGGACTTCATCCACATTACATGCTATGGTCTCCCTTGCAAGGCAACAAGGAAAGAATCCTTTAGCATGCCGAATCCAGCTCTGGCAAGATTCCACTCCTATCTCACCACAAGCTCCATTCAATGCTTGAAGTAGATTTTCCTGTGTGTAAGGGTTTCGGTCGTATACTTTCCATCTCCATGCTGAGAAAAACTCCTCAATAAGGTTCAAAAAGGGAGAGTACGGTGGAAGAAACACATTGATAAAATGCTGCTCATTGTGAAACCAATTGCATATTCTTGGACCTCGGTGAAAGCTCACATTGGCCCAAATGATATGGGATTCTCTGCCTGCTCGCGATCTCTCTAATCAAGCAAAGCATCCCGTAGACCATCTAGGAATGTTACTATAAGTTCATTGTTGTACGGCCCAACAGTAACATGACTGTGGAGAACCCCATAGCTGCTGATGGCAGCACAGGTAGTTACAGTTCCACCACGCTGGCCAGGCAGTTCAATAATGGCACATTGACCTACGACATTGAGACCTTTTCTTCTCCTTTTTGCTAGATTCAACATGTATGTTGTCTTCTACATTCCCTTGCTGCATTTCACACAGTCAAATTGCATTATTCTGATGGACCATATCCACAATAAGTGTCTCCTGGTGTTGTGAGCACCCTCATGTGGCCTTCCTTCAAGTCTAAACAAAATACCATTTAGTTATAAGTATACTTGTATACATAGCACATGTATACATTATACTATTTCATTTACAGAACTAAAATTAGTTTGTTGTGTAAGGCCTCATGAATACATTTTCATGGATGAAGCTGTATTCAGTCTAGCAAAAAGCAGAAGAAGAGATTGCAACATGTGTTTTCAATTTTGAGTGGTAGTGTGTTAATGATGAAAACAGTGTGTTAGTTGTGTTTAACTTCTGTAGCCTGTGTGCACCATTCTGGGTACAAGAGTTAGGCTGCCTGGGTCGTCGACCCAGTGTTCTGTGTTTTTGGCTCTTTGATTTTGTTTATTTCATTATATTCTAGCTTTGCCTTATAGGTCATAGGATTATTCTTAGTTTAAGATAAGATAAGATAAGATAACCTTTATTAGTCCCACACGTGGGAAATTTGTTTTGTCACAGCAGGAAGTGGACAGTGCAAAAGTTATGAAGGACAATTAGAATAAAATAAAATAAGAATAAATACAGTACACAACTGTACAGAATAGAATAAAAATAGAATACTATATACAGTAGAATAAAATAGAATAAAATATACAATAGGATAAAAATAGAATACAAATGCTATATACAACAGAGTGAAAAATACAACGGTGCCAGAAAGATTATTGCACATTTGTGTTATTGCACATTTGTGGATGTGTGTGTATGATCAGTTAAAGTCTTTGTTGTGGAGTCTGACAGCAGTGGGGAGGAAAGACCTGCGAAATCTCTCCGTCCCACACCGTGGGTGCCGCAGTCTCCCACTGAAGGAGCTGCTCAGTGCTGTCACAGTCTCATGCATGGGGTGGGAGATGTTGTCCAGCAGGGATGACAGCTTAGCCACCATTCTCCTGTCACTCACAACCTCCACTGGGTCCAGAGGGCATCCTAGAACAGAGCTGGCCCTGCGGATCAGCCTGTTCAGTCTCTTCCTGTCCCCAGCAGAGATGCTGCCACCCCAGCAGACCACACCATAAAAGATGGCTGAGGCCACCACAGAGTCATAGAAGGTCTTCAGGAGTGGGCCCTCCACTCCAAACGACCTGAGTCTCCGCAGCAGGTACAGCCTGCTCTGCCCTTTCCTGTAGAGGGCGTCTGAGTTATGAGTCCAGTCCAGTTTGTTGTTCAGATGAACACCAAGGTACCTGTAGCTGTCCACAGTCTCAATGTCCATACCTTGGATGTTCAGTGGTTGCAGTGGAGGATGTTTGTGCCTGCGGTCTACCACCAGCTCCTTGGTTTTACTGGCATTGATCTGGAGGTAGTTCAGCTGGCACCAGTCCACAAAGTCCTGAGTCAGTCCTCTGTACTCCTTGTCGTCCCCATCAGTGATGAGGCCGACTATAGCAGAGTCATCAGAGAACTTCTGCAGGAAGCACTGGGTGGAGTTGTGGGAGAAGTCTGCAGTGTAGATGGTGAAGAGGAACGGAGCCAGAACCGTTCCCTGTGGGGCCCCCGTACTGCAGCCGACCCTGTCCGACACACAGCCCTGAGTCCTCACATACTGTGGTCGGTCGGTGAGGTAGTCCAAAATCCAGGTAGTGAGGTGATGGTCCACTCCAGAGTTCTCCAGCTTGTCCTTCAGAACCGAGGGAAGAATAGCGTTGAAGGCACTGGAGAAATCAAAGAACATGATTCTCACAGTGCTCCCAGCGGTCTCCAGGTGAGCGAGGGAGCGATGTAGGAGGTGAATGACGTCATCATCCGCTCCAATGCCAGGCTGGTAGGCAAACTGAAGTGGGTCCAGTGATGAGCTCACAAGGCGCCGAAGCTGAGCCAGGACCAGCCGCTCCAGGGTCTTCATCAGGTGGGATGTCAGAGCCACCGGCCTGTAGCTGTTGAGGTCCTTGGGGCGTGAAGTCTTTGGCACTGGTACAACACAGGAGGTTTTCCAGAGCTGTGGGACTCTTCCCAGCCTCAGGCTCAGGTTGAAGAGGTGCTCCATCACCCCACACAGTTGGTCCGCGCAGGACCTGACGACCCTCGAGCTGATGCCATCTGGACCCGCTGCCTTCTTGCCATTAATCCTCCTCAGTTCCCTCCTAACCTGGGTGGTTGAGAGAGACAGGCTGGAGCCTTGTGTTGATTGTGTATTGGATGCTGTTGTTGGGGGTGGGGAGGAGTGAGCAGGGTGAATAGAGGAGGTGTGAAGTGTCTGAGGTGTCAGAGGTGGAACAGCAGCAGTGGGGGTGGTTGAGTCTGCAGCCGATGTTGGAGACTGCCTCATGGCTGAATCAAATCTGTTGAAGAAATGATTCAGTTCATTTGCCCACCTCACATCCCTCCCAGGCAGAGAGTTCTGATGTTTGTGGCCCGAGATGGTTCTGAGGCCTCTCCAGACTTCACCAACGTTATTTTGCTGAAGCTGGTTCTCCATCTTCTGCCTGTAGCTATCCTTCCCATTCCTTATCAGTCCCCTCAACTCTCTCTGCACCCTTTTCAACTCCTCTTTGTCTTTGGATTTGAAGGCCCTCCTCTTCTGCTTGAGGACAGCTTTAATTTCCGGGGTAATCCAAGGTTTGTTGTTGGAGAAACACCGTACAGTCCTGGTAGGTACGGTGTTATCCACACAGAAATTAATATAGTAATGCATGTAGTAAGGCTGTCGATGTCCTCTCCGTGGTCGTCACAGATCACCTCCCACACAG